>NC_064281.1:40124500-40425000 GCF_003254725.2 Canis lupus dingo
ACTTTTCCGCGACCATTCCATTTCATTGTGCGTCTGAACAACCCCAGAGTTGGGCACGCTTGGCACGTGGGTCAGGTCAGGCTGTGTGTAGAGGGCGGTTGTGTGCCTTGGAGGATAGCTAACTGTGTCACTGCCCTGGATTGTCTTGATGTCAGTGTCCCCACCCACTCCCCCTTGTGGTGACAATGAAGAGTTTCTTTTTTTTTAATATTTTATTTTATTTTATTATTTTTTTATTGGAGTTCAATTTGCCAACATATAGCATAACACCCAGTGCTCATCCCATCAAGTGCCCCCCCCTCAGTGCCCGTCACTCAGTCACCCCCACCCCCCGCCCACCTCCCTTTCCATGAGAGACTCCTAAGAATGAAGAGTTTCTACAGACCTTGCCAGCTGTTCCCCGGAGGGCTAAATCACCGGCGCGTGGTACCCCATTTCCAAAAATGGCTATGCGATATTCCACTGGCTGGAAATACCAGTATGTCTTAACCCTTCTGCCAGGGATGTACATCGAGGATACCCTGGTCTTTTGATGTCATAAACGGTGCAGCAGTACTTCCCCGTGTACGTTTTCAGTTTGTTCCTCGCAAGCATGTCTGGTCTGCAAGGTAGCTTATTAGACGTGAGGATTCTAGGTCAGCGGCGATGTGCATCTTGAATTTTGACAGCAGATGGCCACTGAGCCAGGTGTTGCCCTGTGCTCACCAGTGTGGTCATGGTCCCTAACACCTGACTTGTCACTTGGGAAGGGTGAGCAGGGGTGGGCTGCTCTGAGAACTCCTCCTGCTGGCAACACATGCCTGTCACTGCCCCTGTGCACACGGTGTGGCCTGGCGTGTGTCGGTCTGCTGGACTGAGTGAACTGCTGCCACGTGTGGCCTGTTGGGGCCCTACGGGTGCCACACATCCCCCAGATCAAAGACCGGCCAGTGTGGGTGGGACAGGAGGAGATCCAGAGCGTAAAGGGTTGGAGTATTGCGCGCGCGCGCTCTCTCTCTCTCTCTCTCTCTCTCTTCCTCCCTCTCTCTCTCTCTGGTGGGAATCTGGCCACTCAGAAACTTCTGAGCTTCTGTGTGGTGCTGACAAGACCTTTCCTTCTCTACCTCAGTCTGCTGACCGGGTCAGACTCCCACCCTCCTGCTTCCTGTTCCCTTTCGTGATGGAGTAGCCACAATCAGCAGTCTGAGGACTGTGAAGGAAAAACCCAACGCAGCCGTCGCAGTCCTGGAAACAGCCCGGTTCTTCCCACTGTGTCTTTCCTGCCTATCTTTCTCCCGTGTGTCTCCTCCACGCTCACACGGAACACTTTCTCCCCAGAGGTGTCGAAGGTTTGCCCCACCCCCACACAGCTCTCTGCCACAGCAGCTGGGCGTCCTGCCCCGAACTCAGTATTGACACCATCTCTCTGGAGAGAGATCCTAGATCACATCCCACAGGTCGAGGGTTTGGTCCCACCAGACTACCACCCCCCCCCACATGCCCCATCAGATGCCAGCACCAGGCACAGGCTTTCGAGCAGCACGCTATAGATGAGAGGGACCAGTGATCCCCTCCTTGGATTTGATTACTTGCTAGAGTGGCTCGCAGGACTCGGGGGCACAGTTACTTACATTTACTAGTTCATTAAAGGACACGATGAAGGACCCGCATGAATGGCCAGATGAACAGATATATAGGGCAAGCCTGGGAGGGCCCTGAGCTCGAGAGCTTCTGTCCCCATGGACTGGCAAGCATCATCCTCCCGGTATATAGATGTGTTCACCCACCTGGAAGCTCCCCGAATCCCACGCTATTGAGACTTTATGGAGGCTTCAGAGCACAAGTACGATCAATTGTTAACTCCACCTCCAGCTCCCCCCCTCCCAAATCTGGAGAAAGGTGAGTGGGGCTTAAAATCCAGAGCTTCCAATCACAGCTTGGCCTTTCTGGTCACCAGCCCGTCAGCTCAACTAGAGTCACCTCATTAGAACATGAGGTGCTCCTTGTATTCTTCTCACTTGGGGATTTATAAGGGTTTCAGGAGCTCTGCAACAGGGACCTAGAGCAAGGCCTGTATATACTTTCTGTTACGTCCTAGTCCTGACGGAGGCGCTGTGTTTAGAACCGTTGTCATAGCTCTGTGTCCCCGCGAAGCCTTCTCTGCCAGCCCCAAGCGGAACCGACTTCCTTCTATTCTCTGTTCCCTGTGCTGCATCTGCACCGCCCTCGGACAGCCCCCCTCCGCACCCCCGCCGCCCTCCCTCCCTTTCATAGGTGAGTTTGTAAGTGTTGTGTTCCTCCCTCTACTAGGTGGAAGCTCCTTCCGTTCAGAAGGTGTGTGCTTGTTTTTATCAACCTTTATATCCTCTGGCCGTACCAGCTTGGTCTGTGTTCAGTCAGTGAGCCGAAAGACTGCATTTCCAGAGGAAGATACTTTTGACACCTATTCTGTTTCTTTATAAAGTTTACGATAACTTTGGTTACAGAAACACTCCGTGCACTACATGGTCTCAAATTGCGTAGTGACTGGCAAAGAACAGTTATGTAGAGAAAGGCGGTGCAGTGTCGTGTTGAAACACGTGGGTGCGGAAGGCAGAGCACACGTGTTCTGATCCCTGTATCGGAGCTGTGTGACCCTGGGCAGGCGACTTTCCGCTCTGTGTAAAGCCAATCTGTCCTCATCTGTCGGGGTCTCCTGGGGTGGGAGCCATATTGAGTCTCTTCTACCTGTGGAAGACTTAGGATGGGACATACCGTCCGTTCCCCAAGCCCATCCCTCTGGGCTAATGAGGCCTGTGCTGTTGCAGGAATTGTTGACCTTCAGGGATGTGTGTGTGGACTTCACCCTGGAGGAGTGGCAGCAACTGGACTCGGCTCAGAAGAACCTCTACAGGGATGTCATGCTGGAGAACTACAGCCACCTGGTGTCCGTGGGTGAGGGCGGTCCACAGTGTGACCGGAACACAGCCCACTCGTGTCACCCACTCTGGGGCTTGTGAAGCCCAAGGCTCCCTGCTGAGAAGTCACAGTCCCGATTGCAAACACCTCCCCCCACCCCGCCCCGGGATATGTATGGCTTGCACTCCTCTGTGAATGTTCTGGGCTGAGGGGCAAAGGGCTCTCCTCATGGGGCAGGCTTCGAGGCTGGACCCTCTGCAGTTGGCAAGGCTAGGTCTCGGTTCTGGAACGCCTCTGGCGTTGATAACGACCTCCTGTGTCATTTCCCGTCCTCAGGATACCTAGGTGCCAAACCAGATGTGGTCCTCAGATTGGGACGAGGAGAGGAGGCCGGCATGACAGAGGGAGAGACGCCAACGTGGAAGTATCCAGGTGAGCGGGCGCTGGGCCAGTCAGGCCAGGCCAGGGGACCTAGGAGGTGAGCGAGAGCTGGGTGTCAGGGCCATGCCTGGGAGCTCTTCTCGGCGCCCCGGACTCGGGGACACGACTTGGGTTCGAGGAAACGAGCCGCCGTCATATCCAGGAGCCGCCTGCACCTGCCACCCTCCTGGGGTTCAGACAGTGTGGCCACTGCTGCTGTCAGATGCCATCTCTACCTGCCAGTACCCTGAGCCTTCCCTCTTCCCCGCTCCCCCTCCTTTCTGGAAGGTTTCAGGGTGTTTCTCCTCCCCTGGGCATTGGCTTTTTCCTCAGAAGAGGCACGGCTGTAGGGGTGAGGCTTCCCCTTTATTTGTCATGCTGTGGGCCTCTTACATCTGATGCTCAGAGTTTCTTCAGCCTCAGGGAAGTTATCCTGCCTGACTTGTCGGGGTTGGTGTGGCCCTAAAGCGTTGCTGGCACCCTCTGGCTCTGCCAGGCCAGGCGGCCGCCATGCTCTTCTCTGCGCCCGTGTCGTGCTCGTCAGCGTCTGCCTTCCCGGGACCGTGTCCTCTCTTCTCAGGTCCTCAGTCTCTTCCAGACGTGACTGGACTCTCCACCTGATGTCAGATTCCAGCTCTTACCCATGCCTCCCTCCCACTCACCCATTTTTGTCTTCTGTGTCCTCTCTGTGTCTACTCAGAACACAAGGGACCTAGACAGGACGTTACTCCCAGGCAGCCTGCTTCACGGAGCTTGGCCGCCATCCTGGGCACAGCTGCTCTTTGCCTTGGTCGTGGGTTTGGTTGGTCTGGGTCCCTCGAGCGCTCCACATGCTCTTCAGATGCCGGTCTGCCCCCGTTCCTTGCGCACTCACAGTGGCGTCTCTGTGGGCCTGTCCGAAGACATCTGTCTAGAGCCCTGGGACTACCGGGTGTGCTCTGTGACCTGCAGCCCCGGCTCTAAGCAGGCTCTCGGGGGCCACCTCAGCTTACACATGTGAATCCGCTCTGCACGGGGGTTTGGAGTTTAGCTGCAGAGCCCTGGCTCTACTGCACTCTGGCCCGGCCACGACCCCTCGTGTCTCCCGGACGGCTGCCCCAGAGCCCTCCTCTGCTGGGCTGTGCACCCTCTTCCTCAGGGCCTCCCTGGGCTGGCCCTCACCCACCTCCCTGTAGCTTCTCCCAGGGCTGTGTGGGGGTACGGCGTCCTCTTCATTGCTCCGTCAACCTCATACCCACTGCTGCCTTGCACAGATTCCTCAGGCTTTTTGCTCTCCCCGTGGCATACTTTTCCCTGCCTCCAGGGCTTTCCAGGTATTGAAATGTCCAAGTCCCATTCTCAGTTCAGTGGTGCCCTGGGAGGAGGAAGCGCAAACTCAGAGGCACAGTCCAGTTGCCTCGAGTCCAGTTGCCTTATGTGAAAATCTGTGTCATACTGAAAGTAACCGTGAGCATGCTCATTGTCAGCGCGGGCAGTACAGGAGACGGGTCGCGTCAGCACATCCCCAGCCACACCTCCAAGGGCTGCCTGCCTCTTCTCTCGGTTTCTGTTTGTAATTCTGCTGAGGGTCACCTCCTGGGTCCCGGGAATGCCTTCACACCTGCATTTCTGGAGATTTCTATGTGATCTCCCCTCTATATGGAAAATGAGGATTTAGCTCAGTTACACCGTGGCCTTCTCCTCAGATCTTCGCAATGTCTGTTAAGTTGTTATTTGTAGTTTTCCTGTTACATTTATAAGGGTAACCAGTATATCTAAGGTGCTTTTTTTTTTTTTTTTGAAGATTTTATATATTATTTATTTAGAGAGAGCAAGCAAGGGGAGGGGGCAGAGGCATAGGAGGAGAGGGAGAGAGAATCTCAGGTGGACTCTACACTGAGTGTGGAGCCTGACTCGGGCTCTCTATCACGATCTTGAGATCATGACCTCAGCCAAAAGAGGCAGCCCAATAGAGCTGAGCTTCTGTGCCTGCATTCCATCTGGTAGCTTCTTTTAAACGGAGCTATGTGTCTCTGGCTGATTTTCTGCCTGGAACACAGAGCCCTAGAGAGTACCTGCATCTCATTCTTACCCATCCAGGTGTGGGAACATTCGGTAAGTATTTTTTCCTTTTGGAGAAGAGCAGAGGAATGAGGTTCTGTGTCCATCTGCAGCCAGCCGTCAGCAGCTTGGGCTTTGGAGCTCAGAGCCTGGATTTGATTTCTGGCTTCTTTGCTCACTAGCTGTCCCTCTGCGCACTTGACTCAGAGTCTCTTTTTTTTTTTTTTTTTCCCCTGTTTGTAGAATGGGGCTCATGCTAGAACTTACAGGATTGTTAGAATTTCATGAGTGGATGAATGTAAAGCACCAAGAAGGGTGCCTGGCACCCTGGGAGCTTTCAGTAGATGCTATCACTGTTTTTGTTGTTGACAATAAAATATTTCTTAATACAGTCTTTATTACCCCAAGGTGTATCACATAGTGACCTGTGGACCCCTCACGATACTCACGCGTAGGCCCACCACCATGTGGAAATGGTTTCAGAAAGCCTCGGGTGGTACTGGTTCTGTGTATTTTGAGTGACGCTCCAGACAGTTCTGATGCCCATGTCCAGTTGAGATCCACTGGTTTCAGTATCCCCTGACAAGGGTTCAAAGGCACAGGGAGACATGGCCAGGCCTCACCCAGGGGCATGGGATCAGGTGGGGTGGGAAGACAGGAGCACGTGGACTCACTACTGGACTCCCTTGTTTTCCCTTTCCCCATTGTTCGAGACTTCAGGCTACTTCGGGACTGCTAATTCCCCTGGGCCCTGGAGGAAGTTTCTGGCAGGTCCCATAAATTCTCTAGTTGTTCTAATGGCGCCTCTGGGTGCCTCAGTTGGTTGGGCTCTTGATTTTGGCTCAGGTCATGATTTTAGGGTCTTGGAATTGAGCCCTATGTCAGGCTGTGCACTCAGCTGGGCACCTGTTCGTCTTCCTCTCCCCCTCCCACTCTCCCTGCTCGTTCTCTGTCTCTCTCAAATAAATAAATCCTAAAAAAAATTCTCTGGTTTTTCTGAGATAAATCTTCTAGGAATGGTTAGTCTCAAGAGTGGCCTCACTATAACCTGAATTTTCCAGTCATGGGGGAGCCCTGGGTAGCTCAGTGGTTTAGCGCCTGCCTTCGGCCCAGGGGCGTGATCCTGGAGTCCCGGGATCGAGTCCCACATGGGGCTCCCTGCATGGAGCCTGCTTCTCCCTCTGCCTGTGTCTCTGCCCATCTCTCTCTCTCTCTCTCTCTCTCTCTCTCTCTCTGTCTCTCATGAAAAAATAAATAAAATATTTTTTTAAAAATGAATTGTCCCATGTAGTAGTGTGAAGTCTGAAGTTCATCAGAAGGTTGTTGAGCTCTTCAGAGAAAGGTCTTTGCCTTTCTGCGTTTTCCCTGTGTTTTGTTTTCTGTTTTGTTCACTTCTCTTTTACCTTTATTTCCTTTTTTCTACTTACTTTGGGTTTCCTCTGCTGTTCTTTATTTAGTTTCCCCCCCAACATTTTATTATAAAAATTTTCATGCCAAACAAGTGAAAGAATTATAGTTTGAACACCCATAGAATTCCCCCTAGATGCTACAATGTACATTTTGCTGTATTTGCTTTTTCTTCTGTTTGTCTGTGTACTACTAATTCCTCTGTCCTTCCATCAGTCCCTTTTTTTTTAAGATTTTATCTATTTATTCATAGAGACACAGAGAGAGAGGCAGAGACACAGGCAGAGGGAGAAGCTGGCTCCATGCAAAGAGCCCGACGCGGGACCCCACCCGGGGTCTCCAGGACCACACCCCGGGCTTAGGCGGTGCTAAGCCGCTGCGCCACCGGGGCTGCCCAGTCCCTTTTCTTTTTGTGATGAGTTTCATAGTAAGTTTCGGAGATCAGTACACTTCACCCCGAAATACTTCCACAGGCCTGTCATTAACTAGAGGTCACTACTTGTTAATATTGTTTGTCCTTAATGCTTAATAGGTATTTTAATTAAAGGAAATTCATAAGTAGCATCATATGGTATTTGGTTGTATGTGATAAAGTTTTAACATAATCCCCATGTGTATTACTCACATATTTTCGTTTTATATTTATGGTGATGTGACTCTTGTTTTTTTAAGTGAGCTTTATTGAGGTATAACTTCTATACTCTGAAGTTTACCTTTCTTGCGTGTACGGTTCTATTGATTTGGCCAATAGATTGTCACGTTACCACCACCACCATCAAGATACTGGATATTTTCTGTCCTGCAGAAAAACTTCTTTTTTCCTTTCATTCTTTTTTATTTGTTTTATTTATTATTATTATTTTTTGTTTCCTTTTATTCTTAAACTTCTTTCCATCTCCAGATTTGTTTTTTTTTCTTCTTGTTGTTTGATTCTTTCCAAAATGTCATATAAATTAATCTTTTAGTATGTAGCCTTATTCCCCTCACTTCTTTCACTTAATGCTTTTTAATTTCATCCATGTTGTGGCATTTTTTGGTAGCTTGTGGAGTTTTAAAAAGGTTTTATTTATTTGAGAGAGAGTGTGTGAGCATGCACGAGGATGAATAGTAGGAAGGGGAGAGGCAGAGGCAGGGGGCTGAGGTAGGGTTCAATCTCAGGACCCTGGGATCATGACCTGAGTCAAAGGCAGACCCCTAACCAACTGAATCACGCAGGCACTGTGTTGTTAACTTTTATAGCCAAGGTATATCGTTTATCCGTGAACCACTTAAATGCCAGTTGAATTGTTCATGATTTTGGTTATTATTAGTGAAACTGTTGAACATCCTGTACAGCTATTTAGGTGGACATGCTTTTTTATATTTCTTGGGTAACTAACCAAGTGGGGTTGCTTGGTCATATGGTAAGCATATGTTTAACTGTATAAGACATTGCCAGACTATTCTCCAACATGGCTGTACCATTTTGTTTTCCCACCAACAACACACCTTTTGTATAGGTGTGTAAGAGTAGCTCATTGTGACTTAAATTTGCATTTTTAAAAGATTTTATTTATTTGAGAGAGCGAGCATGAGTGGGTGGAACGGGCAGAGGGTGAGGGGGAAGCAGACTCCCTGCTGAGCCAGGAGCCCGACAACATGATGCTCAATCCCAAGGGATTTTCTCCCAGAAGATAATAATTTGGTTCTTACAGTTCTGTTTTTAAAGATTTATTTATTTATTCATGAGAGACACAGAGAGAGAGCGAGAGAGAGAGACAGAGACATAGGCAGAGGGAGAAGCAGGCTCTTTGCAGGAGCCCAATGCGGGACTCCATCCCGAATCCCAGGATCATGACCTGAGGCGAAGGCAGCCGCCCAACCGCTGAGCCACCCAGGCGTCTCTGGTTCTTATAATTTTTTAAAAAGATTTTATTTATTTATTCATGAGGGAGGCGCACACACACACACACACACACACAGAGGCAGAGACACAGGCAGAGGGAGAAGCAGGCTCCATGCAGGGAGCCCGATGTGGGACTCGATCCTGGGTCTCCAGGATCAGACCCTGGGCTGAAGGCAGCGCTAAACTGCTGAGCCACCCAGGCTGCCCCCTTGTTCTTATAATTAAAGCTATGATTGATAATAAGTTAACTTTTATATCTGATATGAGATGTGGGTCAACATTCTTTTATTATCACTGTTTTTGCATACTCAATTCCATTTGTTTCAGTAACATTTTTTTATGATAAGGGTTTTTTAAGATATTCAGTAAAGGTTGTGTTTATTTATTTATTTATTTTTGTTTAAACGCCAAGTGTTACTGAGGACTTTTTCATTTGTTGACCATTTGCATGTCTTTTTTGGAGAAATGTCTGTGGATGTTTTCTGCTCATTTCTTGTTTGAATTATTTGTTCTTTGGGTGTTGAGTTCAATAAATTCTTTATACTAGCCCTTTATCTGATGTGTCATTTGCAAATATCTTCTTCTATTCTGTCAGTTGTCTTTTGGTTTTGTCGACTGTTTCCTTTGCTGTGCAGAAGCTTTTTATCTTGATGATGTGCCAATAGTTCATTTTTGCCTTTATTTCCCTTCCCTTTGGAGACATGTCTAGCAAGAATTTGATGTGGTTGAGGTCAGAGAGGTTGCTGCCTGTGTTCTCTATGATTTTATGGATTCCTGTCTCACTTGTAGGTCTTTCATCCATTTTGAGTCTATTTTTCTGTATGGTGTGAGAAAATGGTTCAGTTTAATTCTATTGCATGTGGCTGATTTTCCCAACCCCATTTGTTGAAGAGACTGTTTTTTTTTATTGGATATTCTTTCCTGCTTTGTCAAAATTAGTTGATCATATAGTTGTGGGTCCATTTCTGGGTTCTCTATTCTGTCCCATTGATCTCTGTGTCTGTTTTTCTGCCATACCATACTATCTTGATAATTACAGCTTTGTAATAGAGCTTGATGTCTGGCATTGTGATGCCACCAGCTTTAGTTTTCTTTTTCAGCATTCCTTTGGCTATTTGGGGTCTTTTGTGGCTCCATACAAATTTTAGGATTATTTGTTCTAACTCTGTGAAATAAGTTGATGGTATTTTGATAGGGATTGCATTGACTGTGTAGATTGCTCTAGGTAACATAGATATTTTAATAATATTTGTTCTTCCAATCCATGAGCATGGAGCATTTTTTTCCATTTCTTTGGGTCTTCCTCAATTTCTTTCATGAGTGTTCTATAGTTTTCAGAGTATAGATCCTTTGCCTCTTTGGTTAGGTTTATTGCTAAGTATCTTACGGTTTTGGTGCAATTGTAAATGGGATTAACTCCTTAATTTCTCTTTCTTCTGTCTCACTGTTAGTGTATAGAAATGCAGCTGATTTCTTGCATTGATTTTATATCCTGCCACTTTGCTGAATTCCTGTATGGGTTCTAGCAATTTTGAGGTAGAATCTTTTGGTTTTTCCACATAGAGTATCATGTCATGAGAGTTTTACTTCTCCTTTGCTGATTTGGATGCCTTTTATTTCTTTTTGTTGTCTAATTGCTGAGGCTAGGACTTCAAGTACTATGTTGAACAATGGTAGTGAGAGTGGACATCCCTGCCATGTGCCTGACCTTAGGGGAAAAGCTCTCGGTTTTTCCCCATTGAGAATGATATTTGCTTTGGGCTCTAATTGCTGTATCCCAAAGGTTTTGAACAGTTGTGTTTTCATTTTCATTTGTTTCTATGAATTTTTTAAATTCTTTAATTTCCTGGTTGACCTATTCATTCTTTAGTAGGATGCTCTTTAACCTCCATGTGTTTGAGTTCTTTCAAATTTCTTCTTGTGATTAAGTCTCAAAGCATTGTGATCTGAAAATATGTAGGGAATGATCCCAGTCTTTTGGTACCAGTTGAGACCTGATTTGTGACACAGTATGTGGTCTCTTCTGGAGAATATTCCATGTGCACTCAAGAAGAATGTGTATTCTGTTGCTTTCTTTTTTTTAAAGATTTTATTTATTCATGAGAGACACACAGAGAGAGAGATAGGCAGAGACACAGGCAGAGAGAGAAACAGGCTCCATACGGGAAGCCTGACATGGGACTCGATCCTGGGTTCTCCAGGATCATGCCCTGGGCTGAAGGCAGCGCTAAACCGCTGAGCCACCTGGGCTGCCCCATTCTGTTGCTTTCTGATGGAATGTTCTGAACATATCTGTGAAGTCTATTTGGTCCAGTGTGTCATTCAAAGCCCTTGATTCCTTGTTGATCTTCTGCTTAGATGATCTGTCCATTGCTGAGAGTGGGATGTTAAAGTCTCCTACTATTATTGTATTATTATCAATGGGTTTCTTTAATTTTGTTGTTAATTGGTTTATATAATTGGTTGCTCCCTTGTTAGGGGTATAAATATTTATAATTGTTAGATCTTCCTTAATTATGATAGTGTCCTTGCTCATCTCATTACAGTATTTGGTTTAACATTTAATTTGTCTGATGTAAGGATTGCTATGCCAGCTTTCTTTGGATGTTCATTAGCATCATAAATGGCTTGCTACCACCTCACTTTCAATCTAGAGGTGTCTTTGGGTCTAAAATGAGTCTCTTGCAGACAGCATATTGATGAGTCTTGCTTTTTTATCCAATCTGATACCCTGTGTCTTTTGATTCGGGTTTATGTGCTGTGTGTTTTTTTTTTTTTAATTTCAGATTTCCATTGGTCATTGCTAGTTTATAGAAATTTTATTGATTTTTCTATATTGACTTTATATCCTGGGGTCTTCCTCAGCTCACATATTAGTGCTAGTAGGTTTTTTGTGTATAGTTTCGTATTTTCTATGTGAATAATCTTGTTTTTGTGAAAAAACAACCATTTTATTTCTTCTTTTCCAATCTAGATACTTTTATTTCTTTTTCTTGCCATATTCTACCAGCTAAGATCTTCAGTATAATGTTGACTAGGTATAGGGAGAGGAACATCCTTACCTCGTTCCTGAGCTTGGGCCAAAAGCATTCATTCTTTCACCATTAGGTATTAACTTGTAGGGTTTTTCATCAATGCCTGGTAGAAGTTGAGGACATTTCCTTCTAATCCTAGTTTTCTGGGAAGCTTTATCATGACTGGGTATTGAATGTTGCAAATGCTTTTA
This sequence comes from Canis lupus dingo, assembly GCF_003254725.2. Classification (NCBI taxonomy): domain Eukaryota; kingdom Metazoa; phylum Chordata; class Mammalia; order Carnivora; family Canidae; genus Canis; species Canis lupus. Next base: position 40,136,356 of record NC_064281.1, read on the forward strand.
TGTATTAATCGATATGACTGTGTTTTTTCTTAGTCTTACATGTTACATAATTATGTATATTGTTGGATTTAAGTCTGTCATTTTATTTCTTTTCTTTTTGTCCTCTCTTTTTTGGTTGTTGTTATCTTGCTTCCTCATTCCTCTCTTTGGAATATCTGATTATTTTTTAAGTTAGACTTCTATTTTGGGATAACTAGATTCTCATGCACTGATAGGAAACAGTACAGAGACATTTCCTGTACCCTTACGCAGTGTCCCCAGTGGTGACATCTTACAAAACTATAGTACAAAATACAACCAGGATATTGACATGAATGCAAGTAAGATACAGAATATTTCCATCACCATAAGGAATTTTATAGCCATATTCATTTCTTCCTGTTGCACGCGCTGCAGCAACACGATCAGGGTCCTGAGGATAAGGGGATGAGGAAAATTAAAGTAAAGAGATGGGGATAGGAGGGACACAGTGGATGATGTCCAAGCAGTGCCAGCTTTATTCAAGGTTTTACAACATTTTATAGCATGAGCAAAACAAAGCCAAGAAGGTGTTTATTTTTAGCAGGTTTGTGAAACCCTCCAAAGTTCCCTTTTCTCAGCATGCAAGACAGACTCACAGGTGCCAGAAGACCTTGGTAAATAGATAAGCTTGTTGCTCCAGATGTGCATACTTCAAAGGAATATTAGGTATGGTAAACAGACCAGCAAGGACAGACAGACCCTTATTTACATTTATGGCCAGGTCAGAATAAGTTGTATCTATTGTGTTATGTGGGCGATCACGCACAAGTGAGCCCTGAGAACCATTGCTCAAGCCCTTTCTCAAGTGTCTACCAACTATTCACCCTTTAGGCTCCCGAGCCTTTTGAGTGAATGAGGGATGCAAGTCCGGGCCTGTTTGGTTCAGTTACTCCAGCTAGTTCGTGGTCACCCACATCTTCCTACCCCTACCCTTACCTCTCCTTAAAGCTGGCAAGTACTAATTTGTTCTCCATTTCTATAATTTTGTTTTTTTTCAAGAATATTATATGAGTGGAGTCATGTAGTATGTACTCTTATGGGATTGATTCTTTACACTCAGCATAATTCTTGGGAGAGTCATCTGGTTTTTGTATTAGTAGTTTCTTCTTGTTTGTCACTGACTAGTATTCCACTAAATGGATCTGCCACAGTTTATCTAACTGTTCTTTCCATTTGCCATAAGCATCTAAGATCCCTCCAATCTTTCTGGAGCTTGGTAGCTCATTTCCTTGTATGGCCAAGCAATATTCCTTGTATGGATGTACCAGTTCGTTCATCCTTTCTGCTGCTAAAGGGCTTCCAGTTTTGGATCATTGTGAATAAAGCCACTATAAAGCTGTTATTGCTACAAGAAAGTTTTTCTGTGGACTTAAGTTTCAACCCATGGTTCATTTCCTTTTTTCTTAACTTTTTTTTTTTTTTGGACTTCAGTTTGCCAACATACAGCATAACACCCAGTGCTCATCCTGCCAAGTGCCCCCGTCAGTGCCTGTCACCCAGTCACCCCAACCCCTCTCCAACCTCCCCTTCCAGCACCCCTTGTTCATTTTCCCAGAGTTAGGTGTCTCTCATATTTTGTCACCCTCACTAATATTTTCACTCATTTTTCTTTCCTTTCCCCTTTATTCCCTTTCACTATTTTTTATATTCCCCAAATGAATGAGACCATATAATGTTTGTCCTTCTCCTATTGACTTATTTCACTCAGCATAATACCCTCCAGTTCCATCCACATCAAAGGAAATGGTGGGTATTTTTCGTTTCTAATGGCTGAGTAATATTCCATTGTATACATAGACCACATCTTTATCCATTCATCTTTTGATGGACACTGAAGCTCCTTCCACAGTTTGGTGATTGTGGACATTGTTGCTATAAACATTGGGGTGCAGGTGTTCCGGTGTTTCACTGCATCTGTATCTTTGGGGTAAATCCCCAGCAGTGCAATTGCTGGGTGGTAGGGCAGATCTATTTTTAACTCTTTGAGGAACCTCCACACAGTTGTCCAGAGTGGCTGTACCAGTTCACATTCCTACCAACAGTGCAAGAGGGTTCCCCTTTCTCTGCATCCTCTCCAATATTTGTGGTTTCCTATCTTGTTAATTTCCCCCTTCTCACTGGTGTGAGGGAGGTGGTATCTAATTGTGAGTTTGATTGGTATTTCCCTGATGTGATGGTCAGTGATACGGAGCATTTTCTCATGTGCTTGTTGGCCATGTCCATGTCTTCCTCTATGAAATTTCTGTTCATGTCTTTTGCCCATTTCATGATTGGATTGTTTCTTTGCTGTTGAGTTTAATAAGTTCTTTACAGATCTTGGATACTAGTCCTTTATCTGATAGGTCATTTGCAAATATCTTCTCCCATTCTGTAGGTTGTCTTTTAGTTTCTTGCTGTTTCTTTTGCTGTGCAGAAGCTTTTTATCTTGATGAAGTCTCAATAGTTCATTTTTGCTCGTTTCCCTTGCCTTCATGGATGTATCTTGCAAGAAGTTGCTGTGGCCAAGTTCAAAAAGGGTTGTTGCCTGTGTTCTCCTCTAGGACTTTTTTAAAATTTTTTTAAATTTTTTATTTATTTATGATAGTCACAGAGAGAGAGAGAGAGAGAGAGAGGCAGAGACACAGGCAGAGGGAGAAGCAGGCTCCATGCACCGGGAGCCCGATGTGGGATTCGATCCCGGGTCTCCAGGATCGCGTCCTGGGCCAAAGGCAGGCGCCAAACCGCTGCGCCACCCAGGGATCCCTCCTCTAGGATTTTGATGGATTCTTGTCTCACATTTAGATCTTTCATCTATTTTGAGTTTATCTTTGTGTATGGTGTAAGAGAATAGTCTGGTTTCATTCTTCTGCATGTGGTTGTCCAATTTTCCCAGCACCATTTATTGAAGGGACTGTCCTTTTTCCAGTGGATAGTCTTTCCTGCTTTGTCAAGTATTAGTTGACCATAGAGTTGAGGGGCCATTTCTGGATGTTCTATTCTATTCGATTGATCTATGTGTCTGTTTTTGTGCCAGTACCACACTGTCTTGATGATCACAGCTTTGTAGTAGTAAAACCTGAAATCTGGAATTATGATGCCCTCAGCCCTGGTTTTCTTTTTTAATATTCCCCTGGCTATTCAGGGTCTTTTCTGATTCCACACAGATCTTAAGATGATTTGTTCCAACTCTCTGAAGAAAGCCCATGGTATTTTTATTTTTATTTATTTATGATAGTCACACAGACAGAGAGAAGCAGAGACACAGGCAGAGGGAGAAGCAGGCTCCATGCACTGGGAGCCCGATGTGGGATTCGATCCCAGGTCTCCAGGATCGCGCCCTGGGCCAAAGGCAGGCACCAAACTGCTGCACACCCGGGGATCCCCATGGTATGTTGATAGGGATTGCATTAAACGTGTAAATTGCCCTGGGTAGCATAGACATTTTCACAATATTAATTCTTCCAATCCATGAGCATGGACTATTTTTCCATCTCTTTGTGTCTTCCTCCATTTCTTTCAGAAGTGTTCTGTAGTTTTTAGGTTATAGGTCCTTTACCTTTTTGGTTAGGTTTATTCCTAGGTATCTTATGCTTTTGGGTGCAGTTGTAAATGGGATTGACTCCTTGATTTCTCTTTCTTCAGTCTGATTGTTACTGTATAGAAATGCCACTGATTTCTGGGCATTGATTTTGTATCCTGCCACACTGCCGAATTGCTGTATGAGTTCTAGCAATCTTGGGGTGGAGTCTTTTGGGTTTTCTATGTACAGTATCATGTCATCAGCAAAGAGGGAGAGTTTGACTTCTTCTTTGCTCATTTGAATGCCTTTTATTTCTTTTTGTTGCCTGATTGCTGATGCTAGGACTTCTAGTACTATGTTGAATAGCAGTGGTGAGAGTGGACATCCCTGTCTTATTCCTGATCTTAGGGTAAAGGCTCCCAGTGTTTCCCCATTAAGAATAATATTTGCTGTGGGCTTTTCATAGATGGCTTTTAAGATGCTGAGGAATGTTCCCTCTATCCCTACACTCTGAAGAGTTTTGATCAGGAATGGATGCTGTATTTTGTCAAATGCTTTCTCTGCATCTATTGAGAGGATCATATGGTTCCTGTTTTTTCTCTTGTTGATATGATCTATCATATTGATTGCTTTACCAGTGTTGAACCAGCCTTGCATCCCGGGGATAAATCCCACTTGGTCATGGTGAATAATCTTCTTAATATACTGTTGGGTCCTATTGGCTAGTATCTTGTTGAGAATTTTTGCATCTGTATTCATTAGGGATATTGGTCTATAATTCTCCTTTTTGGTAGGGTCTTTGTCTGGTTTTGGAATTAAGGTGATGCTGGCCTCATAGAATGAATTTGGAAGTATTCCATCTCTGTCTATCTTTCGGAACAGCTTTAGTAGAATAGGTATTGTTTCTTCTATAAACGTTTGATAGAATTCCCCTGGGAAGCCATCTGGCCCTGGACTTTTGTGTCTTGGGAGGTTTTGGATGACTGCTTCAATTTCCTCCCTTGTTATTGGCCTGTTCGGGTTTTATATTTCTTCCTGTTCCAGTCTTGGTAGTTTGTGGTTTTCTAGAAATGTGTCCATTTCTTCTAGATTGCCTAATTTATTGGCATATAGCTGCTCGTAATAAGTTTTTAAATCGTTTGTATTTCTTTGGTATTGGTGATTTTATTAATTTGAGTCTTTTCTCTTTTGTTTTTAATAAGGCTGGCTAATGGTTTATCTATCTTAGTAATTCTTTCAAAGAACCAACTCCTGGTTTTGTTGATCTGTTCCACAGTCCTTCTGGTCACTATTTCATTGAGTACCGCTCGAGTCTTTTTTAACTGTCTTCCTCTGCTGGGTGTAGGATCTATTTGCTGTTTTTTCTCTAGCTCCTTTAGGTACAAGGTTAGCTTTTGTATTTGAGTTCTTTCCAGTTTTTGGATGGATTCTTGTATTGGGAGGTATTTCCCCCTTAGGACTGCTTTTGCTGTATCCCAAAGATTTTGAATGGTTGTATCTTCATTCTCATTAGTTTCCATGAATCTTTTTAATTCTTCTCAAATATCCTGGTTGACCCTTTCATCTTTTAGCAGGATGGTATTTAACCTCCACATGTTTGAATTACTTCCCAACTTCCTTTTGTGGTTTAGTCCTAGTTTCAAAGCATTATGGTCTGAAAATATGCAAGGGACAATCCCAGTCTTTTGGTATCAGTTAATACCTGATTTGTGACCCAGTATGTGGTCTATTCTGGAGAAAGTTCCATGTGCACTTGAGAAGAATGTGTATTCAGTTCATTTGGATGTAAAGTTCTGTAAATATCCGTGAAATCCATGTGGTCTAGTGTATCATTTAAAGCTTGTTTCTTTGGAGATGCTGTGCTTAGAAAATCTATCGATTGCAGAAAGTGCCGTATTCAAGTCTCCCAGTATAAGTGTATTATTATCTAAGTATGTCTTAACTTTGGTTATTAATTTATTGATATACTTGGCCACTCCCACATTAGTGGCATAAATATTCATGATTGTTAGGTCCTCTTGTTGGATAGGTCCTTTAAGTATGATAAAGTGTCCCTCTTCATCTCTTACTACGGTCTTTGGGATAAACTTTATCTGATATGAGGATGGCTACCCCTGCTTTCTTTTGAGGACCATCTGAATGGTAAATGGTTCCCCAACCTTTTATTTTCAGGCTGTAGGTGTCCTTATGTCTAAAATGAGTCTCTTGTAGACAGCAAATAGATGGGTCTTGCTTTTTTACCCAGTCTGAAACCCTGCGCCTTTTGATGGGGTCATTAAGCCCATTCACGTTCAGAGTTACTATTGAAAGATATGAATTTAGTGTCATCATGATACCTACTCAATCCCTGTTTTTGTGGATTGTTTTCTTGGACTTCCTCTTTCTTTTACAGAGTCCCTCTTAATATTTCTTGCAGAGCTGGTTTGGTGGTCGCATATTCTTTCAGTTTCTGCCTATGTTGGAAGCTCTTTATCTCTCCTTTTATTCTGAATGAGAGCCTTGCTCAAGTATTCTTCGCTGCATGTTCTTCTCATTTAGGACCCTGAAAAATCCTGCCAGTGCTTTCTGGCCTGCCAGGTCTCTGGAGAGGTCTGCTGTTAACCTAATACTTCTTCTCCCCATAAAGGTTAGGGATCTCTTGTCTCTTGCTGCTTTAAGGATCTTCTCTTTATCTTTGGAATTTGCAAGTTTCATTATTAAATGTTGGGGTGGTGATCGGTTTTTATTGATTTTAAGGGGGGGGAATCCATCTCCTGGATCTGAATGCCTATTTCCCTTCCCAAGTTAGGGAAGTTCTCATCTATGATTTATTCAAATACCCTTTCTGGTCCTCTGTCCCTTTTGGCGCCCTCTGGAACCCCAATTAAACATAGATTTTTCCTTCTGAGGCTGTCATTTATTTCCCTTAACCTTTCCTCATGATCTTTTTTGTTTTTCTCTTTTTTTCTCAGCTTCCTTCCTTGCCATCAACTTGTCTTCTATGTCACTCACTCGTTCTTCTACCTCATTAACCCTCGTCATTAGGACCTCCAGTTGGGATTGCATCTCATTTAATTGAGTTTTAATTTTGGCCTGATTAGATCTAAATTCTGCAGTCATGAAGTCTCTTGAATCCTTTATGCTTTTTTCTAGAGCCACCAGTATTTTTATAATTGTGCTTCTGAATTGGCTTTCTGACATTGAACTGTAATCCAAATTCTGTAACTCTGTGGGAGAGAGTACTGTTTCTGATTCTTTCTTTTGTGGGGAGTTTTTCCTTCTAGTCATTTTGCTCAGTGCAGAGTGGCCAAAAAAAAGTTGCACTGGAAAAAGGAGAAAAAGAGGGAAAAAAAGGAGGGGAAACAAACAGAAAACAAAAAACAAGGGGGACTATCCTCTGATTCTATATACTGTAAATCCCTTGACTTCTGCAACTTTCCAGCGCTGCTTGGTGAATAACTTGCTTTTCCCCTGTTCTTCCAGCTGGTCTTCTGGAGGAGGGGCCTGGTGATTCAGGTGTGTATACCTGGGGGAGCTGCCCAGGCCCCTGCCAGGTGCACAGCTCAGTGGGAGCTGTTTATCCTGTGACGCCCCTGCTCAGTCCAGGTACAAGGTGACACCAGGAGAAACAACAACAGTGGCGGCAGCCAGCTCTCCAGCCCGGGAGTCAGCTCCCACAGTAAGTACCGCAGCTCCCAGTCCACAGGGGCCTGGATGCTCCAGGGGCAGGGGTCGCCAATCTGCACAGCTTGGGGTCGCCTGGCAGCAGGAGCGTCCTGGCTGTCCTGTGTCCTCCCGGCCTCTGCCTGTCCCGGTGGAGCGCCGGATCCTGGGCTGTGTCCCCCAGTGCCCTGGGTTCCGGGGCCTGCACTGCTGGAATTGCGCTCCCGGGGCCGCGCAGCCCCCTCCATGCAGAGCCGCCACCTGAGCTGCCCGAGCTGTTCCTGCCCTGCTGGGCGCCTGCTCCAGGCCTTTAGGGAAATTGGCCCAGGTGTGTGGTGCACTCTTCCCTGGGGTGCAGTTCCTCTCTTAGTGCCCCTGGGAGCCTGAGTGCATCCCCGCCCCTCTTGGGATCCCGCCCGAGCTCCCTACCAGCGTCCTTCCGTCTGTGAAGGTTGGTAAAGCTCCTACTTCTCGGGGACTGGGCTTTTCTGTCCTGGGGGCACTCCCCGCACAGCCTTAGCCCAGCTCCTCACGGGGACCTCTCCCCACCCTTGGATGCTTTTTTATTTTTTTTAGCGTCTTCCTACCTTGATAGAAGCGTGAACTCTTCTCACTGTAGCATTCCAGCTGTTCTCTCTTTAAATCTCAGGCCAAATTCATAGGTTTTCAGGATGATTTGAAAGTGATCTAGGTAAGTTGGTGGGGACAGGTGACTTGGGGACTGTACTCTTCCACCATCTTTCCCTGCCTCGCAAGTCTGTTTTGCCCACACTCAAGGGAAGAGGATTTACATAGGGCACAGTTCACTGGGGTCACCTAGGATGTGCCTGATACAACTGCTGATACTAGGACGAGAAGGAAGGAATATGAGCAAAAAGCATTCACCGATATCACAGTGAAATGAGCTTTACATTTGGTGTCTGAGGTCAGTTTTGTCTCATTACTTGTGGTATCTTTGACCATTCACTACATCTCATCTGTTAAATCTGTTAGCTGACAACTTTTGTCACAGGATTTGGTGAACTGTGGAGATATTTTTATTCTTACAGAAAAAAAATCACATACAGATATTAAAATCTCAGGATACCCATTCTCAACATGCAAAATATATTCTCAATATCAAATACAAAGCTGAAAGGGAAAATGGATGGAAAGACAGAATTAAATATGCACAGGATTACTTTAAACAATTTGTTAGTCTCTGGAGACTACACTCAAAACATTTAAAAATCAATGATCCCAACACCCAAATGATAATTTGATTAATAATTTGGTATATTTCCTTCCTAGCTTTTTGTTCTACATGTCTACCTACCTACACACACACCTAAAATATTTATAAATATAATACAAATATATGTATCTACCTATAAACACATCTAAAACATATAAATACAAATATATATGGGCATATAATTTTACTCAGCATAAATTTGCCATATTTCTACCACCCAGAATCACTGATACAATAGTGCATAGCCTTCTGTGTACTTTTTTATAATGTAAATCATATGGTATATTGTTTTTTAATGTTTTTTACTTAACAGATTGCCATAAACATTTCCTCAAACATAATAAAGATGATTTTGATTGGTCTATATTATCCCACCTTAAAGATATATCAAATTTTAATCAATTGCCTATTATAGGATATTCAATTCATTTGTTTTGGAATTTAAATATTGCTGTTACAGGAGATACTCTGAAAATTAAAACTCTCTTACTGCCTCACCATGAACTGATTGATTACGTTTTCTTAAAAGACAAAGAATATTAAATTTTTAGCACTGTTTCTAAGTGAGGTGTGCCTTTTGTGTGAGATTTGCATTTTTGTACTTAAGATGAAGAAGAACATGTAAGATCTCTTCTAGCCCCTTTGTTTCAGGGATCCTGATGACTCAACCTCTCTCATGCTTTTTAAGGGAGCAATTTTTCTATTTGTTTAAGAAACAACAGGGGGAGTCTACCCCAACTAGGATTAATGGTTTATGTTCTATACTGTTCTTTCAAAAATGGACTCTACTCCACAGTAAACCTTGTTTTTTATATTTAAGTGCTTGTTTGCAACCTCTGCACCTTTCCCACAAAATGTTTGGTATAGAATATGGAACATGGGGGTGCCTGGGTAGCTCAGTTGGTTGGGTGACTGACTCTTGGTTTCAGCTCCGGGCATGATCTCGGGGTCCTGGGATTGGGACCTGCATCTGGCTCCACGCTCAGTGGGAGTCTGCTTCTCCTTCTGCCCTTTACTAATGCACACTCTCTCAAATAAATAAAATCTTTTTAAAAATACGGAACATGTTTCTCTCATACTTGCTAACATGGTTTTCTAAACTTATTAAATACTCTTGACAGGCAATGACCCTTAAATTCTTTCTCAAGGTCATCTCACATCCATACACCTGTAATTTTGCCACTTTTGAATTCTTTGATGTGCAATTTTCCACTCATGGGTAAGAATTCTGGGTAAAAAAATTCACATTTATTACATGCTTCTGGAATTAAGCTTTTATACCTTTTATTATACTAAAGGAAGATTAAATAACATATTAAGAGTTTCTGACATTCTTGATGTTTATAAGGTTACTCCTCAGGATGAATGGATACCTAAAGAGGCATGACTAATAAATTATCTCATTCTCAAGTATCTTTATAGGTTTTATCTCCTGTATGACTTCTCTGATGTTTCATGAGAGTTGACTTCCCACTGAAGGCTTTTCCACAATCCCTGCATTCATAGGGTTTCTCTCCTGTATGAGTCCTGTGATGTACAATGAGAGTTGATTTCACACTGAAGGCTTTCCCACATTCACTGCATTCATAGGGTTTTTCTCCTGTGTGGATTCTCTGATGTTTAATTAGAGTTGACTTCCTACTGAATGCTTTCTCACAGTCACTGCATTTGTAGGGTCTCTCTCCTGTATGAATTCTCTCATGTTTTATCAGTGGTGACTTCTCGCTGAAGGCTTTCCCACATTCATTGCATTTATAGGGTTTCTCTCCTGTGTGAGTTCTGTGGTGTACAATAAGGGTTGACTTTTCACCAAATGCTTTCCCACATCTTCTGCATTCATAAGGCTTCTCTCCTGTATGAGTTCTATGATGGACAGAGAGGTGTGATTTTCCACTAAATGTCTTCCCACATATGCGGCACTCATAAGGTTTCTCTCCTGTATGAATTCTCTGATGAACAGAGAGGTGTGATTTTCCCCTGAAGCTTTTTCCACATTTACTGCACTCATAAGGTTTCTCTTTTGTATGAAATGTGTGGTGTTTAATGGGGTTGTGTTTCTCATTGAAGGGTTTCCCATGTTTATTACACTCAGTTTTCTCACCCTTAAGAGTCCTTTGATGCATAAGGCTGGACTTACCAGAGTGGACTCCTTCATAAAATGCTTGTCTAATGTGTGTTTTCTCGTGTCTAATAAGGTGATAAGAACTCTTAAAGGCTTTTGCACATTCACCACATACAAATGGTTTCTCTGCTGTGTGAGTTCGCTTATGTTTAACCAGAGTTGACTTCTGTATAAATGTTTTCCCACATTCACTGCATTCGTAGGGCTTCTCCCCTGTGTGAGTTCTCTGGTGTGCAATGAGGGTTGATTTCTGGCTGAAGGCTTTTGTACATTCACAGCATTCATAAGGCTTCTCTCCTGTGTGAGTTCTCTGATGTACCACGAGGTTTGCTTTCTGCATAAACACTTTCCCACATTGAGAACACTCATAGAGTTTCTCCCTAGTTTGAATTCTTTGAGTTTTATTAAGTGCTTGCTTATGGTGGAGGGTTTTTCCATGTTCATTAGGCTCAAAAAATGTCTCTGCAAATGATTGAGCTTTATCAAGATTAGAATGGAAGCATGATTTCCAATGTACCTTATATTCATCATCTTTTTGTCTCATAGAGCTTCTATTTTGACAAAGAAAGTTTAAATTATGTTTTGAACACCTTCCCCACGAATAATATTTGGGGAGTCTCTGTCTTATCGAAACAAAGTCTGTGTTTGGATAAATGATTTTTCTGAAGGTTGTGAATTCTTGGCCACTTTGATCTTTCTGTGCTTCCTTGTCTACTAATGCAGTTTGCCACAGAAGTCTGTCTTGGCTCTCCTTGTGGTGGTCTATCTGGTCATCAACTTGCCAGAATTCTAAAAAAAATGCAAGAAACTCATCAAACTTGCAAACATTACTACCATAATGTTATGGAATAAAATTAGTTTATAAATGTCTTGCTGTGAACTATCAGGGACTTGAGCTGATGTGGATGGACTTTCTCTATCTCCCACTAGCACCACCTCCTCTGACTGCAAACACAACGTGTGGGCCATATTTAACAAAAATATTTTACTACATAGTCAAGCTCAAAACCAAGAAATGGGGCAGCCTGGGTGGCTCAGCGGTTTAGTGCTGCCTTTGGCCCAGGGCATGATCCTAGGGACCCAGGATTGAGTCCCACATCAAGCTCCCTGAATGGAGCCTCTTCTCCCTGTGCCTGTGTCTCTGCCTCTCTCTCCCTCTCTCTTTCTCTGTGTGACTCCTGTGAATAAATAAAGTCTTAAAAAAAAAACAAGAAATGTATTAGGTGTCAAAAGTGAAGTGGAAATTTAAAGTGATGGGATGAACAGAAACTGAAGGCTGAGGATCTGCAGTGAAATCCAGACCTAGGGCAAAAATGTTCAGGAAACTGATATGTAATTCTCGCTTAAAGCTGGAATCATAAGGAACGTCCATGGTTGTTAGCGGGGAGCTGGAAAGACTCCCCACTGGTCAAGGAAAGTGGAAATAAAGATACTATATATAAGAAATCAAAATCCATTTGTATAACTCAATCTGAAGTGATTATAATTTTAGTACAGAGCCCACAAGCTGAATAATTAACGTGAAAATTGGTCCTATTATTAGTAGGTTCCTAGCAGTGGCAAACTCTAAAAGATACATTCTTATCTTTTTATAGTTTAGGACTCACATCACTTCTAAGGAAAACCAATTCTCACTGAAGAGTTCACAGTAAAATAATTTAAACCTCACAAAGAAATTAAGCATCTTCAGAGATAATCAGCAGATACACTAAAGATACTCCCATTCCTAAAACTGTAGCTAACAGAATAATCTGGACTTTAAAATAAGTATATTTCGGGCAGCCCTGGTGGCCAGGCAGTTTAGTGCTGCCTTTGGCCCAGGGCATGATCCTAGAGACCCAGGATCGAGTCCCATGTCGGGCCCCCTGCATGGAGCCTGCTTCTCCCTCTGCCTGTGTCTCTGCCTCTCTCTCTCTCTTTGTCTCTCATGAAAAAATAAATATTTTTTAATAAGTATATTTCAAATATTCAATGAAACAGGGTTTAAGAGCTATATTATGGGGTAAGAGGGAGAACACGAGAAAGGAAGCATAAAAGAAAATATAGGCATTCTTAAAACTCTAAATAGAGAGGTTGAACAGTAGATTAGTCACAGATAAAGACAAATTTAATGAATCGGCTGAGAGATCTTAGGAAATGACCCAAAATGTGGCATAAAGAGCTAACAAAATGGAAATATGGCAAGACAAACAGAAAAATGTTAAGCTCCAACATGGGATTAATAGAAAATCCAAACAGAAAGGTTGGAGAAAAAGGGACAGGGCAACATGCCAAGAAAAGGGTTAACAGGACAGCCCTGAGACTGCCATACTGAGAAAGGCTAGCTTGCAAGGCTGGACCCTGGCTGACATCTGGGAACTTGGGAGATCAAGAACGTCTCCACCATTCCCTAACTGATGAGGCTGCTTATACAAACAATGTGATTTATGCGGCACATCTCCTTTCCTTCTGTGAGTCTGAAATTTGGGTATACATGCTAGGCAGAACAACTGGCAGTGTGGAGTTTCTAATGGGCTTCCCTGGGCACATATGTTGTTGCAGCTTCTCTGCTGGGAGAAGAGTGCCCTGGATGACCCTAGATCTCCTGGGAGGGAGAGAGCAAGCATAAGGAATCCTATTTGTGGATTCATCCAGCCTCTGCTAGTGTCTTTTCCCTTTGGATTTAGTGGAATCTCCTTACTACATTGCTGTAAGAAATTGTAGCTATGGATGCAACTATCTGCCCAGTCCCACGAGTCCTCAAAAATCTCTAAATATGGTAGTGGTCTTGGTGACCTCTGAACTAGGCTATATTTGAAGAGACAATGACCGATAGTTTTCTGGATGGAAGAAAGGTACACATCCTACCACTGAATGTCCAGAGTCCTGAGTGTGGTAAATAAGAGCAAAACTGAACCTGGACAGAGTTCAGTGGAACCACAGAACTTTCAATTCAGAAAGTACATATGGGAAGCTGCCACAGAGAAATTTTTAGAATTGCTGTAAAGAAACAATGAGCTCAACATCAGACTTCATCAGCAATAAAAGAAACTAAAAGATTAAACAATGTACTTAAAAGTCCGGAGAGAAGCTTGGTGTCATCTTAGAATTCTATCCCCAGATAGATGATCACAGGAAAAGATGACAAAAATAAAGATGTCTGTGGACAAGAAAAGGCAGGGAATTGGCCACATACAATGTCTGGCTGAGAATAATGCTTGGTACTTGAATTTTTCAGGAGGAAAATAACCAAAGGGAAAAAATGGGGGTGGGGGTAAAAAATGCAGTAAAGGCAAGAGAAAAGAGGCAAAGAGGGGCACCTAGGTGGCTCAGTTGGTTGGGCATCCAACTCTTGATTTTGGCTCAGGTTGTGTTGAGCTCCACACATTGGGTTCCATGCTCAGCAGAGTCTGCTTGGGATTCTCTCCCTTTCCCTCTGCCCTTACCTCTCCACTCACTCTTGCTCTCTAAAATAAATAAAGTCTTTAAAAAAAAAGAGGTAAAGAAGAAGCAGGATATATAGAAAATACAAGAAAGAAGAAATACTAACATAGTAATACACAATAAATATATATTAACCCCGTTAAAGGGGAACCATATTAAATTGTATTTTTAAAAATCAGCTTTGTTTTCCAAAGACAATTAGAACAAAATGAGAGACACATACCGTTTTTCAGTGGGGGAGTTTGTGAAAAGATTTGGGCAAGGTTATTACTTCCTCCCCTCTATGCTTTCATAGCATCCACCTCTATTTTTTTTAAGGTTTTATTTATTTATTTGAGCTCTCTCTCTTTCAAATAAAAGAGAGAGAGCGCACAAACAGAGGGAGAGGGAGAAGCAGGCTCCCTGTTAAGCAGGGAGCCTAATGTGGAGCTCGAACCCAGGACCCTGGGATCATGACTAGAGCCAAAGGAAGATATTTAACCAACTGAGCCATCCAGGCATCCATTTTTTTTAAAGTTTTGATTTAAGTTCTACTTAGTAAACATGTAGTATAGTATTGATTTCAGGAGTAGAATTTAGTGATCCATCATTTATATATACACCCAGTGTGCTCATCACAAATGCCCTCCTTAATCCCCATTGCTGTTTAGCATATCTGCCCCCCTCCCCTCCAACAGCCTTCAGTTTGTTCTCTAGTACAGAGTCTCTTATGGTTTGCCTCCCTCTCTTTTTCTTTCCCTTCTCCTATGTTCATCTGTTTTGTTTCTTAAATTCCACATACGAGTAAGATTGTATGGTATTTGTCTTTCTCTGACTCGTTTCACATAGCATAATACCCTCTAGTTCCATCCATGCTGTTCCAAATGGCAAGATTTCATTCTTTTTGATGGCTGGGTGATATTCCATTGTGTGTGTGTGTGTGTGTGTGTGTGTGTGTGTATTTCAGGAAGGTCTATCTGCCCACCCAGCTGCAACCCATACTCTTGGGGAATTGGTTTAACATGATATTAAAACTCATGTAAAGCTGAAGGGGAGGTGGGTAGGGGGATGGGGTCACTGAGTGATAGGCATTAAGGGGGGCACATGATGCAATGAGCACTGGGTGTTATATGCAATTGATGAATCACTGAATGCTACATCTGAAACTAATGATGTTAGCCAACTAATATGTTGGCTAACTGAATTTAAATTTAAAAAGGAAGAGTATTTTTTAAAGATTTTATTTATTCATGAGAGACGAGACAGAGATTGAGAGAGGCAGAGACATAGGCAGAGGGAGAAGCAGGCTCCACACAGGGAGCCCGATGTGGAACTCGATCCCGGGTCTCCAGGATCATGCCCTGGGCTGAAGGCAGTGCTAAACCGCTGAGCCACCCAGGTTGTCCTCAATTTTATGATGAACATCAGTGTATGTGTGTCTATGTCTGTGTGTGATTTTCTGTTGTCATAAGGTACTGATAGATTCTTTACATTGTTTTGTTTTGTTTTTTTAAGTTCAATTTTGGTGTTTTTGTTTTGTTTTTTTGTTTTTTTTGGTCATCTGCCCAGGAAGAATGTTTATTGCAAATTAGGTAGGTTTATTTTACTACTTTCTCTTTTTCCCATTAAACTAGAGTTATATTATGCCCAGAAAATGTAAAGCATTGAAACTCTACTTAGGAGAAATTTTAGAGATTTTTTTGTAGCCAAAGAGATTTTTGTAATTGTTCCATAAGACTTTAAAAAGAATGTAAATTCTATTTTTTGTCAGATGTAAATATTTCTGAAACCTAGCTGTATTATAATATTATACTGTAATACTTTATAATGTTAGGCTATGGATAATCATTTCTGAGAGTGGTACGGTAAACTTGGACCATTCGTGGCTTTGTTTCTCCATTTACATCTTTATATTTGAGAAGCATGTTGTTTGTAACACAAATGCCATAATTATTTCATATTTCATCAAAGTAAAATATCTATTTTATCATTAATAAATCCACATAAAGCAAGGTGACTATACTTAATAATAATACTGTATTATAGGGGAAGCTGGGTGGCTCAGTGGTTGAGCATCTGTCTTTGGCTCAGGTCCTGATTCCAGGATTCTGGGATTGAGTCCCACATTGGACTCCCTGCAGGGAGCCTGCTTCTCCCTCTGCCTATGTCTCTGCCTCTCTCTCTCTGTGTCTCTCATGAATAAATAAAATCTTTAAAATAATAATAATAAATAATAATAGTAATATATATTAGAAAGCAGCTAAGAAAGTAAATCTTAAAAGTTCTCATCACAAGACCAAAAAAGAAAAAAAAGTACACTCTTTCTGTTTCAAAGCCTGATAATAAAATCCTACCAAGTGCTTCTCCAGTCCAGACACCCTTGCAGGACTTAAAAAGAGCAGGTTACAACCACTCAATGTCCCTCAGCACTAACATATACCTGAAAAGTCTAAGAGGTTAAGGTTGAAGAAGCTGAAGATGAAGACTGTTTCTGGGAGGGCTGCAGGAAAGTGGCAGCATTTTCTCTCTTCAACAACATGAGTGGGTGGAGTATGTCCACCTGACCCCTAACCTAGTAAGGACTTCAAGGAGACAACTTGCTTGATACATGTCTGCTAGAGTTTGGGTAAACACATTAGAGCTTGGCACCTAATTTGCACCTAGAAAAACTATAGGTGCCAGGTGGATGGAGGCAGTCTGTGGTAGTAAAGAGGTTGCATAGGGGGTATAGAGGTCAAGGTGCACAGACATGGACACACAGACACACAGGGACACACATACAAACACATACATTCTCTCTCTCTCTCTCTCTCTCTCTCTCTCTCTCTCTAAGCCAGATGTGGCCCCTCTGGATGTGAACAGGACTGGGCTACTTTGGAAAGAAGGCTTCCTGCCAGCATCCAGATGCCTATGATGAGAAAACTGCGATCACGGCCCTAGCCAAGCATCTCCAGGGAAACCATCAAAGTGCCAAGGATAGGAAGAAGCATCAGTCTTCAGAATCTGCCATGTGCCAAGGGTACCAGCATCAGATTACATCTTGATCAGTTCGGACAAAGTATTTTTATCCTTCGTATTTTTTTCCTTCCTCACTTGCTTCAGCCAGGGAGCGAGAGATGGCCTAGTTGTCGAGTAGGGGATAAGAGGAAGAAGGAAGCGCTGATGAGGAGAGTAAAGAAAGAAAAAGTGGAACATGCTTCTTTTGCTACTAAAAATGCCCAGCCCGAAGCAGTGAAGCAGGCATTCATTGGAGGAGAGATTTCCCTTTCAGTGAAGTTCATAGTTTTCACCACTACACGTGACTGAACTTTTAAAACTAAAGAGAGGTGGGATGCCTGGGTGGCTCAGTGGTTGAGCATCTGCCTTCAGCTCAGGGCGTGATCCTGGGGTCCTGGGATTGACTTCCGCATCAGGTTCCCTGCAGGGAGCCTGCTTCTCCCTCATCTGTCGCTGCCTCTCTCTATGTGTCTCTCATGAATAAATAAATAAATAAAATCTTAAAAAAATACAATTAGAGTGAGGCTACCCAATGACCCTCAGAAATTAAAAATATAATGAAAGAATATTAAGAACACCTTTATGCCAGTAAGTTTGACAACCTAGGTAAAACAGATGAACTCCTTGAAAGACACAAATGACCAAAGCTCATTCAAGAATAAATAATATGGGGAATCCTGGGTGGCTCAGCGGTTTGGCGCCTGCCTTTGGCCCAGGGTGCGATCCTGGAGTCCCAGGATTGAGTCCCGCGTCGGGCTCCCGGCATGGATCCTGCGTCAGGCTCCTGGCGTGGAGCTTCTCCCTCTGCCTGTGTCTCTGCGCCTCTCTCTCTGTCTGTGTGTGTGTCTATCATAAATAAATAAATACATCTTTAAAAAAAAAGAATAAATAATAATAAATAATATGGGGCAGCCTGGGTGGCTCAGTGGTTTAGCACCGCCTTCAGCCCAGGGTATGATCCTGGAGACCCGGGATCGAGTCCCACGTCAGGCTCCCTGCATGGGGCCTGCTTCTCTCTCTGCCTGTGTCTGTGCCTCTCTCTGTGTCTCTCTCATGAATAAATAAATAAAATCTTTTAAAAAGAATAAATAATATGAATAAACCAATATCTATTAAAGATATTGAAATTGTAGTATAAAGCCCTTCCATAAAGAAAACTCCAGGCCCAGGCAACTTCACTGGAGAATTCTACTAAACACTTAAGGAAAAAGTAATACCAATGTCTATACAAATTCTTCCATAGAACTGAAGAGGGAGGAAATCCTTCCCAACATATTCTATGACTTTGTTATCTTGATTGTGGTGATAGATTCATGGATGTGCATGTCAAAACTTACCAGATCGTGCACATAAGGATGTGCAATTTCTTATATGTCAATTACACCATAACAAAGGGGGTGAAAACAGCTAAATCAGTACTCAGAGACAGTTATAGCTCTCCCAATGTCTACATTAGAAAAGGAAGCTGTCAAAGTAATGATCTAAGCTTTTACTTTATGAAACCAGAAAAGGAAAAAATTCAATTCAAACTAGCAGGACAGAAATTACAAAGAAAAAAGTGAGAATGAATAAAATCAAGGTTTCCATTACCGGCCACAATGGAGATCTACAACAGCCTCTCTTACTGATTCTTGCAAGGAAAAAGCTCTGGACAAAATATGTAAAGCAACTACTTGAAGGTTCTGAGAAATAAATAAAAGCAGACAGTCTCTGAAGGAGAGTTAAAAGGTAGAGAAGCAGCTCATAGAGTGAGTCTCCCTTTTGTTCTCCCTTATCCTATTGCAAAACTTTGTCCCCATGGTACCTCCACAAGTCCTGAGCTCGTCCAAGGGCTATGCATGCAAAGGCAAGAAAAGCCTCACACCAAAGCTTTAAGAAGTGAACTAAACTAAGATCTAAATCACAGTTCAAGTCAGAGTAACAAATGCATGAGACAGACCCAAAGCAGGACAGCAAAGTCTTTGATAATTGCACAAAGACTTAAATCACCACTCAAGTCTCAAACTAACCCCTGAATGGTGCATACACAGGAAAGATTCAAAGAAGCATGGCAATGGCTCAAATCTGAACTAGATGAAATTAATGCCCATAGGAGGTGAGACAAAACAGGTGGTCTGAATCTAACCAGGCCTATTATGTAACAAAAAAAGATTAAAAACAACAAAACAATCTCCAATAGCTAGGATAGAATCCAAAATTATTCAATATAACAAACAACCAGCAAAAGGTGACCAATTCGTAAGGGAAAAGACAATCAACTGATGCCAGTCCTGAGATCACTCAGGTACTAGAATTATCAGACATTTAAGCAACTACTAAAACTAAGCTCTATGAGATAAAGGTAAATATACATGAAATAAATGGATAAATAGAAGTTCTCAAGAGGGATAGAAACTGTAAAAAAGAAATTGGAATTTACAACTAAAAAACAAAATGATCTGAAATTTAAAAACCAACTCATGGGAGGGACTTAGAATGGCAATGACAGAGGCAAGAGTCAATGAACTTGGAGTTAAACTGACAAAGATGATCTGACCTGCCAATCTGTGGAATAGAGAGAAAAACGACTGGGAAAAATAAAAGGAAAAACAGTATCAGATACCTGTGGGACAATATCAAAAGGCCCAACATTCATGTCATTAGAACCCTCAAAGGAAAAGAGACCACTGCAGAAAAAAAAAAAAAAAAAGATCTGAGGAAATAATGGCCAAAAAATGTCCAAATATGGGGGCACCTGGGTGGCTCTGTTAGTTAAACATTGGCCTTCTGCTCAGGTCATGATCCCAGAGTCCTGGGATCAAGTCCCGCTTGAGCTACCTCCTCAGCAACGGAGTCTGCTTCTCCCTCTGACTCTGCTCCTCCCCATACTCATGCTCCCTCTCTAGCTCTCTCTCTCTCTCAAATCTTTAAATACTTAAATATTAATTAAAATAATTTTTAATTTCCAAATTTAGAGAAAGACATAAATTTGCACATCCAAGAAACTTAGCACACCAGAAACAACAAACTCAAAGAAACCCCCAGAATTATTACAATCAAATTGCTGGAAAGCAAACTTGAAAAAAAATCTTGAACAAAAGCACACTGCCTATGAGGAAACAATGATTCAAATGTCTGTGAAGTTGTTATCAGAAACAACACAGGCTAGAAGATAATGGCCTTTCTTTTTGCTTTCAGAATTTTTTTTAGAGGGAGGGGGGAAGGGCACTGGGAGAAGGAGAGGGAGAATCTTAAGCAGGATCCATGCCCAGAGGGGAGCCCCATATAGGGCTCTATCTCACAACTCTGAAATCATGACTTGAGTCAAAATCAAGAGTTGGATACTTAACTGACTGAGCCACCCAGGCAGCTCAATATTAGAGCACCTTAAAAATACTAAAGGTAAAGAAATGTCAACCCAGAATTCTATATCCAGCAAAAATATCCTTCAACAATGAAGATGAAATTTAAACATTCACACAAGGAAAACAAAAGACATTGTCACCAGTAGATTTGTTCTAAGAGAAATGATACAGGATCTTCAGAGTGAAGGGAAATAATATCAGAGGGAAGCACAGAACTTCAGGAATAAATAACAAGCAGCAGAAATGGTAAAATATCTTGGCAAGTATAACAGATTATTTTTTCCTTTTGAATTCTTTGGTATATATGATAGTTGAAAGCAACAACTGTAACATTGTCTAGGAGGTTAAAATGTATATAGATATAATGCATTTGAAAACTATAACAGAGGGAGGGGCAAGATGGCGGAAGAGTAGGGTCCCCAAATTACCTGTCCCCACCAAATTACCTAGATAACCTTCAAATCATCCTGAAAATCTACGAATTCGGCCTGAGATTTAAAGAGAGAACAGCTGGAATGCTACAGTGAGAAGAGTTCGTGCTTCTATCAAGGTAGGAAGACGGGGGGGGGGGGGGGGGAGAAATAAACAAAAGGCATCCAAGGGGGAGGGGCCCTGCGAGGAGCCGGGCTAAGGCCGGGGCGAGCGCCCCCAGGACAGGAGAGCCCCGTCCCGGAGAAGCAGGAGCTTCACCAATCTTCCCGGGTGGAAAGGCGCCCGCAAGGAGTTAGAGCAAGACCCTAGGAGGGCGGGGATGCCCTCAGGCTCCCTGGGACACTAACAGACTCCTGAGCGCCCAGGAGAGTACGCCGAGCTCCCTAAGGGCTACAGCGCGGGGGACCCGGGAGCAGCTCAGAGGGGCTCGGGCGGCGGCTCCGCGGAGAGGGGGCTGCGCGCCCCCGGAGCAGCTCCGAGGCGGCTCCAGCAGAGGAAGAGGCTCCGTGCGGAGGGGGCTGCGCGGCTCCGGGAGCAGCTCGGAGGGGCTCAGGCCGGGGCTCCGTTGAGGGGGCTGCGCGTGGGACCACGAATCCAACAGCGCAGGCCCGGGAGCCCAGGGCGCGGGGACACAGCTCAGGATGCGGCCTTCCCCACGGGACAGGCAGAGGCCGGAAGGGCCCAGGACCACAAGGACGTTCCTGCCCTGAGCTGAGCAGATAAGCGGCCCCGCCCCCGGAACTTCCAGGCCCTGCAGACAGAGAGCTCCATAGTTAACTGTGGGAGCTGAATCCAGGGCTCCGGAGCTGGCCCCTCCACTGGGGTTGTTCCTCCTGGGGCCTCACGGGTTAAACAACCCCCACTGAGCCCTGCACCAGCAGGGGGAAGAGCAGCTCCCCCAAGTGCTAACACCTGAAAATCAGCACAACAGGCCCCTCCCCCAGAAGACCAGCTAGAAGGACAAGTTCCAGGGGAAGTCAAGGGACTTAAAGTATACAGAAACAGAAGATACTCCCCCCTGTTTTTTGTTTGTTTGGTTTTTTTTTTTTTTTTTGCTTTTTGATTTCTGTTTGCTTCCCCCACCCTTTTTTCCCTTTCTTTCTTTTTCTTTCTCTTTTTCTTCTCTTTTTTTCTTTTTTCTTTTTCTCTTTTTCTCTTTTCTTTCCTTCTTTGTCTCCTCTCTTTTTCTCCTTTTCCCAATACAACTTGTTTTTGGCCACTCTGCACTGAGCAAAATGACTAGAAGGAAAACCTCACCTCAAAAGAAAGAATCAGAAACAGTCCTCTCTCCCACAGAGTTACAAAATCTGGATTACAATTCAATGTCAGAAAGCCAATTCAGAAGCACAATTATACAGCTACTGGTGGCTCTAGACAAAAAGCATAAAGGACTCAAGAGACTTCATGACTGCAGAATTTAGATCCAATCAGGCAGAAATTAAAAATCAATTGAATGAGATGCAATCCAAACTAGAAGTCCTAACGACGAGGGTTAACGAGATGGAAGAACAAGTGAGTGACATAGAAGACAAGGTGATGGCAAAGAGGGAAACTGAGGAAAAAAGAGACAAACAAAAGACCATGAAGATAGATTAAGGGAAATAAACGACAGCCTGAGGAAGAAAAACCTACGTTTAATTGGGGTTCCCAAGGGTGCCGAAAGGGACAGAGGGCCAGAATATGTATTTGAACAAATCCTAGCTGAAAACTTTCTTAATCTAGGAAGGGAAACAGGCATTCAGATCCAAGAGATAGAGAGATTCCCCCCCTAAAATTAATAAAAACTGTTCAACACCTCGACATTTAATAGTGAAACTTGCAAATTCCAAAGATAAAGAGAAGATCCTTAAAGCAGCAAGAGACAAAAAATCCCTGACTTTTATGGGGAGGAGTATTAGGGTAACAGCAGACCTCTCCACAGAGACCTGGCAGGCCAGAAAGGACTGGAAAGATATATTCAGGGACCTAAATGAGAAGAACATGCAACCAAGAATACTTTATCCAGCAAGGCTCTCATTCAAAATGGAAGGAGAGATAAAGAGCTTCCAAGACCGGCAGGAACTGAAAGAATATGTGACCTCCAAACCAGCTCTGCAATAAATTTTAAGGGGGACTCTTAAAATTCCCCTTTAAGAAGAAGTTCAGTGGAACAATCCACAAAAACAAAGACTGAATAGATATCATGATGACACTAAACTCATATCTGTCAATAGTAACTCTGAACGTGAACAGGCTTAATGACCCCATCAAAAGGCGCAGGGTTTCAGACTGTATAAAAAAGCAGGACCCATCTATTTGCTGTCTACAAGAGACTCATTTTAGACAGAAGGACACCTACAACCTGAAAATAAAAGGTTGGAGAAGCATTTACCATTCAAATGGTCCTCAAAAGAAAGCAGGGGTAGCCATCCTTATATCAGATAAACTAAAATTTACTCCGAAGACTGTAGTGAAAGATGAAAAGGGACACTATATCATACTTAAAGGATCTATCCAACAAGAGGACCTAACAATCCTCAATATATATGCCCCGAATGTGGGAGCTTCCAAATATTTAAATCAATTAATAACCAAAGTGAAGAAATACTTAGATAATAATACACTTATGCTTGGTGACTTCAATCTAGCTCTTTCTACCCTTGATAGGTCTTCTAAGCACAACATCTCCAAAGAAACAAGAGCTTTAAATGATACACTGGACCAGATGGATTTCACAGATATCTACAGAACTTTACATCCAAACTCAACTGAATACATTCTTCTCAAGTGCACATGGAACTTTTTCCAGAATAGACCACATACTGGGTCACAAATCGAGTCTGAAATGATACCAAAAGATTGTGATCGTCCCCTGCATATTCTCAGACCATAATGCCTTGAAATTAGAACTAAATCACAACAAGAAGTTTGGAAGGACCTCAAACACGTGGAGGTTAAGAACCATCCTGCTAAAAGATGAAAGGGTCAACCAGGAAATTAAGGAAGAATTAAAAAGATTCATGGAAACTAATGAGAATGAAGATACAACCGTTCAAAATCTTTGGGATGCAGCAAAAGCAGTCCTAAGGGGGAAATACATTGCAATACAAGCATCCATTCAAAAACTGGAAAGAACTCAAATACAAAAGCTAACCTTACACCTAAAGGAGCTAGAGGAAAAACAGCAAATAGATCCTACACCCAGCAGAAGAAGAGTTAATTAAGATTCGAGCAGAACTCAACGAAATCGAGACCAGAAGAACTGTGGAACAGATCAACAAAACCAGGAGTTGGTTCTTTGAAAGAATTGAATTAATAAGATAGATAAACTATTAGCCAGCCTTATTAAAAAAAAGAGAGAGAAGACTCAAATTAATAAAATCATGAATGAGAAAGGAGAGATCACTACTAACACCAAGGAAATACAAACGATTTTAAAAACATATTATGAACAGCTATACGCCAATAAATTAGGCAATCTAGAAGAAATGGATGCATTCCTGGAAAGCCACAAACTACCAAAACTGGAACAGGAAGAAATAGAAAACCTGAACAGGCCAATAACCAGGGAGGAAATTGAAGCAGTCATCAAAAACCTCCCAAGACACAAAAGTCCAGGGCCAGATGGCTTCCCAGGGGAATTCTATCAAACGTTTAAAGAAGAAACCATACCTATTCTCCTAAAGCTGTTTGGAAAGATAGAAAGAGATGGAGTACTTCCAAATTCGTTCTATGAGGCCAGCATCACCTTAATTCCAAAACCAGACAAAGACCCCACCAAAAAGGAGAATTACAGACCAATATCCCTGATGAACATGGATGCAAAAATTCTCAACAAGATACTAGCCAATAGGATCCAACAGTACATTAAGAAAATTATTCACCATGACCAAGTAGGATTTATCCCCGGGACACAAGGCTGGCTCAACACTCGTAAAACAATCAATGTGATTCATCATATCAGCAAGAGAAAAACCAAGAACCATATGATCCTCTCATTAGATGCAGAGAAAGCATTTGACAAAATACAGCATCCATTCCTGATCAAAACTCTTCAGAGTGTAGGGATAGAGGGAACATTCCTCAACATCTTAGAAGCCATCTATGAAAAGCCCACAGCAAATATCATTCTCAATGGGGAAGCACTGGGAGCCTTTCCCCTAAGATCAGGAACAAGACAGGGATGTCCACTCTCACCACTGCTATTCAATATAGTACTGGAAGTCCTGGCCTCAGCAATCAGACAACAAAAAGACATCAAAGGCATTCAAATTGGCAAAGAAGAAGTCAAACTCTCCCTCTTTGCCGATGACATGATACTGTACATAGAAAACCCAAAAGCCTCCACCCCAAGATTGCTAGAACTCATACAGCAATTTGGTAGCGTGGCAGGATACAAAATCAATGCCCAGAAATCAATGGCATTTCTATACACTAACAATGAGACTGAAGAAAGAGAAATGAAGGAGTCAATCCCATTTACAATTGCACCCAAAAGCATAAGATACCTAGGAATAAACCTAACCAAAGAGGTAAAGGATCTATACCCTAAAAACTATAGAACACTTCTGAAAGAAATTGAGGAAGACACAAAGAGATGGAAAAAATATTCCATGCTCATGGATCGGCAGAATTAATATTGTGAAAATGTCGATGTTACCCAGGGCAATTTACACGTTTAATGCAATCCCTATCAAAATACCATGGACTTTCTTCAGAGAGTTAGAACAAATTATTTTAAAGGTTGTGTGGAATCAGAAAAGACTCCGAATAGCCAGGGCAATTTTAAAAAAGAAAACCATAGCTGGGAGCATCACAATGCCAGATTTCAGGTTGTACTACAAAGCTGTGGTTATCAAGACAGTGTGGTACTGGCACAAAAACAGACACATAGATCAATGGAACAGAATAGAGAACCCAGAAGTGGACCCTGAACTTTATGGTCAACTAATATTCGATAAAGGAGGAAAGACTATCCATTGGAAGAAAGACAGTCTCTTCAATAAAT
This sequence comes from Canis lupus dingo, assembly GCF_003254725.2. Classification (NCBI taxonomy): domain Eukaryota; kingdom Metazoa; phylum Chordata; class Mammalia; order Carnivora; family Canidae; genus Canis; species Canis lupus. The sequence continues at coordinate 40,162,036 of NC_064281.1, forward strand.
GGTGCTGGGAAAATTGGACATCCACATGCAGAAGAATGAAAGTAGACCACTCTCTTGCACCATACACAAAGATAAACTCAAAATGGATGAAAGATCTAAATGTGAGACAAGATTCCATCAATATCCTAGAGGAGAACACAGGCAACACCCTTTCTGAACTCAGCCACAGTAACTTCTTGCAAGATACATCCACGAAGGCAAAAGAAACAAAAGCAAAAATGAACTATTGGGACTTCATCGAGATAAAAAGCTTTTGCACAGCAAAGGATACAGTCAACAAAACTAAAAGACAACCTACAGAATGGGAGAAGATATTTGCAAATGACGTATCAGATAAAGGGCTAGTTTCCAAGATCTATAAAGAACTTATTAAACTCAACACCAAAGAAACAAACAATCCAATCATGACATGGGCAAAAGACATGAAGAGAAATCTCACAGAGGAAGACATAGACATGGCCAACATGCACATGAGAAAATGCTCTGCATCACTTGCCATCAGGGAAATACAAATCAAAACCACAATGAGATACCACCTCACAGCAGTGAGAATGGGGAAAATTAACAAGGCAGGAAACCACAAATGTTGGAGAGGATGTGGAGAAAAGGGAACCCTCTTACACTGTTGGTGGGAATGTGAAGGTGCAACCACTCTGGAAAACTGTGTGGAGGTTCCTCAAAGAGTTAAAAATAGACCTGCCCTACCACCCAGCAATTGCACTGTTGGGGATTTATCCCAAAGATTTAGATGCAATGAAACGCCGGGACACCTGCACCCCGATGTTTATAGCAGCAATGTCCACAATAGCCAAACTGTGGAAGGAGCCTCGGTGTCCATCGAAAGATGAATGGATAAAGAAGATGTGGTTTATGTATACAATGGATTACTCAGCCATTAGAAACGACAAATACCCACCATTTGCTTCAACGTGGATGGAACTGGAGGGTATTATGCTGCGTGAAATGAGTCAATCGGAGAAGGACAAACATTATATGTTCTCATTCATTTGGGGAATATAAATAATATTGAAAGGGAATAGAAGGGAAGGGAGAAGAAATGGGTAAGAAATATCAGAAAGGGAGACAGAACATAAAGACTCCTAACTCTGGGAAACTAACTAGGGGTGGTGGAAGGGGAGGAGGGTGGGAGGTGGGGGTGAATGGGTGACGGGCACTGAGGGGGGCACTTGGCGGGATGAGCACTGGGTGTTATTCTATATGTTGGCAAATTGAACACCAATAAAAAATAAATTTATTATTAAAAAATAAATAAATTTGTAGTTTTGACTATTTAAAAAAAAATGTTGCCATGGCAACCTGTGTTGCAAAGGCCCCCCAGTGGGACATCACTGGAACAGCTGGTGACATTTGAACACAGTGTGTTAGATATGAGAACCATATCAACGTGAAAGTTCCCAATTGTGATAACAGCAGTGGGTTATACAAGAGAATACTGGTTTTTAGAAAATATATGGTGATGTGTTAATGGGTGAAGGAACATTGTGCCTCCAGTCTTAAATGGTTCAGAATAAATGGATTTAAATATAAGTATATGCATATAGATAATAAATAGATGTAGACACAGAACATGACAAACCAAACGGGGTGAAATGCAACCAACTCGTGAATCTGGGCAGAGTCTATAGAAGCTTCTGGTATTAATCTTGAAATTTTCTATAAATTTGAAACTATATCAAAATTAAAAATTATTAAAACAAAAAATAAAATGTAAGTCTAAGTAAAATGTAAAAGGTTAACTTACACACCAGATCTTAATCCCTAGAGCAACTATTAAACTAAAAAAAATAGATTAAGGAGATATTGTCAAAAAATAAATATGTTAAAAAATAAAAATAAATATGTTGAGGGGCACTTGAGTGGCTCAGTTGGTTAAGCAGCCGACTTTGGCTCAGGTCTGACTTGGGCTCAGGTCACAATCCTGGACTATTGGGCTCCCTGCTGGGCAGGGAGTGCTTCTCCCTTTCCTTCTGTCTGCTACTCACCCACTCTTTCTCTCTTGCTCTCTCTCTCTAACAAATAAATATTTTTAAAAGTATGTTGAAAATAGAATATTTAAATTGCAACTGCATTTCCTATGTAAGACTCATGCATTCAAAACTACAATATTCCTGAGAGAGATTTTAAAAGACCAAAATAAATTGAGAGAGATATCATGTTCGTGAATTGGAAGACTCAATATTGTTAGTATTTCAATGATCCACAGATTCAGTTCAATCCCAAAGAAAATTCCCGCAGGCTATTATGTAGAAACTGACAAGCTGATGCTAAAATTTACATGAAGATATCAAGGACCCAGAATAGCCAAAACATTATGAAAAGGAAGAACAAAGTTGGAAGATTCATACCACTTCATCTGAACATTTAATGTAAGGCTTTAGTAATTAAGAAGTGTGGTATAGGCGTGTAGACCTGTCGCTCAACTGTTTTCAACAAGGGGCCCAGGTAAACTGATAGAGGAAATACAGTCTTTTCAAAAATGCTGCTGGAATAACTGAATATGCACACACACACACAAAAGAACATTGAGGGGCACCTGGGTGGCTGAGTCCATTAAGTAAGCACCTGCCTTTGACTCAGGTCATGATCGCAGTGTCCTGGGATCAAGCCCTGCATCAAGCTGCTTGGTGGGGAGCCGGCTTCTCCCTTTCCCTGCCACTCCCACTGCTTGTGGGCACACACGCATGCACATGCTCTCTCTTTCTCTCTGTGTCAAACGGATAAATAATCTTAAAAAAAAGAACACTGATCCTTACCTCACACCTGGTAAGAAATACTTCTCTCGTTATGTCCATTGGCCTAAATATAAGAGCTAAAATTGTAAATCTTCTGAATGAAATCATATGAGAAGCTCTTTGTTACCATCGATTAGAGAATTGTTTAATAGGGCACAAAAGGCATGAATCATAAAAGAAAAGCTTGATAAATAGGGCATTATCAAAAGAATGTCTTGTTTTGAAAGACATTATTAAAAACAAACCACAGTTTGGGAGTAAATATGTGGAAAACACGGCGCTGATAAAAGACTTGCATCCAGAATATATGAAGAACTCTTAAACATTGCATAGCAACAAAAATGGCAAAACATTATGGCAAACAGTTCACCCAAGATATGCAGATGGCAAATAGGCACATGAAAAGACGCTAAACATTAGTTATTGGAGAAATGCAAATTAAAATCAAAATGAGATGCTCCAACACAGCTACTAGAAAGACTAACCATGTTCGTAATACCAAGAGCTAGCAAGGATGTAAAACACCTAGAACTCCCATGTTGTTGTTGGTCGACAAAAATGGTCAGCCATGCAGGGAACCGGTGTGATGATGTCTTGTGAAGTTAAACATACATTTACCATAAGACCAAACAATCCCAGTCAAGATATTTACCCAAGAAGATGAAAACATGTCCAAACAGCTGAACATGAAGGTTCATACAGGCTTCCTTTAGTAACCAAAAATTTTTAAAAATTCTAAAGTGTGTAAACTGCTTAATAAAACAAACAGATATAACATTATTCACCTTTGAAAAGGACAAAATGCTGATAATACATCAAACATGGATGAACTTAAAAGTCATTAAGGTAAGTGAAAAAAGCAACACACATAAGGTTATTTACCGTAAGAGGCACTTATAAGGTATTACAGAAAGGATAAAACTAGAAGAATAGAAATGACAAGTGTCCAAATCCCAGATATGAGAGAAAGAAGTTGAATTACAACAGGGCAAAGAGATCCCTTAGGGGAATGCAAAGGTCCAATATATTGAACCTGGTGGTATTACAAGACTAACACTTTCTCAATATACAAAACTGTATACCTAACAATGGTGAACTTCAAAAAATATAAATTATACCTCAATAAAGCTCACTTAAAAAAACAAGAGTCACATCACCATAAATATAAAACGAAAATATGTGAGTAATACACATGGGGATTATGTTAAAACTTTATCACATACAACCAAATACCATATGATGCTACTTATGAATTTCCTTTAATTAAAATACCTATTAAGCATTAAGGACAAACAATATTAACAAGTAGTGACCTCTAGTTAATGACAGGCCTGTGGAAGTATTTCGGGGTGAAGTGTACTGATCTCCGAAACTTACTATGAAACTCATCACAAAAAGAAAAGGGACTGGGCAGCCCCGGTGGCGCAGCGGCTTAGCACCGCCTAAGCCCGGGGTGTGGTCCTGGAGACCCCGGGTGGGGTCCCGCGTCGGGCTCTTTGCATGGAGCCAGCTTCTCCCTCTGCCTGTGTCTCTGCCTCTCTCTCTGTGTCTCTATGAATAAATAGATAAAATCTTAAAAAAAAAGGGACTGATGGAAGGACAGAGGAATTAGTAGTACACAGACAAACAGAAGAAAAAGCAAATACAGCAAAATGTACATTGTAGCATCTAGGGGGAATTCTATGGGTGTTCAAACTATAATTCTTTCACTTGTTTGGCATGAAAATTTTTATAATAAAATGTTGGGGGGGAAACTAAATAAAGAACAGCAGAGGAAACCCAAAGTAAGTAGAAAAAAGGAAATAAAGGTAAAAGAGAAGTGAACAAAACAGAAAACAAAACACAGGGAAAACGCAGAAAGGCAAAGACCTTTCTCTGAAGAGCTCAACAACCTTCTGATGAACTTCAGACTTCACACTACTACATGGGACAATTCATTTTTAAAAAAATATTTTATTTATTTTTTCATGAGAGACAGAGAGAGAGAGAGAGAGAGAGAGAGATGGGCAGAGACACAGGCAGAGGGAGAAGCAGGCTCCATGCAGGGAGCCCCATGTGGGACTCGATCCCGGGACTCCAGGATCACGCCCCTGGGCCGAAGGCAGGCGCTAAACCACTGAGCTACCCAGGGCTCCCCCATGACTGGAAAATTCAGGTTATAGTGAGGCCACTCTTGAGACTAACCATTCCTAGAAGATTTATCTCAGAAAAACCAGAGAATTTTTTTTAGGATTTATTTATTTGAGAGAGACAGAGAACGAGCAGGGAGAGTGGGAGGGGGAGAGGAAGACGAACAGGTGCCCAGCTGAGTGCACAGCCTGACATAGGGCTCAATTCCAAGACCCTAAAATCATGACCTGAGCCAAAATCAAGAGCCCAACCAACTGAGGCACCCAGAGGCGCCATTAGAACAACTAGAGAATTTATGGGACCTGCCAGAAACTTCCTCCAGGGCCCAGGGGAATTAGCAGTCCCGAAGTAGCCTGAAGTCTCGAACAATGGGGAAAGGGAAAACAAGGGAGTCCAGTAGTGAGTCCACGTGCTCCTGTCTTCCCACCCCACCTGATCCCATGCCCCTGGGTGAGGCCTGGCCATGTCTCCCTGTGCCTTTGAACCCTTGTCAGGGGATACTGAAACCAGTGGATCTCAACTGGACATGGGCATCAGAACTGTCTGGAGCGTCACTCAAAATACACAGAACCAGTACCACCCGAGGCTTTCTGAAACCATTTCCACATGGTGGTGGGCCTACGCGTGAGTATCGTGAGGGGTCCACAGGTCACTATGTGATACACCTTGGGGTAACAAAGACTGTATTAAGAAATATTTTATTGTCAACAACAAAAACAGTGATAGCATCTACTGAAAGCTCCCAGGGTGCCAGGCACCCTTCTTGGTGCTTTACATTCATCCACTCATGAAATTCTAACAATCCTGTAAGTTCTAGCATGAGCCCCATTCTACAAACAGGGGAAAAAAAAAAAAAAAAAAGAGACTCTGAGTCAAGTGCGCAGAGGGACAGCTAGTGAGCAAAGAAGCCAGAAATCAAATCCAGGCTCTGAGCTCCAAAGCCCAAGCTGCTGACGGCTGGCTGCAGATGGACACAGAACCTCATTCCTCTGCTCTTCTCCAAAAGGAAAAAATACTTACCGAATGTTCCCACACCTGGATGGGTAAGAATGAGATGCAGGTACTCTCTAGGGCTCTGTGTTCCAGGCAGAAAATCAGCCAGAGACACATAGCTCCGTTTAAAAGAAGCTACCAGATGGAATGCAGGCACAGAAGCTCAGCTCTATTGGGCTGCCTCTTTTGGCTGAGGTCATGATCTCAAGATCGTGATAGAGAGCCCGAGTCAGGCTCCACACTCAGTGTAGAGTCCACCTGAGATTCTCTCTCCCTCTCCTCCTATGCCTCTGCCCCCTCCCCTTGCTTGCTCTCTCTAAATAAATAATATATAAAATCTTCAAAAAAAAAAAAAAAAGCACCTTAGATATACTGGTTACCCTTATAAATGTAACAGGAAAACTACAAATAACAACTTAACAGACATTGCGAAGATCTGAGGAGAAGGCCACGGTGTAACTGAGCTAAATCCTCATTTTCCATATAGAGGGGAGATCACATAGAAATCTCCAGAAATGCAGGTGTGAAGGCATTCCCGGGACCCAGGAGGTGACCCTCAGCAGAATTACAAACAGAAACCGAGAGAAGAGGCAGGCAGCCCTTGGAGGTGTGGCTGGGGATGTGCTGACGCGACCCGTCTCCTGTACTGCCCGCGCTGACAATGAGCATGCTCACGGTTACTTTCAGTATGACACAGATTTTCACATAAGGCAACTGGACTCGAGGCAACTGGACTGTGCCTCTGAGTTTGCGCTTCCTCCTCCCAGGGCACCACTGAACTGAGAATGGGACTTGGACATTTCAATACCTGGAAAGCCCTGGAGGCAGGGAAAAGTATGCCACGGGGAGAGCAAAAAGCCTGAGGAATCTGTGCAAAGCAGCAGTGGGTATGAGGTTGACGGAGCAATGAAGAGGACGCCGTACCCCCACACAGCCCTGGGAGAAGCTACAGGGAGGTGGGTGAGGGCCAGCCCAGGGAGGCCCTGAGGAAGAGGGTGCACAGCCCAGCAGAGGAGGGCTCTGGGGCAGCCGTCCGGGAGACACGAGGGGTCGTGGCCGGGCCAGAGTGCAGTAGAGCCAGGGCTCTGCAGCTAAACTCCAAACCCCCGTGCAGAGCGGATTCACATGTGTAAGCTGAGGTGGCCCCCGAGAGCCTGCTTAGAGCCGGGGCTGCAGGTCACAGAGCACACCCGGTAGTCCCAGGGCTCTAGACAGATGTCTTCGGACAGGCCCACAGAGACGCCACTGTGAGTGCGCAAGGAACGGGGGCAGACCGGCATCTGAAGAGCATGTGGAGCGCTCGAGGGACCCAGACCAACCAAACCCACGACCAAGGCAAAGAGCAGCTGTGCCCAGGATGGCGGCCAAGCTCCGTGAAGCAGGCTGCCTGGGAGTAACGTCCTGTCTAGGTCCCTTGTGTTCTGAGTAGACACAGAGAGGACACAGAAGACAAAAATGGGTGAGTGGGAGGGAGGCATGGGTAAGAGCTGGAATCTGACATCAGGTGGAGAGTCCAGTCACGTCTGGAAGAGACTGAGGACCTGAGAAGAGAGGACACGGTCCCGGGAAGGCAGACGCTGACGAGCACGACACGGGCGCAGAGAAGAGCATGGCGGCCGCCTGGCCTGGCAGAGCCAGAGGGTGCCAGCAACGCTTTAGGGCCACACCAACCCCGACAAGTCAGGCAGGATAACTTCCCTGAGGCTGAAGAAACTCTGAGCATCAGATGTAAGAGGCCCACAGCATGACAAATAAAGGGGAAGCCTCACCCCTACAGCCGTGCCTCTTCTGAGGAAAAAGCCAATGCCCAGGGGAGGAGAAACACCCTGAAACCTTCCAGAAAGGAGGGGGAGCGGGGAAGAGGGAAGGCTCAGGGTACTGGCAGGTAGAGATGGCATCTGACAGCAGCAGTGGCCACACTGTCTGAACCCCAGGAGGGTGGCAGGTGCAGGCGGCTCCTGGATATGACGGCGGCTCGTTTCCTCGAACCCAAGTCGTGTCCCCGAGTCCGGGGCGCCGAGAAGAGCTCCCAGGCATGGCCCTGACACCCAGCTCTCGCTCACCTCCTAGGTCCCCTGGCCTGGCCTGACTGGCCCAGCGCCCGCTCACCTGGATACTTCCACGTTGGCGTCTCTCCCTCTGTCATGCCGGCCTCCTCTCCTCGTCCCAATCTGAGGACCACATCTGGTTTGGCACCTAGGTATCCTGAGGACGGGAAATGACACAGGAGGTCGTTATCAACGCCAGAGGCGTTCCAGAACCGAGACCTAGCCTTGCCAACTGCAGAGGGTCCAGCCTCGAAGCCTGCCCCATGAGGAGAGCCCTTTGCCCCTCAGCCCAGAACATTCACAGAGGAGTGCAAGCCATACATATCCCGGGGCGGGGTGGGGGGAGGTGTTTGCAATCGGGACTGTGACTTCTCAGCAGGGAGCCTTGGGCTTCACAAGCCCCAGAGTGGGTGACACGAGTGGGCTGTGTTCCGGTCACACTGTGGACCGCCCTCACCCACGGACACCAGGTGGCTGTAGTTCTCCAGCATGACATCCCTGTAGAGGTTCTTCTGAGCCGAGTCCAGTTGCTGCCACTCCTCCAGGGTGAAGTCCACACACACATCCCTGAAGGTCAACAATTCCTGCAACAGCACAGGCCTCATTAGCCCAGAGGGATGGGCTTGGGGAACGGACGGTATGTCCCATCCTAAGTCTTCCACAGGTAGAAGAGACTCAATATGGCTCCCACCCCAGGAGACCCCGACAGATGAGGACAGATTGGCTTTACACAGAGCGGAAAGTCGCCTGCCCAGGGTCACACAGCTCCGATACAGGGATCAGAACACGTGTGCTCTGCCTTCCGCACCCACGTGTTTCAACACGACACTGCACCGCCTTTCTCTACATAACTGTTCTTTGCCAGTCACTACGCAATTTGAGACCATGTAGTGCACGGAGTGTTTCTGTAACCAAAGTTATCGTAAACTTTATAAAGAAACAGAATAGGTGTCAAAAGTATCTTCCTCTGGAAATGCAGTCTTTCGGCTCACTGACTGAACACAGACCAAGCTGGTACGGCCAGAGGATATAAAGGTTGATAAAAACAAGCACACACCTTCTGAACGGAAGGAGCTTCCACCTAGTAGAGGGAGGAACACAACACTTACAAACTCACCTATGAAAGGGAGGGAGGGCGGCGGGGGTGCGGAGGGGGGCTGTCCGAGGGCGGTGCAGATGCAGCACAGGGAACAGAGAATAGAAGGAAGTCGGTTCCGCTTGGGACTGGCAGAGAAGGCTTCGCGGGGACACAGAGCTATGACAACGGTTCTAAACACAGCGCCTCCGTCAGGACTAGGACGTAACAAAGTATATACAGGCCTTGCTCTAGGTCCCTGTTGCAGAGCTCCTGAAACCCTTATAAATCCCCAAGTGAGAAGAATACAAGGAGCACCTCATGTTCTAATGAGGTGACTCTAGTTGAGCTGACGGGCTGGTGACCAGAAAGGCCAAGCTGTGATTGGAAGCTCTGGATTTTAAGCCCCACTCACCTTTCTCCAGATTTGGGAGGGGGGGAGCTGGAGGTGGAGTTAACAATTGATCGTACTTGTGCTCTGAAGCCTCCATAAAGTCTCAATAGCGTGGGATTCGGGGAGCTTCCAGGTGGGTGAACACATCTATATACCGGGAGGATGATGCTTGCCAGTCCATGGGGACAGAAGCTCTCGAGCTCAGGGCCCTCCCAGGCTTGCCCTATATATCTGTTCATCTGGCCATTCATGCGGGTCCTTCATCGTGTCCTTTAATGAACTAGTAAATGTAAGTAACTGTGCCCCCGAGTCCTGCGAGCCACTCTAGCAAGTAATCAAATCCAAGGAGGGGATCACTGGTCCCTCTCATCTATAGCGTGCTGCTCGAAAGCCTGTGCCTGGTGCTGGCATCTGATGGGGCATGTGGGGGGGGGTGGTAGTCTGGTGGGACCAAACCCTCGACCTGTGGGATGTGATCTAGGATCTCTCTCCAGAGAGATGGTGTCAATACTGAGTTCGGGGCAGGACGCCCAGCTGCTGTGGCAGAGAGCTGTGTGGGGGTGGGGCAAACCTTCGACACCTCTGGGGAGAAAGTGTTCCGTGTGAGCGTGGAGGAGACACACGGGAGAAAGATAGGCAGGAAAGACACAGTGGGAAGAACCGGGCTGTTTCCAGGACTGCGACGGCTGCGTTGGGTTTTTCCTTCACAGTCCTCAGACTGCTGATTGTGGCTACTCCATCACGAAAGGGAACAGGAAGCAGGAGGGTGGGAGTCTGACCCGGTCAGCAGACTGAGGTAGAGAAGGAAAGGTCTTGTCAGCACCACACAGAAGCTCAGAAGTTTCTGAGTGGCCAGATTCCCACCAGAGAGAGAGAGAGGGAGGAAGAGAGAGAGAGAGAGAGAGAGAGAGAGCGCGCGCGCGCAATACTCCAACCCTTTACGCTCTGGATCTCCTCCTGTCCCACCCACACTGGCCGGTCTTTGATCTGGGGGATGTGTGGCACCCGTAGGGCCCCAACAGGCCACACGTGGCAGCAGTTCACTCAGTCCAGCAGACCGACACACGCCAGGCCACACCGTGTGCACAGGGGCAGTGACAGGCATGTGTTGCCAGCAGGAGGAGTTCTCAGAGCAGCCCACCCCTGCTCACCCTTCCCAAGTGACAAGTCAGGTGTTAGGGACCATGACCACACTGGTGAGCACAGGGCAACACCTGGCTCAGTGGCCATCTGCTGTCAAAATTCAAGATGCACATCGCCGCTGACCTAGAATCCTCACGTCTAATAAGCTACCTTGCAGACCAGACATGCTTGCGAGGAACAAACTGAAAACGTACACGGGGAAGTACTGCTGCACCGTTTATGACATCAAAAGACCAGGGTATCCTCGATGTACATCCCTGGCAGAAGGGTTAAGACATACTGGTATTTCCAGCCAGTGGAATATCGCATAGCCATTTTTGGAAATGGGGTACCACGCGCCGGTGATTTAGCCCTCCGGGGAACAGCTGGCAAGGTCTGTAGAAACTCTTCATTCTTAGGAGTCTCTCATGGAAAGGGAGGTGGGCGGGGGGTGGGGGTGACTGAGTGACGGGCACTGAGGGGGGGCACTTGATGGGATGAGCACTGGGTGTTATGCTATATGTTGGCAAATTGAACTCCAATAAAAAAAATAATAAAATAAAATAAAATATTAAAAAAAAAGAAACTCTTCATTGTCACCACAAGGGGGAGTGGGTGGGGACACTGACATCAAGACAATCCAGGGCAGTGACACAGTTAGCTATCCTCCAAGGCACACAACCGCCCTCTACACACAGCCTGACCTGACCCACGTGCCAAGCGTGCCCAACTCTGGGGTTGTTCAGACGCACAATGAAATGGAATGGTCGCGGAAAAGTCCGGAATGTGCTTGAGTCTCACGTGAAGGAAGAAATCTGAAGTAAAGGGCATTCTTACAAGAAAGAGATGTGCATGCGTGATCTCTCCAAGAATGAATGAACGAGGAAGGAGAAGGGGCATGGGGGACACACAAGAATTAGTGTGTACCCTTTGTCAAACAAGGCTTTTGTCTGAATTTTTTTTACCGTATGGACAAATCATTCGGCAGTGCTCAATTCAGCTTATTAACGCCCTATTCAGAACATGTTTCTAGAATCTTGGTATCCGTGTTGTCAAGTGCATCGGGAATGTAACTTACTTTCTGTGACATCTTTATCAAACCTAAGGTGAAGTGGCTTCACAGAACCGACTGGACTCATTTTCGACTTTCAACATCCTGGAAAAGCCGGACACAGGAACTATCTGGTCTCTTTTTTTTTTTTCACATTCTGGGAAAGGAGTAATCAGTGTAGGATTTGGGACAGCCAATTAAAGTGTGAATACCTTAGACCCAAAATCCAACCTCCAGGTGAGGATACATAAACCCCCCCCCCCCCGCACTGTTGAGCACACACATAAAGAGTCATCCAAGAGGCACCATATACAACAGAAAAAGAACGTTCAAAACCTGAATACGCAAACAGAGCAAGAGTTGGATGATACATCCCTAGCACTGCAGAGTAACGGAAATCATCTTTCTGTGCTGAGGAGGAACACCATCCAGAAAATAACCAGGCAGGAAAAGAAGATGGGAGCGGGGCTCGGATGGCACTTGTGCAAAAACACCCACCCGACACGGCCGACGGACCCGTTCTCAGCAAGTGAACCTGACGGAAATGCAGCCACCCCACACCATCCCGAAACTATTACCAGTGGGGAGTCTGAGGAGAAACGTGGCACCGGGGGCAGAAGGAACAGGGGCATTCGGACTATTCTTTAACGCACAGAATGTCAGGCATGGCTTTCCTTTCGCCATTTTGAACATAATGAAAAAGCAAACAGGTGGAAGGTGGAAATGGAGACACGGGAAGAGCACACGAGTCTATGGACCGGAACGAGCTTCCCCGAGAAGTAAAAGAAAACGGAGGAGGCACGTTTCCCAGAGGAAGAAGTCTGACAAGAATGCTCACTCTCTTGCTGTCTTCTCTTGTTTTATTGTGTTTAGTTTCTATGGGGAGGGGAAGGATCAGGGAAACCATAGGTGGATCAGAGCCTGAAGAGAAAGCAGCCACAGCTGAGGGGAGGGACCGATTTGTTAAGGTTACAGTGCAGATCCCCCAAAGCTGCCTCAAGTCCACTGGAAACAAAGGAGGGGGTAAAGAGGAACTCACCTGGGCCGTGGCCATCTCGGTCTGCCCTGGACAAAGGGCGGAGATCTAGGGAGACAGAATGAGGGGCTCAAGATCAGGGTGCTCAGCCAGGAGACCATCCCCACCAGCCTAATAACAATCACCCTTGCGTCCTGGGGAGAATGACGTGCAAACGTGCCTGGGACCTCCAGCCCGGTCCCTTGGGACGTGGATAAGCCCACGACTTGTGTTTACGGGCTTCCAAAACGAATTTTGTTTCATTTCTCCACATATTTAGAAGCAGATTAAGAAAAAGCAAGTGCAACGCAAGCTCATTTGTTCACCGTTACATGCATACTGATGAGCAGCAGCATACGAGAGCATTTATTAAAATGGCTGACATTGGTTTTCTTGGACGGGGGATTTCACTTTTCTGCTTTTCTTTACTTGCGTTTTTGAACGTGAACATCATTACTCATAAGATGCAAATGAGGAATGATTACACTGAGCCTCGGAGGTGACAGACCCCGAGCAGAGTCTGGGGGACAGTGACATCTGGCTGGCTGTGGTTTGCAGGTGGAGAGAAACCAGGGCTGGAGAAGGGGCAGGGAGGGGAGGCAGGGCGCAGGGAGGGAGGGGAGGAGCCCAGCACTGGTCATTCCACGAGGAGCTGGAAACCACCGACCTTGGCACCCTGCACTGCACACGCTGCCCTTCGCTGGCCCGCCTCCACCGCATTCCTGGCTCCTGACTTCCTCCTTTCCCAGGAGGTCCATTCAACGGCCTGTTCTTCCCTGCTCTGCAGTTTCAAAAGGAGTCTCCGCAAGGAGCTTCTGCACAGAGTAGCTGCTGTCACCACAGCACACACACCCCCCCTCCCGCCAGGCAGGCAGCCTCGGGACAACAGGGTTCGGCTCCGTGCAGCTTCACAACTCACGCCCTCAGGTCCAATGACAGCAGCACCATAACGAGGTAGCAGAACCAGAAGACGGCGTACCTCCAGACTGATTACAGATTTTGCCAAGTAAAAAAGAAACCGATACAAAACTATTGTACGCTTTAGCCAGACTAGAGGGAAAACCCACATTTCTGCTAGAGGTGGGTGGGATGTTCACACTCTAGGGCTGACGCATTCCAGAAACAGCCAATGGAAAAGAGGGGAGCATTATGTGTGTCTAGCGTCAGGAGACCAGAAACTCTTGTGAGGCTGGCAGTGATCCTCGTGACCCTGCCCCTGCCCGTGCAGGACTGTAGCGGGCCACCTGCCTCCTGGCAGCATCCCTCCATCCACCTGTACACATCACCTCTCTCCTCTGATGGGGTTCAACTGCCCACCGTCACATGCTGAGCATGCTCTCTCCCAGGGGGAGCAGGGACAGGGGCCACTCCAGGTCTAGCTTTTCTTGGATCGGCTGTCCTTCAGCCTTCACCCTCTGCCCTACGGTCCGGGTCTGTCCTGTGAGCCTGTACTCCCCACTCTGGGTTCTGGATCTGTCCTGAGAGCCTGCATCCTCTGCCCTGGGCTCTGGGTCTGGGCTGAAGTTCCTCCTCCTAAGCCTTTCAGAAGAGCTCTCTTGCTCCTAAGGATGCAGGACCAAAGGATTCAGAGACGACAAACGCACCTCAGCTAGGACCATCAACTGCAGCACCCCATCTGTGCCTCTGACGCTGGAACTCACCTTCCGAGGCCTCAGACTGGCTCTTCTGTAGACCAGGAAGCTCAGGTGCAGGTGAGCTGGAATCTGCAGTTGGTGAGCAGTGGTCTCAGCGCTGCAACCTGATCCTGGAAGGAAGGACCAAACAGGAGATGCAATTAGCAACCCCTTCACCCTATGGCGTGAAGTTGAGGAAAACTCAAATGTTCTCCTTTATGGAAGGAAGCACAAGGCCTCGTCTGAGTCTGGAGAGTGACGCTTAGTAGGGCCCCAATTATCACCAGACAAGGACCTGACCACACACTTCCTTCATAAAAGCCCCCCCCCCCGCAGCCCCCCCCTTCTGAAATGAAACTGCCCTGTCCCTTTCATTCACGGTGAAAATGTCAGTGCCCGCAATATGCCTGTTCTGCGTGTTGCAGACAGGTAGACACATCAGGGAACCAAAGAATCAGAGTTCCCCGCCCTTGTGGTGGAGCTCTATTCTACCAGTGAAGGCAGGCAGCAAGCAGCAAACGCGATCACCTTCGGGAGGGTGGGAGGGAACGTTAGTTAGAAAGGCCTAAGGGCTGGCGGGCGGGTTGGGGCGGGGCGGGGCGGGGGTGGTGGCTAGAAGGATCCGCAGGGGTTTACTAGCTGTGTGACTTTGGACAGGATTCCGAGCCTTTCTGTTCTTGCTTTCTCGCGACGAAGATAACGGTAACACCTGCTCACAGGCCATCGCGAAGATGACCGTGACCCCCAAGGGCGCCTTGCACTTACTAGGCCCTCAGCAAAGTCACTGACTGTGTCACTCGGCGTCGCCCGCGACGCGCCGCCCACACTCACCCCTCGGCCCCGGGCCCCCGAGCCCTCAGAGGACGCGAACCCATCACCCCGCCCTCCCCTCCGGCCCGTGTCCGCTCCGCCTCCCCGTACTTGGCTACCAGAACCCGCCAGTCCGGGCGGATAACAACAACCGGCGCGACCTCGCACCGCCCTCGGGTCGGCGGAGCACTTCCGCTCCCGTCGCCCCGCAGCCCGAGGTCGGAGCGCCGCGCACGCGCACGATCGGCTTTGGGAAGGAGGGGGGCGCTGCTGCCAGTGCCCAAGATGGCGCGCGTCGCGGGCAGCGATTCTGCCCCGGTTTGTTCGCGCCGCCAACAGCGGTTCGTGCAACCATTTTCGGCGCACATCAGGCCGGCGCGGGGGCCGGGGTGGGGGTGGGGTGGCGTCTCCCGTCGGCGAGGCGCCAGCGGAGGCTGTCAGGGGCCCCGGTCCCACCGCCTTCGAGGCCGAAGCGCCCTCTGTCGCGCCGCTCTGCTGCGCAACCTCCGTCTCCCAAAGCCGCGCTGTCCGCTTCCTTGGGCTCTCAGAATAAGAAACGGTAGTGGCGCCTGCTGCGGTCCTCAGCGGCACATGGGCGCGGCCATCTTGGGGGCGGGGCCGCTCCCTGGGCGCCATATGCTTCCCAGGCCCAGGGGTCAGAGAGCAGGGGTCAGGCCCAGTTGCGGGAAGTGGCCCGGAGGAGGGCTCGGGAGCAAGCTGCAGGGCCACTCCCACGCGCAGACTGAGAAACCCCGATGCCGGATTCTCCTGAAATAAATCCCGTGGCCCCAGTCAGGCATCCCGGGCGTCCGGGGAGACTGGTTTTTGCTTTTGGACAACATTGCCTAACGTAAGCAGAGAGTCTTGGTCTCTGCCAGTGGCAGTCGTTGGTAGCTTACACAGTAAGCATACACAGTGGGTAGCATACACAGAAAGCCTGTTAAGTGCCCTTGGGGACAGACTTCTGCTACTTGTCAGGATCTGGGGGAAAGAGGCCAAGTGTGTGCCGCCCTTGTAGGACCAGGCCCTACAAGGGTGCCTGGTCACCCCGCAGAACTCTTCGGGCGGTGCATGGTCGGGTGTCAGCTCAGTTGGCGCCGAGCTCCTCCTGCGCTAGAGCCACAGCAGGTGCCACGCACCGTGGAGAGAAGCATGTGACAAAAACCATCGTGGCATCCATCGTACGTGTATGTGATCTTCCATTTGAACCTACTGCTTTCCCCCCTCTCTTTCCCTTTCCCCTCTGTGAGGGGAAACTTATGTTCCCTGGATGATCGAGATGATTCATAGCCCAGATCTACAGCGCACGGTTCTGGGAAGTGACCGTGCAAGCTTTGTGCTGGCGTCCCGGGAGGGAGAAGAGCCTGTGTTCCCTCAGGCATGCGAGGGGGTATTGCTCTCCGCTGGGAATGAATTCCATAAGTGATGGCCAGGCCGAGAGATACTGCTTCTGCATTTCTAGAGGAGCGGTGACCCGCTAACCTTCTTTTCAGACATGCCTATCAGGAGGCGCGAAAAGTTGAGTTAGTAGGCCAGTGCCCCGGGGACCATGGAGAAAGCCCCAGCTGCAGAAATACCTGGTCTCCGGCCCTGGTCAGACCCTGCCCGTGTCCTCACGATACAGGGACAAGTGCTCACGCGGAAAGGGAAGACCTAATGGTCCGGGTAGGGCCTGGTGAAGGACACGGGTCTGGCACTCCTGCAATGCCAGCATTTCTAGTGTGACTCTGTCACTTTGGAACCTCGAAACATGCCGGGGTGTTCTTCCGGTGCATCCTCTGTCCGGGCTCTTAGGGTATGTCAGTCCATAGGGGAGAAGGCTTGTCTCCACCTCTTTCTGGCCCCTTGGCTCACAGCTGAAGACCACCTGCCTAAAGGGCTTTGTGATCGATGTCAGGTGCATCTGATAGCCCCAAGCCCAGGGCTTAGCCCACAGCAGGCACCTGGTTCGTGGTGACGGTGTACACTCTTTTCTCATACACACCGGGTAAACGTGCCTGTGGCCGCTGCGGTCCCCTCCCACAGTGTGGCCTTCCCCTTTGCCACCTTCGTGCCCGGTTGTGGGCCCGTGCCTGGCTCCAGCCTCACCCAGGATCGCCCCTCGTAGTCAGCTGAACACCTTTTTTTTTTTTTTTTTTTTTCTGTTGGCGACTAGACTTCTAAAGAAGTGGAGATGACTTGTAAGGAGTAAACCTAGGAGGCCTGGATTGCTCAAGCCCCGTAAATTCAAAGGAAAATCCTGTTTCAGGAGGACTGCCCCTTATCTGGCTCTGGGGAGACCACCACTAAGCCCCTGTGTCACATTCTGCCTAGTAAGAGTGTTTTTGTATTCTAAGCACTGCTTTTCCAGTTTGGCCAGATCGTTTATGCAAACAGTGTGACTTATGGTGAACATCTGGTTTTGCATGTGTGAGGCCCTGGGCCCTGCTATATTAGCTTGACCTCTGGAGGGCTGTCGCCCGAGGAGCTAACATCAGTCCCATGGATGCTGCACGGCCACATCACCTCCCTAAAAACCCTGGACCCCCAGGGCTGGGGGAGCTTCCCTGGCTGGTAGCACCTGGCAGGTTTCTGTTCACACATCCTTCCTGGGAGAATTTAAGCATTGACTGTGTGACTCCTTTGGGAGAAAACAACTGACCTCTCATGACTGGTTTCTGCTGGACTCCGCCCCCTGCCCGCCAGGCACCTCTTCCCTTTGCTGATTCTACTCTGCAGGCTTTCACTGTAGTAGGTCATAACCGGGTATAGAACAGCCCAGGGCGGGGCAGCCCCGGTGGCTCAGCGGTTGAGCGCCGCCTTCAGGCCGGGGCCTGATCATGGAGACCTGGGATCGAGTCCCACATCCCTGCGTGGAGCCTGCTTCTCCCTCTGTCTGTCTGTCTGTCTCTCTCTCTCTCCTCTCTCATGAATGAATATATAAAATCTTAAAAAAGAAACAGCTCAGAAGGACTCTCAGGACTCTGGAAAGGAGAACAGCTTTTCTGAGTCCCGAGTCCTAGAGCGGCATCTCGCCTGAGGGTGGTCTTAGAGACTCTCTTTACACCGTTGCTCCTGATGCTCAGATGTGTACTCACTCTCCAGTTGGTTTCAAGCATCCCACTAGGCGGACCTTCTGAACCCAGTTTGACTGCCCTCAGGGATACACAGGTCGCCGACTACAGCAGCAGTAACATCAGGAGGACACTTGTGCTTTTTCATCTGTGATGATGAATAGAGGTCCTGAGCGCATGCCCAGGGTAGGAGTTGAGCGAGCTCACCAAGCTTGCTTTCTTTCTGTGTTTGTGGAGGGTCCCTGGTATCTGCCTCTTCCCGGAGTTCTGCATAATGGCCAAGGTGTTCGGCCCATCAAACAATGCCTTAATGTTATTCTATTTGAACTTGACCTGCTGTAAAGGATGTAAGGCCAGTTGCAGGAGTTCTCCTGGCTGGACTACATTGTCCTCTGTCCTGCTGGTCCTTTGGATTTGCACAGGTGAGAGCGTACCAAGAGTGAGTGGCCCTGCTGTAGTCAGAAATGAAGGTCTTTAGTGCCTGTCCCTGCACTCATTGGTGCTTTGTCACCTCCTATGTTGAGGTCACTCTCTCATGTGAATTTAACAGTAGTTTTTGCCATATAGCTTCTCATTGGGTATCTTTTGCTGGAGTCCTGGTTCATGTAAGAAAATTATCACCTATAATCAAATAGAATTTTATATTTCTCCCTGCTTTAGTTATCTCTGTGTGGACTTCCTCTTGATTAATAATGTTGAAGCACAAACCAAAATTTTTAATGACCATCTCTAGTGTGAATTTCACATGCTAAGCCACAGATCACCCATGAATTACAATTATTTAAATTTCATTTTGGGGGCACCTGGGTGGCTCGGATAGTTAAGCATCTGCATTTGGCTCAGGTCATGATCTCAAGGTCCTTGGATCGAGCCCCACGTTGGACTCTGCATGGAGTCTGCATCTCCTCCCTCTGCCTATGTCCCTGCCTCTCTCTCTCTCTCTCTCTCTCTGTGTGTGTCTCTCATGAATAATAAAATCTTAAAAAAAATAAATTGTAGGTTTTTCTCTGCACCATACATTTTCTGATGTTGCGAAAAGTCTAAGCATTACATAAATCTCTGCCTTTTCTTAAGAGAATTTTCTTCAAAAGACAATCTCTCCTTGAGCAAATGAGTAGAATTCTTTTCACTTCCATTTCATTTCAAAGATTTTTCTTTTTCATAAGCAACTTCCTTTATTGTGACTAAATTTATTTGGGAATTTTTCATCAGACACATAATATTGTGGTTCTCTTAATTCCTTTTGTGAAAATACTTTTGTTTAACAACCACTGACTTCAAATGGTTACCTTTACCAGGTTTATTACATTTGTGCCTTCTTAGTGTTTTTCTTTAGTATTGGTAACTCTCTTTTACCTGAAATGCTTCCCTTTTCCCCTCTGCAACTCAAATCAACTTTTTCATTGTCACTTTTGTTTTTCTGAAATGATCATTGTCAGTGTACATGGACCTCTTAGCTGCCAACTAGGGACTTTGTAGAATCTAGATTAGCCATCATGCACGTGTCAGTGATAACTAGTAAAATATATCTAAGAATGATGCACATCAAAAAGCAAAAACACAACTATAAATAAACCAAAGAAGATTACACATCATCTATATAAAGAAAATAAACTGGCAGCCCCAGTGTTGCAGCGGTTTAGTGCCGCCTGCAGCCTGGGGTATGATCCTGGAGACCCAGGATCGAGTCCCATGTCAGGCTTCCTGTATGGAGCCTGCTTCTCCCTCTGCCTGTGTCTCTGCCCCTCTCTCTGTCTCTATGAATAAATAAAATCTTTTAAAAAAAGAAACTGTACTCCTGAATGTAAATGCAATACTGTAAAAACCCAATTGTCCATAAACCTAGTCCATGAATTTCAGCCAGTTTGAATCAATGTCCTCAATAGGCTCAAGGACGTATAGTACAATCCTTTATTTTAATTGGTAGGGAAAAATTATATATGAAAGCAGCCAAGGGTATTCTGAGGTTAGTTGTAATAAGGGAAGACTCATACTCTGTCATACTCTACACTAAATAAAATTGGCACACACAAAAAATTTAGAAACAAATGAAATCTAGTATAGAGCAGAATAAAAAAGATCACTGTAACAGAAGAAGAAATCAGAATGGAGTATATGAAACACTAAATGTCTAAAGTTTAGCCAACTAGAGTATGAAAATAAATTAAGAGGGGAATTTGACTTCCTATACATAGTGCTAAGTTATAATGGTTGACAAAAAAGTAGAAAAAGTCCAATGTATATTCATGTATATATGGAAAATAATTTATGATAAATGTGTAAACAAAAAAATTGTAAACAAAAACAATCTGGAAGCCATAAAGTAAATCCTAGATTTCATTAAAACATCTTTAAAATCCAAAAGAAGGAACTAAGTCAGTAGAACATCTGACTCTTAATGTTGAGGTCATGAGTTTGAGCCCCACGTTGGATGTAGAGATGACTTTTTAAAAATTTAAAAAATAGGGGTGCCTGGGTGGCTCAGTCAGTTAAGCAGCTGCCTTTGTCTCAGACCATGATTCCGGGGTTCTGGAATTGAATACCATCTAGGGCTTCCTACTCAGAGGAGAACCTCTTCTCCCTCTCCCTCTGCACTTGCCCCTGCTTGTGCTCTCACTCTCTTTGTCAAATAAAATATTTTTAAAACTTAAAAAATAAAAAGATTTAAAAATAGATGGATATTTAAAAATTTTTTTACTATTTTTTTCAAAGATTTTACTTATTCATGAGAGACACAGAGAGAGAGGCAGAGGGAGAAGGCGACTCCCCACAGAGCAGGGAGCCCAACCTGGGACTTGATCCTATGAACCTGGGATCATGACCTGAGATGAAGGTGGGTGCTAACCAACTGAGCCACCCAGGTGCCTGACATGGATATTTCGGATATCCAGATAGAATAAACATAAAATCCAAAAGAATATATGCCACAAAAAATCAAAAGACAAACCTGTACATTGGGGAAAATATTTACATTTGTGACAAAGAGTTAATATCCCTAGTAAACAATGTCCTCACAAACTTTTATGTAAAAGAGAATATACAAATAGAAAAATAAACGAAGAATATGAAGAGGGAAGTCCTAGAACAAGAAAAAAGTCACTATTTTAAAATTAGTTTTGTTTTTCTTTTGAATGATACACCATGTGGTTATAGTTTCAACAGTGGAAGAAAGGAAGTTTGTATTTGAGGGGAAAGTGTGATGAATCTCATATCCATATCTCTGACTCTGACTTTTTTCTAAGCTCTAATTCTGCATTTCCTGCTGCCTACTGCTCTTAATGCTTGGAAATCAAATTCACACTTCAAATCTATTAAGACCCAAACAAATTCATCATCATATTTTTAATCATATGCTAACATACAATCATTGCATTAAAATTACTGAGAAGAAACTGGAACCCTCCTACTTTGCTGGTGAGAATGTAAAAAGTTACAGCCATTTTGGAAAACGATTTGACAGTTCCTCAAAGAGTCAAACATAGTGTTACCATATGGCCCATCAATTTCACTCCCAGGTGTATACCCAAGAGAATTGAAAAAACCTGTTCACATATAGAAAAAAAAACTATACATGAATGTTCATAGTTGCAATATTCCTAATAACCAAAAGTGGAAACAAACCAAATGTCAATCAAATGATGAATAAACAAATGGTGGTATATCCATACAATAAAATATTACTTACCCATAAAAAGAAATGAAGTGCTGATGCAATAAACAATTGTGGATGGATCTTGAAAGCACTGTAAGTGGAAAAAGCCAGACACAAAAAGCCACATATCCTATGATTCCATTTATAAGAAATATCCAGAATAGGGGCACCTGGGTGGCTCAGTTGAGGGTCTGACTCTGTTTCAGCTCAAGTCATGATCTCATGGGTCCTGGGATAAGCCCTGCGTTGAGCTCTGTGCTCAGCAGGAAGTCTGCTTCTCCCTCGCCCACTGCCCCTCCTCTCTCACTCTCAAATAAATAAATCTTAAGGAAAAGAAATATCTAGAAGAGACAAATACCTAGAGACATACCACAGATTAGCAGTTGCCAGTGTCTGGGCGGAAAGGGAAATGGAGTGACTGTTAATAATTTATTAGTTTGCTAAGGCTGCCATAACAAAGTATGACAACTGGATGGCTTAAATAACAGATTTATTGTCTCACCAAAAAGAAGGGGGAGGGAAAGGAATTTATGGTTTCATAGCTCTGGAGACTAGAAGTCTGAGATCAAGGTGTCACCAGGGCTCATGCTCCCTCTGAAGGTACTAGGGAGGGATTTGTTCCAGACTTCTCTCCTAGTTTCTGGTAGTTCCTTGGCTTGTAGCAGTGTAAACCTCATCTTCACTTATGTCCTCCCTGCGTATGTATCTGTTTCAGCGTCTAAAGTTCCCCTTTTTTAACTAGTTCCATCTGTAATGACTCTATTTCCAAGTAAGGTTGCATTCTGGGGATTGGGCTTAAACATGGAATCTGGGGGACAGACACCATTCAGCCTGTCACAAATGGGTGTGGAGTTTCTTTTCAGGGTGATGAAAATTTTCTGGGAGTGAAGACAATGGTGATGGTGGACAACATTGTGAATATACCAAAAACCATTGAATTGGATCCTCTGTAGCAGCAAATTTTATGTTATGTGAATTCAATTTTAATTTAACAATTACAAAAACACACCTTAAATCCTCTGGTAAGGTCATCTTTTTCAAGCATGGATATGCTGTTATTCTCCACCACTTCTATAGAATATAGCTCTCACGAGGACAGGGATTTTTACATATTTTGTACCTCAGTGCCTAGAATACTGCTGGGAACATAATAGAGGCTCAATAAATATTTGTTGAATGGATAGATAAATAAATGAGAAGTTTTATACCTTGTCTTAAATGTGTGCACTTGAGAGGTAAAATATCTTAAATATGTAAGCCTTAGAATTAATCTGCTTTTTAAGTACTACCATCAAACCAGTGCCTTAATTGTCTTCTCACTGCAGAAATCTTCTCATTATGACCTTAATAAAGAAGGATGACAAGTCTAATTCAGGCTCATAAGTGCACAGAGAGCTTTGTAATGAAAAATAAGAGGAAAGGAGCAGAACTTACCATTCCTTTTTTAAAAAATATTTATTTATTTATTCATGAGAGACAGAGAGAGAGAGAGGCAGAGACATACACAGAGGGAGAAGCAGACTCCATGCAGGGAACCCAATGTGGGACTCGATCCTGGATCTCCAAGATCATGCCCTGGGCTGAAGGCAGACGCTTAACCACTGAGCCACCCAGGCGTTCCTGAACTCACCATTCCTAAAAAATTTCTCCCAGATGGGCTTTTTGACTATGCCCATGTTCTTGCTCTGTTAATATTTGCTTTTGGACTCCCATTTTCTCAACTGCTTTCCTGCCTTTCATGTAGCCTCTCTTGATGGTACCCCCATTGGCCGAATCCAACTAGAAACCAGAAGGCAAGGGAGCCTGGTAAATGCAGAGGCCAGTTTCCTAAGACACGCGGACAGGATAGAAAGGGTGGTGAGTGGATCTGTAGAAGCAAAGGGAAATATCCAGCTCAGATATGAGGGGATAAAATTTTCCAAATAGAGTTGTCAAGATTTGGAACCCTATGTTAGTTGGCGAATTGTACAAAGTCTTCATGGATTTGGAAATGTCCTTCAGTGTTATCCCTAATCGGGGCAAAGGTGCCAGGCCTTGAACCCCACATCTACGAGTTACTGGATGTGGACTGCCCTTGGAGATGGGTCATAACTATGGTCAAGTAACTTTCTTCTTCCTGAGGCAATGCCTGGAGAGACTCAGATGAGAATTATTAGCTGCCAAATCTCTTAGCAACTGAGAGGATGAGTAACTTAGTTCTGAAGGGAGGGACATCTGAGAGGCACACTGCTGTGTACCTTACACTTTATTACATTACTTGTCAAGGCTTTTGAGATGGAAGGAGTAGATGATGGTAGGAAGTAATGAAACTGGAGCTGGAGTGAGGGCTAAGGGAATGATGGAAAGGGAAGGCAAGAAGAATTAAAGACTAAAGAACAAGTTATGGATTTTTTAGACTTTCAGTGATTGATGAGATCTTTCCCTTACAGTAACCTCCTATGACTGAAAACAGTGTGACTTCATATCCTCTACTAGAGTATATGGGCTTATCGTGAGTCCAGGTAGACAAACAAGAAGAAAAGCCTGTGAAAAGAACCTGAAGGAGAACATTTTTTCTAAGGCAAGTTTTGTTTTGTTCTCATCAGTCCCTATTATATCATTATCAAATGCCTCCTTCATCTATCGTAAGTCAAGCCCTGGTCAAGAGGATGAATTCCTCTTAGTTTAGTTTGCCAAGGACTTTTATCATAAAGAGATGTTGAATTTTTTCAAATTTGTTTTGCATCAATTGATTTTATCAAGTCACTTTTTTAGAATGTTAATATGGCACATTACATTGATAGAGTTCCCCAAAACAAACCTTCTTTGCATTCTGGAATAAGATATATATAATATATATATATACTGGATTCAGTTTGCTAATATTTATTTTGGATTTCTGCATCCCTTGTTCATGAGTGACACTGGCCTGCACTTGTCTGTATGTCTTTCTTTCTTTTTAAAGACTTAAAATTTTAAAAAGATTTTATTTATTTGAGAAAGAGAGAGCGAGCAAGAGAGTGAGCACAAGCATGAATGAGAGAAGGGGCAGAGGGGGAAGAAGAGGGAGAGAGAGAAACTCAAGCAGACTCCCAGCTGAGTGCAGAGCCTGACACGGTGCTCAATTTCACGACCCTCAGATCATGACTTGAGCCAAAATCAAGAGTCAGATGCTTAAATGTCTGAGCTACCCAGACACCCCTGAATATTTTATTTTTAAGTAATCTTTATACCCAACATGGGGCATGAATTTACAACCCCAAGATCAAGAGTCACCAACCAGCACCCCTATACTTTTCTTCATTTATAATTAGTTCAGTTGCCTGGGTTGTAGTGCTCACATCTTACATTTCCTTTCTAGGAATTCCCAACATCCTTGTGGTGTTACCCCAAAGCAACTTCATGTCTCTTGCCCAGTTCCAAAGCTGTTAGACTAACACAATATACCTACTTCTAGATTTCCATGACAATTAGCCTCGTGAAAAGAGAAGACTAATTAAATGTTTCACTTGAAATGAATTTTCTCAAAACCAATACATAAAAAGTAGGAAATACTTTCAACTAGGTTTATTTAAAAAGACCTATCTGACTTACACTCTCTTTTCTCCCTTTCACATAAATAAAGCATTTTTTTAAAAAAAGATTTTATTGATTTATGAGAGCCATTTATTATGGCTGCCTGATGCAGTCCTGCCTGATGCAGGACTCAATCCCAGGACCCCATGATCACAACCTGAGCCAAAGGCAGATGCTCAACCACTGAGCCACCCAGACATCTCTAAATAAAGCATTTATAAGGAACATATTAACAATGCTTATGCATGACCCCAACAGAATCTACTTCAACTAGCAGGTTCATTGGTACCCAGCCAATGGTTGTTCATTTTCTTCTCCTTGGCAGCAGTCTCTGTATTTCTCAGGCATAAGGGGTATTCTTTCATCTTGGTGACCCGGCCCTGTCTCCGTCAGACTGCAGTGAGTTCCTTGTCTTCCTGAAAGTCACCATGGCACAGTGACTAAAAGCATGTGCTCTGGAGCCCAACGGCTTGAGTTTGAAGCTTGGCTCTGCCCCTTCCTAGCTGTGTAGTCTTAGGCAAGTTAATTAAACTATCTGTGCCTCAGCTTTCTCATCTGTGTTATTGCAGGAATAATAAGAATACCTACTTCTTAGGACCATTGTGGGGACTAAATGGAACTAATATCAATAAAGTATTTAGAACAGGGCCTTATCTGTGTTCAGATATTTATCTAAATAATCAGTGCCTATTTGTATTTAGATACAGAGTCAGCACATCTAAGTGTTAGCTATTAATGTCGGTATTTCTTTTTTTTAATTATTTATTTATCAGAGACACACACACACACACAGAGGCAGAGACACAGGCAGAGGGGAAAAGCAGGCCCCATGCAGGGAGCCCAACATGGGACTCAATCCCAGGTCTCCAGGATCACGCCCTGGGCTGAAGGCGGCACTAAACCACTGAGCCACCAGGGCTGCCCTGTTGTTGGTATTTCAAAGTGACTGGGATCCTCTTGGATTCAGGGTTGCTCGCCTTTGGCAGCTTTTTCATTTGTCTATGATGTTCACTGGCCAACTTATGTGTTATTTAGAAGTGTGTAGTTTCATCTTCAAATATTTTAGGATTTTCCAATTATCTCTGCTATTGGTTTCTAGTTTAATTCTGCTATAATCAGAGAGCATACTTTGCATGATTTCTGCTCTTTCAAATAGGTTAAAGTATGTATACAGCCCAGTGTGTAGTCTATCATAGTGTATGTTCCATGTGAGCTTGAGAAGAATGTGTATCCTGCTGTTGTTGGATAAATGTCAACTAGATCCAGTTGATTAATGATGCCATTCATTTCAACCATATCCTTACTGATTTTATGCTGGCTGAACCTGTCAAATATGGATAAAAGAGTGTTACAGTCTTTAACTATAATAGTGTTTTATCTACCCCTCCTTGCAGTTCTATCACTTTTTGCTTCAGGTATTTTGACGCTGTGTTGTTAGGTGCATATATGTTGAGGATTTTTATTGCTCCTTGTTCTGAAGTCCACATTGTATGAAATATATATAGGTATTCTTTAAACAGCTTTCTTTAAATTGCTGTTGGCATGGTATATATTTATCCATCCCTTTATTTTTTAAAAATATTTTTATTGTGGTAAAATGCACATAACATGTAACACTTTAACCATTTAAAAGTGTACAAGTAAGTAACTTTTAGTACATTGACAATGTGCAAACATCACCATTATCTACTTCCAGAACTTTTTCATCACCCAAAAAGGAAATCCCATGCACACTAATCAGTCACACTCCACTCCACCTTTCCCCCAGTTCCTGGAAACCTCTAATCTACTTTCTCTCTCTATGGATTTATCCATTCTGAATATTTCATATAAATGGAACCGTATAATATGTGGCATTTTTGTGTCTGGCTCTTTTCACTTAGCATGATGTTTTCAAGGTTCATCTATGTCATACAATTTATCAGTAGTCCTTTCCTTTTTATAGTTGGATAATATACCACTGTATGTATACACCACACTTTGTTTATTCATTCATCAGATGATGGACATCTGGGTTGTTTCCTCCTATAGGTTGAACACCTATTTTCAATTCTTTGGGGTATATACTGGTCTTAGTTCTGTTCAGGCTGCCATAACAAAATACCACATGGAAGATGGCTTAAACAAGAGAAATTTTTCTTATGGTTCTGAAGGCTGTAATTCTGAGGTTAAGGTGCCGGCATAATGAGTTTCTGGTGAGAATTCTCTCCCTGGCTTGTAGATGGCCACCTTCTTACTATATCATCACATGACCTTTCCTCAGTGCCTGCACATGAAGAGAGAGACTGCTTTCTGGTATTTCTCTTTTTTTAAGATTTTATTTATTTATTTAACAGAGAGAGCACAAGCAGGAGGAAAGTCAGTGGGAGAGGGAGAAGCAGACTCCCTGCTGAGTAGGGAGCCCAACGTGGGGCTCTATCCCAGGACCCCGGGATCATGACCTGAACTGAAGGCAAAGGCTTAACCAACTGAGCCACCCAAGTGCCCCGGATATCTCTTCTTATAAGGACACAAATTCTATCAGACCCCACCCGTAAGACCTCATTTCATGCTCATTACTTTCTTAGAGGCCTCATTTCTAAATAGTGACATGGTGGGGGGATGTTTAGGACTTCAGCATATTAATTGGTGGGGGGAAATGGGGCACAAACATTCAGTCCATAACAATACTTAAGAGTAAAATTGCTGGGTCATATGGTAATTATATGTTTAACTTATTGGGGAACCACCAAATTATTTTTCACAGTAGCTATAACATTTTACATTCCACCAGCAACACATAAGGGTTCCAATTTCTCTACATCCTCACCAACCCTTGTTATTTTATGTTTTTTTTTAAAAAAAAAAACTATTAGTCATCCTAGTGGGTGCTAAGTGACATTTCATTGTGGCATTTGTTTGTACTTCTCTAATGACTAATCATGTTGGCATCTATTCAGTTGCTTATTGACAATTTTATATATTTTCTTTGAGATATATCTGTTCAAGTCCTTTGCCTATTTTTAACTGGGTTGTTTCTTTTTTGGTAAAGTTGTAAGAGTTTTTTATATATAAATTATGGATAGGAAAACGTTACCAGACATATGATTTGAAAATATTTTCTCCCATTCTGTGGGTTGTCTTTTCATTTTCTTGGCTGTGTCCCTTGATGCACAAAAGTTTTAAATTTTGATGAAGTCCAATTTTTATTTTTTTGGTGTTTTGCTGTCATACCAATGAAACCATTGCCAAATTGTTATGAGGATTTCCCCCTATGTTTATTGCTAAGGGTTTTAGGATTTTAGCTCTAATACTTAGGCTTTTTTAAAATCCATTTTGAGTTGGTTTTTGTATATGGTATGAGGCAAAGGCATAGATTCATTCTTTTGCATGTGGATATCCAGTTGTCCCAGCACTATTTGTTGAAAAGACTATTCTTTTCCCCATTGAATGGTCTTGGCACACTTGTCAAAAATCAATTGGCCATAGATGTGTGGATTTATTTTGGACTCCCAATTTCATTCTCTTGATCTATATGTCTATCCTTATCTACATTGTTTTTATTACCATGGCTTTGTAGTAAGTTTTGATATCAGGAAATGTTAGTCCTCCTATTTTGTTTCTCTTTTTCAAGACTATTTTGGCTACTGATGGTCCCTTGAAATTCCATAAGAATTTTAGGATCAGCTTTCTTATTTCTGCAAAAAATAAAAAGGTCATTGGGATTTTGATAGGGATTGTTTTTAACCTACAAATTTCTTTGGTTGATTGTTGCCATCTTAACAATATTAAGTCTTTTAAGCCATGGACATGAGACATTTTTCCATTTATTTAGGTCTTCTTTAATTACTTTCAATGTTTTGTAGCTTTCAGTGTACAAGTCTTTCACCCTTTTTAAAAAAGATTTTATTTATTTATTTGACAGAGAGAGAGAGAGAGAGGTAGAGA
This sequence comes from Canis lupus dingo, assembly GCF_003254725.2. Classification (NCBI taxonomy): domain Eukaryota; kingdom Metazoa; phylum Chordata; class Mammalia; order Carnivora; family Canidae; genus Canis; species Canis lupus. The sequence continues at coordinate 40,191,248 of NC_064281.1, forward strand.
GGAAACAAGCATGGGAAGAGAGAGCAAGAGAGGGAGAAGCAGGCTCCCCACTGAGCAGGAAGCCTGATGTGGGGTTCAATCCCAGGACCCTGGGATCATGACCTGAGCTGAAGGTAAACGCTGAGCCAACTGAGCTACCCAGGTGCCCTATCTTACACCTTTTTGACTAAATTTATTCCTAAGTATTTTATTCTTTTGATGTTACTGTAAATGGAATCCTTTGATTTCCTTTTTGGATTTTTCATTGCTAGTATATAAAAATACAACTGATTTTTGCATATTGATAATGTGCCCTGCAACTTTGCTGGTTTTGTTTATTAGCTCTAATAGCTTTTTTGTGTGGGGATTCTTTAGGATTTTCTCTTTTATTGGATGATGTCATCTGTGATTAGAGATAGTTGTACTTTTTTCTTTCCAATTTAGATGCCTTTTTTTTTTTCTTGCCTAATCGCTCTGGGCTAGAATTTCCAGGGCAGTGTTGAATTGCAGTAACAAAAGGAGACATCCTTGTCTGGTTCCTAATCTTAGAGGGAAAGCTTTTAATATTTCACCATTGAGGACGATGTTAACTCTGAGTTTTTCATAAATGCCTTTTATTATGTTAAGGAAGTTTTCTTCCTGGTTTACTTTTTTTATCATAAAAGAGTGTTGGGTAATTTCAAATGCTTTTCTGCATTCATTGAGATTATCATGTGGTTTTTTTCCTTCATTCTATTGTTGTGCTGCATTATATTGATTTATTTTCATATGTTGAACCATCCTTATGTTCCTGGGGTAAATCCCACTTAGTCTGCCTTCGGCTGGGTCATGATCCAAGAGTCCTGGGATCAGGCTCCCTGCTCAGCATGGAGCTTCTCCTTCTCCCCTCTGCTCCTCCCCGACCACTTATGCTTGCTCTCTCTCACTCTCTATCCGAAATAAATAAATAAAATCTTTAAAAAAATCCCACTTAGTCATGGTGGGCCTAACATGTTGCTGGATTTGGTTTTCTAGTATTTCGTTGGGAATTTTAAATCTATATTCTTAAAGGATAATAGCTTGTGATTTTCTTTTCTTGGAGTTTCTTTGTCTGGGTTGGGTATCAGAATGAATTGGAAAGTGTCATTTCCTTTCCTATTCTGGAAATTTGGAAAAGGATTAGCATTAATTCTTTAAATGTTTGCTAGCACTCATTAACAAAGCCATCTGATGTTTGACTTTTCTTTGATGGAAGTTTTTTTAAAAGATTTTTTATTTATTCATTCGTGAGAGACAAAGAGAGAGAGGCAGAAACATAGGCAAAGGGAAAAGCAGGCACTCGTTCCCAGGACCCCGGGAACACAACCTGAGCCAAAAGAAGATGCTGAGCCACTGGTGAGCCACTGAGCCACCCAGGTGGCCTGTCTATTCAAATCTTCTGCCCATTTTTTAATTGGATTATTCTTTTTGGGGGTGTTGAGTTTTGAAGTTCTCTGTATATCTTGGATACTAACCCTTTATCAGATGTGTGGTGATATTACACATCCGGTCTCTCTGTTGTGTAGTTTTTCCATTAGAGCCTTTCTCATCGTAAACGTTAATCGTACTTCTTTTTCTGATAACAGCTTTTTTGAAGAATAATTTATGTACTGCACAATTCACCCATTTAAAGTGTGTGATTTAATGGTTTCTAGTATATTCACAGAGCTGTGCAAAATCACCCAAAATTAATTTTAAATTAATTTTAGTACATTGTTATAAACACAAAAAGAAATCTTGTACTCTTTAGCTGTCACACTCCCGATACCCCACTCCCCTCCCCAGCCCTCCGTGACCACTATTCTGCCTTCTTGTCTTTATAGATTTTCCAATTCTGGACATTTCATAAAAATAGGATCATACAATATGTGGTCTTTTGTGACTGGCTTCCTTCACTTAGTATAAAGTATTCGAAGTTCATCCATGTTGTAGCATGTATCAGCAATTCACTTCATTTTATGGAGGAATAATATTCCATCTATGAATCTACCATATTTTGTTTATCCATTCGTCAGTTGATAGATTTTTGTGTTGTTTCCACTTTGGGCTAGTATGAATGATGTTGCCATGAATATTCATGTACAAGTTTTTGTGTGTACATATGCCTTTACTTCTCTTGGATTATATACTTAAAAGTGAAATGCTGAGTCAAATGTTAACTCTATATTTAAATTTTAAGAAACTGCCAGAATGTTTTCCAAAGTGGCTGCACCATTTTACATTCCCACCAGGAGTGTATGTAGCTTCTGATTTCTCCATATCCTCATCAACTGTTCTAATATCTGACTTTGATAATAGCCATCCTAGTGGGTGTATATTGGTATCTCACTGTGATTTTATTTGTGTTTCCCTGAGAGATAATGATCTTGAGCATATTTTCATGTGCTTATTGGACATTTCTGTATCTTCTTTGGAGAAATGTCTATTCAGATCCTTTACCTGATGCCTTTATTTTTGAAAGATAGCTTTGCTGGATATGGAATTCCATATCCAGATTTTTTTTTTCTTTTGACATTTTTTAAAGTAAGCTCTAGGCCCAATGTGGGGCCTAGAACTCAAAACCCCAAGATCAAGAACTCAAAACCCCAAGATCAAGAGCAGCATGCTGTACCAATTGAGCCAGCCAGGCTCCCCATTCTGGCACTTTGAGTACATCATACCACAGCCTTTGGCCTCTGTTGTTGAGAAGTCATTGTGAACCAGTTGTATGTGATGTGGTTTCCTTGTACCTGATGAATCATTTTTCTCTTGTGGCTTTTTGGATTTTATCTTTGGCTTCTAACGGTTTGAACATGATGTATTAAGATTTGGAACTCTTTGTGTTTATCCTACAGGGAATTCATTGAACTTAGTTTGCATGTAGATTAATGACTTTCATCAAATTTGGCATGGTTTTAGCCACTATTTCTGAAATGTTTTTGTCTGCCCCCCCTCTCCCTTTCCTCTCCTTCTAGTCAATTTCCAGAGTCCTGAAGTGGTTTTGTACCTTGGTCTGTTTTATCATTGCTTTTTGAGGAAGGGATTTGTTGAGTTTCTCACTAAGCCATTTTGGAAGTCCCACCTCTACAGTAGCTGATTTTAATACCTAACATCTCCATATTAAGTGCTAACTACAAACAACTGAAAATAGAAGACATGTGGTCCTGGGAAGTAGCTGCTTGTTAAAACATTTTAAAGGATACTCGGTTCTGAATTGCCCATTGGAGAAAGCGTATCTTCAAATACAGTGGTGAGTAGTATTGGCCTATGTGATCTGGTAATTCTTCACTGGCTGAACTAGTGTAATCATCTTGCTAAAAGAAAAGCTATGTAGTTCTAAGTAGTTAGTCATGTTGACTAGAAAGAACAGTCACACAACAAAGTTGAATTGTACGTATTTTCTTCCTCCAGCAGATGGTGACATTTTATAGAGTACGGATAAATTGTCCAGAAAAACCAGCGAGCTAAGTGACTAAAATAGAATTATCTTTATCTCATTTCTCCTTTACTCTATCTTGAACTCCTTTACAAAAAAAAAAAAAAAAAAGCATTCATCAAGAAGTTAAATCTATAAAAGGAAACTAAGAACAATAAAAAAAATCATCACTGGGATTCCTGGTGGCTCAGCAGTTGAGCATCTGCCTTTGGCTCAGGGTGTGATTGATCCTGGTATCCAGGATCGAGTCCCGCATCAGGCTCTCCGCAGGAGCCTGCTCCTCCCTCTGCTTATATCTCTGCCTCTCTCTGTGTGTGTCTCTCATGAATAAATAAAATCTTTTTTAAAATTAAAATAATAAAAAATAATAAAAAATCACTAACACAGACAGTAAAAATTTTTGACTTCTTCAGTGCCTAGTTGCATAGTGTTTTTACTAGATATTTTCTCCCATAGCCTCAGGTCACATCAGCCTGCCTACATGCAAAAATAGAACAGCCAGAACAAAATGCTAAAGGGGGCAAATGTCCACCTTTGATTTTCTTCATTTCTTTCTTCCTTGCAGGCCCCTCATTCCTCTCTGTTTCCCAAATTAGTACTTTTTTTTAAAGATTTTATTTACTTATTTGACACAAAGAGAAAGAAAGTACAAGTAGAGGGAGTGAAAGGCAGGGGGAGAGGGAGAAGCAGGTTCCCCCACTGAGTAGGGAGCTAGACAGGGGACTCAATTCCAGGACCCTGGGATCACAACTTGAGCCGAAGGCAGATGCTCAACCAACTGAGCCACCCAGGCGCCCCTCAAATTAGTTCTTTAGAATTATTTCTCCCTTCTTTTAAGTTCAATGCATTAATGTTTGCTTCCCTAGTTTCTAACCTTGAGTGCAGAATCTAATTTGAATTCATTCTTTGGTGTATGTAATTCATAGTTTCCACTTAATGTGCTAGCTACACCAGGGGATTAAATTCACGAGTTCAAACCAAACATCAATTGAGCATCTCTTATGTTTCAAGTTTAATTACAGAGCTCAGAGTCTGTCTAGTAAGGGATACAAACTCAAATGATATGTAAGAGGTGTTTCAGTGCAGGTTTGCACAAGATTCCATGGGAACTCAGAAAATGAATTATTAAATCTGTTGAGGGAATTTTATATGTGATTCATATATATATTCATATATATATAAATATATATATTTATATTCAACTCAGAGTGGGATATCATAAAAGTGCACAAAGGGCATTTCTTTTTTTTTTAATTTTTATTTTATTTTATTTATGATAGTCATATCACAGAGAGAGAGAGAGAGAGAGAGAGAAGCAGGCTTCATGCACCGGGAGCCCAACGTGGGATTCGATCCCAGATCTCCAGGATCGCGCCCTGGGCCAAAGGCAGGCGCTAAACCACTGCGCCACCCAGGGATCCCGCAAAGGGCATTTCAGGTAGAACAACTTGAGCTCAGATTTGGAAGTGTCCATTAAGCATTTTTGCTAAAACTGGAAGAGTCTGGGTAGAACATGCAGCATAAAACACACGCATGCCAACAGAATTGGAGGGGAGGATGGAAGAGAATGAGGAAGGCAGTGGTGGGAAGTGAAAACATGGAGATTGAGGCCAGACTGTGAAACTCTGAGGAGGCATGCTAAGGAGGAAGAATAGCACTGTCTTATAAAGGTGTGGAGGCACTAAAGGATGGAAGTGGAGAGTCCAATTAAGAGATGATGGATCGAACAAAGCTAGAGGGGAAAAACACAGTGTGGCTGATGAGTGGTAACATCTTGCAGGGGGGAAAAGACTAATGATGGAGGCATATTTAAGAGAAATTCACATGATAGACTTTGTGGGCCAGGATGAATGACTGGATGTGGTGCCCGAGAAAAGAGGAGGTGTGTACAAAGATGACTGTGAGGTGTCTAATTCTGGCATCTTGGTGTGTAACGATTGGATTGCTCAAAACAGGAAATTCATGAGGATAGTAGATTTGTGGAGGTTGTAAAGAATTTGGTTCGGGATGAAATGAGTTTGAGGTTCCTGGGAGGCATCCAGGTGAAGCTGCTGAGACAGAAGTGGAAATATAAGAGTAACTAGAATTCAGAAAGAAATCTGAGGGGCGCCTGGGAGGCTTAGTCAGGTAAGCATCTGACTCTTTGTTTTGGCTCAGGTCATGATCTCAGGGTTGTGAGATCAAGCCCCACATAGGGTTCTGTGCTCAGCATGGAGGCTGTTTGAGATTCTCTCTCTCCCTCTCCCTTGACCCCTCCCCTTGCTCTCTCTCTCTCTCTCTCTCTCTCTAAAATAAACAAATAAATCTTTTTTTAAAAAAAAGACACTCTGCCCAAAAAAATGTTTATTTGCTGATTTGTGTTTCTGTTAGAAAATACAAAGGGACTTGGTGAGTCATTATTGGATTTCAACAGGAAATCACCATTTCTGGCCTTTGGGAGGTAGTAAAGAGGATTGAAAACTCTGGTTGTCCCTGCTATCTAGATGGTGTTGCCCTGTCCTACCCCATGTCTTTGAGTTCAATTTGTCTGTCTTTTAATTGTTTTTTTTTCTCTACAGTAAAGCACCACACACAGTGCCCACCCCTCCATCCTTGCACTGCAGTTAATTTATGTCATTAAAAACGAGGCTGCTCAGGGGCACCTCAGTGGCTCAATTGGTTAAGTGTCTGACTCTTTATTTCAGCTCCAGTCATGATCTCAGGGTCCCAGCTCTGTCTTCAGCAAGGAGTCTACTTGAGACTCTCTCCCTCTGCCCCTCCTTTCTCAATATATAAATTAATTAAGAAACAAAACAAAACAAAAAATGTGGCTGCTCTGATCCAGCCTCTTCTTCTGCCATATCCCTAATAAAATGTAGAGGCCTCTCCCTGAAGAAAAAAAACTTTGAAAATGTCAAAGCGTGGTGGATACTCTCCAGATTCTCCTTCAGGAATAAAGGAAATGTTCCCCAGCTGCTGGGAGTGGTGCCCACAGAAAGCCCTCAGCTGTCAGCCTCCTCAGGGATTGCCTTGGCTGAATAGAGCAGCCTCACCCAAAGTTCATCCTTCTATGGGTCAGCCTGCATCTAATAACTGAAAGACATGGGGCCTGTTCTCTCAACTTGGGTCAACTCTGAATAGCCATTACATTGGCAAAAGTCCCCATGTGGTAAACCAAGAGTGTTGCTGAGGTCCTTTTGCAATGCAACCCAGCATCTCCCTCTGCCCAATCCTGCATCCTTCTCATCCCTTTAACAGGTTTTGATCTCAAGAGCCCTCTTGAATAGATCTTCTGGGTGCCTATCTCCATCTCAGAGTCTGCTTCAACAGAGAAGTCAGCCTGTAACAGAAAAAGAAAATAATGGGAATTCCCTCAGTGTCTCTTCAGATAATAGGGACACTGGACTTCATAATATGTATGAGGGAAAAAAATCTTCCCTAGACCTAGGCAAGACAGTGCAAACAGCTACTCTCTGCTATGGTCTTTGGCAATGGTAACATAATTTGCCTTGGACAACTGGTTTAAGGGTTGAGCATTGGCTTGAGCACTTACTTTCTAAAAATAGTGATGGGGGGCCAGGGCTGTGATAATTCTATGCATTATTTACTAGCCCTTTGGACTCTTAACTGCAGATTATCATCTGGTAGACTCTGACATGGATATCATCCTGCTGGAGTTTTTAAAAAGATTTTATTTATTTATTTATTCATGAGAGACACACAGAGAGAGGTAGAGACACAGGCAGAGGGAGAAGCAGGCTCCATGCAGGAAGTCCAATGTGGGACTTGATCCTGGGACTCTGGGAACATGCCCTGAGCCAAAGGCAGATGCTCAACCACTGAGCCACCCAGGCATCTCTAGCCTGCTGGAGTTTTATGAAGAATTGCTCTTAGGACCAACTCCTGTGAAAGGAAAGAGATAGGAAAGTAGTAGGGTTGGGCCAAGAGATAGGTGGAGCAATGATGTAGTCTCAGTGGATGCCTTGGCTGATCCTATGGGGAGCTCTGAAGATGGCATGGCCATTTAGAGCTGTCTGATGTTGAAGTGAGAGGGCTGGGATCTTATAATCCTGCATTAATCAGTTGTTGGGTGTGGGCCACCCCCAGTGGAAGCATGACTTTAGGCAAGCAGGTCTCTTCAGCTTAGGCAATCCCAAAGGGGGCTGATATCTGAGGGTTGTTTGCCAAAAGCACTCCTGGTAGCTGAAGCAAAAAGTGTCCGGAAGGGGATCTGAGTGGTTCCTTAATATATCCACCACACTGTTTAAAAGGTGAGTAACCACAGCAATCCCCTCTTTAAAGCAAAAGTTGCAAGAGATGCCAGAAATTGATGTAAATTTATTAACGATAGGAAGCTTTTAAGATACCGCTTCAATACAAGACAGATCAAATGGACAGAAAGTAAATAAGAATACAGAAGACCTAAATGACAAACTAATAAGGTATATAATTGTGGATGTAACAAGCTTTGCACCATGATAATTGGGAATACAACTTCTTCTCAAGTGCCCATGAAACAGTCATAGACACTGATCGTGTATTAAGTCACAAAGGGAGTATCAGTAGGTTGCATAAGATAGAACTGTTATAAACAACATTCTCTGATCATAATGCAATAAAACCAAAAATTCTACCTGAAAATTTAAAAATCTGTTAAGGAATTCCTGAGAGGAAGGGAAATAAAAAATGAGATTAGGGAATTTTTTTAAATAATGCTAATGAAAACACTATATATCAGAAATTATTGGATATAATTAATGAAGTGATTGGAGGAAACTGCATACCTATAGACATTGTCAGCAAATGTCAATAAATAAATAATATCAATATCAACAGAGATGAATAAATAACAAAATAAAAATGTATGAACTAAATTCCCAACTCAACACCAGAAAGAGAACAACAAAGTAAAATAAAAGCATAGGGAGGAAAGAATAAAGATAAAAGCAGAAATTAATGGGATAAAAAAGAAAAATAGCATGTTTTTACATCTATTTAGTAAACCAGAGTCCTGTTTTCTTGAAAAAATGAATCAAATAGACAAACCACTATTGTATTGACCACTATCTCTGGTTTAACATTGAAGAATTGTAGAGATAATGGATATCCTTACATTGTTCCTGATCTTAGCAGAAATTTCTCTAGTGTTCCAAGAATAAAAGGGGTGGCAGACATATACAAAATCAGAAATGACATGAGGGAAATAATCAAAGAACAATTTTAAGTCATAAGACCTTTTGTAGACCTCTATGCAAATAAATTTGAAAACATAGATGAAATGGCTAATTCTCTAAGAAAACACATTTGCTAAAATTGACCCCATCAGAGAGACAAGGCCTAAACAAATCAATTTCTTTGAAGTTATAAAAGAACTATCTCACAAAAAAGCAGTTGGCCCATATGGTTTTACAGGAGAAATTTGCCAAACATTCCCCTCCCTCACTCATATGTTTTCTCTCTCTCTCTCTCTCAAATAAATAAATAAATCTTAAAACAAAAGCAAAAACAAAGACAGCATGAAAAAGAAAATTACAAACTAAATCACTTATGAATACTGGTACAACAATACTAACTACAAAGTAAGCAGATAGAATCCAACATGACATTAAGTAAATAATACTCCATGTCTTTTTTTTTTTAAAGATTTTATGTATTTATTCATGAGAGAGAGAGAAGCAGAGACACAGGCAGAGAGAGAAGCAGGCTCCATGCAGGGAGCCTGATGTGGGACTCGATCCTGGGACTCAAAGATCACGCCCTGCCCCAAAGGCAGGCACCAAACCGCTGAGCCACCCAGGGATCCTCCATACTCCATGTCTAATTGGGAGTTGCTCCTGAAATGGAAGTTTGGTTCAATATTATGAAATTTGTCAACATAATATACCATATTAATACATGTAAGGAGAAAAATTCTATGATTGTCTCCTTTGGTGCTAAAAAGCCTTTGACAAAATTCAACTTTCTTTCCTAATTTAAAAAACACACAAGAAAATAGAAATTGATGGATAGATACTTCCTTTACATGATAACATTTGTATGGATGTGTGAGTATGCACACCTTAATCCTAAACCTAGCATCTTACATAGTGAGAGTCACTAGGGGAATTTCTGCTACCATCAGGAGCAAGGTAAAGATACCCATTATCTCCATGACGATTTACCATTAAACTGAAGGTGTTAGCAAATAGAATCAGACAAAAGAGATTAATTAGTGACTTAATAATTTGAAAAACAGAAGTAAAACCATTTCTTTTTTTTCTTGTCATTTAACTTCTTTCTTTCTTTATTTTTTTAATTTATTTTTTATTTGTGTTCAATTTGCCAACATATAGAATAACACCCAGTGCTCATCCCATCAGTCCATTTCTATTTGCAGGTGACATAATACACCTGGAGACCTTTACAGAGTTACTAATAAAAACTAACTCAAACAATGAAAGAATTCAGTAAGTTAGCAGGATATAAAATTAACATACAGCAAAAATTAACATATAGGAACCAACTGCTCTCTGTATACAATAACCAGGTAGCAGATGTAATCTTAGAGAAAAAAAAATCCATTTACAATAGAAACCAAGAAGATAAAATACTTAATAAATTGAACAAGAAATATCCTAATCTATACCATGAACATTTAAAAACACTTCTGAAAGGAACAAAAATAGTCTTAAACAAATGGAAAGATATTCCTTTATCATGGATAGGACAAGCCATGTCAGAAAGAATAATTCTCAGGATGCCTGGGTGGCTCAGTGGTTGGGCGTCTGCCTTCGACTCAGGGTGTGATCCCAGGGTCATGGGATCGATTTTCCTCCCTAAGTTATTTTTAAAATGTACCACACTCTCAATAAAATATACCTGTGAGCTTCTATTCTGGACTTAGGTTGATACTAAAGTTTATATGGAAATATTAATTTGCAAGAATAGCTAAGTGGCCTAAGTTTCTTGAACTGGCCATGTTCTCTTCTGCTACTCCATTCCCACCTCATTAAATTTAGTCCATCTCCACCTTCAGATGTCAGCTTGGGTGTCCCTTCTGGGAAGCATTTACTACACACATGCACACCCTGGCTGTCTAAGGCAGGCCTTTTTCTTTTTTTTTTTTTTTTTTTTTTTTTTTTTTTTTTTTAAATTTTTATTTATTTATGATAGTCACAGAGAGAGAGAGAGAGAGAGAGAGAGAGAGAGAGGCAGAGGGAGAAGCAGGCTCCATGCACCGGGAGCCCGACGTGGGATTCGATCCCGGGTCTCCAGGATCGCGCCCTGGGCCAAAGGCAGGCGCCAAACCGCTGCGCCACCCAGGGATCCCAAGGCAGGCCTTTTTCTTATGCTCTCTCACAGAACTTGGGTTTCCCTCCTCCACAGCATTTGGCCTAGTTTGGGGTTATTCACACACTGGGAGACTCATTTGGTTAAAACTGGCCTCCTCTCTTAAGCTGGACAGGTCATGAGAGCAGGGATAGGGACTGTGCTTCTCCCCATATATCTCCTCAGCCTCACACAACCTCAGCAGGTGATTGCATTTAATGCATATTTTTGAATAAATATCAAGATATGAAAAAAATGCAAAGGGAAGGTCCAGCCACTTTTGAGGAAGTTTGTTCTCCAGACCCAGGGTTTTAAAAGTATTAAAGATGTGACTTTAACACCTCTATTCATAATGTTTGAATCCTCATGAAAAAGAGAAAAAGTACCAGAATAAATGAATCAAAAGGAATATTTTTTTTGCATTTGCCCAGCCCAAATCCTCATTTTTTTCCTCAGCTGAGCCTGCAGATTCTGCTTTCCCCAGCTCCATCCATCCCTTCCTTTCCTACTGCTATCCACTTCCAGTTTTCCTCTCCTTCTGTCCCAATAGGTCTTTCTGCCTCAACCCCCATCCACCAGATCACAGCAAGATGGTTTTTGGAAAGTCATTGCTGCTAATATTACTTACTCCCTCAATAAAAATAGTCAGTAGTTTGCTTTCAAAGACCAAAGATTTTTAAAAAGTGCTTCCTCCCATCAGTCAGGCAGACAACAGATACCTGTTGAGCATCTACTATGTGCTCGACACCATCCTAAGCTCTTGCATTCAAAACTCCTAATGTGTCAGTCTACAAGCCTTCATGATTGTCTTTAAGACCAGGTGGAACCAGGATGGATTCCAAGCAGAGGAGTGACATGACTGAAATAAACCACTGATTCAAAATCAGTGTCAGGCAGGGGCCCTTGGGTGGCTCAGTTGACCAAGCACCTGACTCTTGATTTCAGGTCAAGTCACGATCTCAGGATGGTGAGATGGAGCCCCGCATGGGCTCCAAGCTCAGCGCGGCAATTCTCTCTGCCCTTCCCCCTCAGTACTCTCTCTCTCTCTCAAATTAACAAATAAATCTTTAAAAAAATCAAAATCAGAGGACAGCAGAGTGGAAACAGAGAGAGGCTAAGCAGTTTTTAGAGATAGGACAGAGGATGATCACCTGGGTGGTAGTATTGGCAAGGGAGAAAAATGAATGCATTAAGGGGACATGATGAGATAAAACCAACCTGACTTGGCAATGGGTTGGGTTGAGGGAAGGGGGCTGAGGGAGGGGGAGGTGCCAAAACCAACGCCTACATTTCTGATTGCATCATGGGGGAGATGATTCCCCCATTCACACATTAACACTGAAATGAACTTGAGGCCACCAAGAAGGAATGTCAGGCAGGCAACTGGATTTTTTTTTTATTTTAAAATATTTTATTTATTTATTCATGAGAGACATGGGAAGAGAGGCAGAGACATAGGCAGAGGGAGATGAAAGCTCCCTGTGGGGAGCCTGATGTGGGACTTAATCCTGGAACTCCGGGATCACGCCCTGAGCCAAAGGCAGACACTCAATCACTGAGCCACCCAGGCATCCCAGCAAGTGGATTTCTAGGTCCAGAGCTCCAAGGAGAGGTCTGGGCAGGAAATGTCTATCCATCTTATACAATTTAATTCTTACAATAACGCTGCAATAACCCTCCTAGTAGGATCACTGTTTTACAGAGCCTGGTCTCCCAAACGCTTTGCTTTGCTCTGAAGGCACAGCTGTGAAATGGGAGGAGAGTGGGGCCAGTATGATGTCCTAGAAATTGAAAGGAGTCAGTGTGGAGGCGGGAGCTGTCAGGTGTCAGATGCTATCGGCAGGTCAAAGAAGATGAGATGTGAGGATGTCCTCTGGGTTCAATAACATGGAAGCCATTGATTAGCTTAGGAAGGGCTGTTTGTACAGCAGCACGGGGCAGGAATCTAGACTGGAGCCTGCTGAGGAACGAGGAGGAGGTGAGAGCAGGGGGAGAGCAAGTATAAACAACTCCAGCAAGGAGCTGGGCTGTGAGGCTCGGGCGGAGGAAGCCGCGGTGCCAGGACAAAGGAGCAGTGAAAGGCCCGGCAGAGGGATGCAAGTCCAGGCTGGAACCCAGCCAGACTCGGCACTTGAGCTCTACACTTCGGCCTGGGGCTGCGGCCCGAAGGAAGGAGTACTTCTTTTAAGGCCATTTTTGAAATTTGTGTGCCTAGAGCAGGCACCTTCTGATTCTCATTAAAGTATGTGTCAGCAGTGCTTGTACTGCAAGAGGGTGTGAACTGATGGGATTTTTTTAAGAGATACATTTAACTATGTTTAATTCGCCCATTGGTGAGAATAGTTGAGAGCATGTGGCTGAATTAACAGGAAAGAGGAGTGGTAACTGATAGCAGGTGCTGGGACATACTCTATTGTACCAGAGAGAAAGCGGTAGCAGGTCCACTCGATTAGGTGTGATAGAAATCACTTTACAGGGGCGCCTGGGTGGCTCAGGTCATGATCCCGATCCTGGGATCGGGGCACCCTGCTCAGCAGGGAGTCTGTCTCTCCCTCTGCCCCTCCCCCTGCTCGTGTTCTCCCTTTCTCAAATAAATAAATAAATAAATAAATAAATAAATAAATAAATAAATAATATCTTTTTTAAAAAAAGAAATAAGCTTACAGAAAACAACTTTTTTCTTTAATTGAAGTATAGTTGCACAATGTTAGCTTCAGGTGTATGACACAGTGATTGACAACGCTTACATTACCCTCTGCTCCCCACAAGGGTAGCTGCCATCTGCCACCATACAATGCTACTACGGTACCATTTGATTCCCGGGGCTGTGCCTTTCATCCCCATGACTGATTCATTCTGTAACTGGAAGCCTGGACCTCCCTGGAAACAACTTTATTTCTGATTGAGCTTTTTGCTGGGCTGGCAGTTTGCCTTGGTAATTCCTAGGGTTTCTCTACAAATAGGGGTGTGCCATAGATCTGGGATCTTAGGATCATTGGGTTTTGGTCCACACAGCACCTGAGCCACTCCTTGAGATCTGCTCTTCCCTGAACCATTGCCACGAGGAAGAGCTCAGATAGACCCCAAGCCTAGTATCTTACAATATGCACATCTATTATTTCTCATAATTCTGTGGGTCAGCTAGGTGGGTCTTCTGGGTCAACTCGACTGGGGCTGGAGGATGGAGTGTCCTCCTACTCAAAGTGTGGTCCTCAGAGCAGCAGCACCCAGGAGCCTATTAGGGATGTTAGGTTCTCTGGCCCCACACCAGGCCTAATGGACCTGTTTCCCCATTTTCACAAGATCCCCGGATGGTTTATGGATGCCTTAAAGTTTAGGAAACACCTGTCTGGGCTATCCTCTCTCATCTGTCTGGCAGTTGGCAGGCTGTTTGGTCTAGGCGCCTCAGCTAGTACAGCCTATTCTCCAAGCCATGTGGCTAGCCCAGGCTTCTTCAACTGGTGATCTCAGGGTTCCCAAGAGCAGCTGGGGGGGCTCTTCCCCATGGTGAAAACATTTTTCAAGCCCCTGCTTGTGTCATGTTTATTACTGTCCCATTGGCTAACGCAAGTCACAAGGCCATCCCAGAGTCCGTGTGAGTAGGCACTGCCAAAGGGTGAGGAGAGAGAAGGGGAAAATTTTGTGGTTATTTAAAAAACCGACCACACCCTCTGTGACTGGAGTTTTGGCTTTTGGAAAGAAACACCAGCGACTTTTTTGCATTCTGCTCAGCCACATTCCTCCCTTCAGGTGAGCGGAGAGCCATCTACCTGTTTAAAAGAGGAGAGGAAGGAAAAAAGTAAAAACACAGGGAAGGAGAAAAAGTGACAGCTTCATATTGGAAAATAATATCCCTGCCACAAGGGAAAAGATGGGTACAGAGGTAAATGGATGTATGGCTCGGATAGCGGAAAGTGAGAGCTTGCCTAACAGTTTCATTTTGTCTATGAAGTAGGAGGTAAGTTCATCTGCTGAAACCAGGGAGGGGGGTGCAGAGGGGGTATCAGAGGTCTGAGGAGAGCAGAGCAGGTCTGAAATAGTCATAACAGAACCTGAAACTGGGAGTTGACATGGAAAGTGTAGGACTTTAGGGACCATTTGAGGTTGATGATTTTAACTCCATCTGTCCTGTGGAGGACCTACAACTGTGTTTGCAGGTACAGAGAGAGCCCAAAGCAGGGTTTAACAGGGGGATGTTGCTAAATGAGTAAATGAAACGACAGAGAGTTTAGATTATTGGCAGAAGTGTTATTAAAATAACGGTCTGGGGTCTCTTAGCCAAATAGAAAAAAATGGGAATAAAGTGGAGGTACCAGTCAATGAGGATGGAGGGTAGAGAAGATTTGAACAAATGGATGAAAGGCCAGGACTTGTGGACAGATGGAAGGATGCTTCAGCTAGTGATTTCAGATGTGGAGTGGTTTCTCTGATTAAAAGGCCAGAGATTGGGCACCTGGGTGGCTCAGTCCATTAAGCATCTGCTTTCAGCTCAGGTCATGATCCCAGGGTCTGAGATCAAGCCCCGCACCCAGCTCCCTGCTCAGTGGGGAGTCTGCTTCTCCCTCTGCCTCTCCCCCCCCCCACTGGTGCTCATGCTCTCTCCCTCTCTCCACCCCCGCAAAAATAAATAAATCTTTTTAAAAAGGCTAGAGATCTTTGTGGAGATGTTCCCACTTTTCCAAAGTGAACACCTTCCCCTGGTGGAGATGAGTAGATTTGCTTTCTATCTTCCATTAACCTTACAACACCTTCCTCCAAGGAGGTGTTCATTATCCTACTGAAATAGAGCAAAAATGATCCCTTTTAGTTCTCTTTTGGATTTAGGGAACTTTAGGCTCACTCTGCCTCTTGGACTTCCTGTCACTTTTTCATCCATCATTCATTGCATAGTCCTGCTTATGGGTCCTTTTAAACACTGAGCTCCCGAGGAAGTCCACATCCTATCGTTCTAGCTCCGTAAATGTCTTTTGCTCAGGTGTCAGAACAGGCTAGATTACGCGGTGGTCACAAATGACACCCAAATCTCACAACGACAGGAGGTACAGAGATGCTAAAGATTATCTGCATTTTACAAGTGAGTAAACCGATCTTCAGAGGGTCTAGAAATGTGCTTAGCCCTCAGCGGTCAACCCCTTAAGGAACACACCATTTAAAAGTTCACCAGATGCCTGGGTGGCTCAGCGGTTGAGCATCTGCCCTTGGCTCAGACTGTGATCCCGGGGTCTCGGGATCGAGTCCCACATCAGGCCTCTCGCAGGAAGCCTGCTTCTCCCTCTCCCTATGTCTCTGCCTCTCTCTCTGTGTCTCTCCTGAGTAAATAAATTCAAAACAAGTTGACAAAGGCTACACCTTAACGATTAATTGCGCTGCGCGAAGGAGTTAGCGCCTCCAATTCCTCCCGCCCACCGCGCAATGTGCAATCGAGTATCTTTATCCCAGGGGAGAAGTTGTC
The DNA here is from genome assembly GCF_003254725.2 of Canis lupus dingo. Classification (NCBI taxonomy): domain Eukaryota; kingdom Metazoa; phylum Chordata; class Mammalia; order Carnivora; family Canidae; genus Canis; species Canis lupus. Next base: position 40,207,399 of record NC_064281.1, read on the forward strand.
GCATCCAGACCTCTGTAACACCCACCCTGGGGCTGACGGGGGCGCTGGATGTGGATAGCGACCAGGAGCCCCGCTCTCGATAGTACGGAGGCGCGTCTGCCAAGAGCAGAGCTGACCAGGCAGGGGACATAAAACAGGGGAGGCGGCGGAGTTCTCCGGGTGGGGTCCAAGTCCGGTCACTGGGTACATTCTGTACACACGAGCCCCTCCCTGCCCTGAAGTCAATTCATGAAGACTTGACTGCACTACGGAGCGGCTGGGGAAAGGTGGGGTCTGGCTCGGTGCGCCCCAACCATCATCCGCACCCCGCCGCAACCCCGCCCAGATCTGGCAGGGCCGTGGGCGATCCCGGGCGGGTAAAGACGCGGGGAGGAGCGGCGAGCTCGAAGGCGGGGCGGGCGGCCGCCAAAGCAGCCAATAGGCGGCTACCCAGCGGCGGGGCCGAGAGAGAGGGCAGGGGCGCCGCCAGCAGCACCACCGTCTCCCAAGTTCTCCGTTGTGGATGCACGGGCCCGGTCGCTCCGCTCCCCATCCCCCCGGCGCAGAGGGGCCCGAGGAGGCCGGAGGAGCGGGCTCGGACGGGATTTCGGAGGAAGGGGAGAGGACGGGCGCCCCACCCGCTCGGAGGGTGGGGGGCTCGGTGAACGATGAAGAGCCGGCGGCGGCGGCGCCGGGAGTACTGCAAGTTTGCGCTGCTGTTGGTGCTGTACACGCTGGTGCTGCTGCTCATCCCCTCCGTACTGGACGGCGGCCGCGACGGCGACAAGGGCGCCGGGCACTGCCCGGGCGTGCAGCGCAGCCTGGGAGTGTGGAGCTTGGAGGCTGCGGCGGCGGGAGAGCGAGAGCAGGGCGGGGAGGCGCGGCCGGCTGCGGAGGGGGGCGCGGGCCAATCCCCCGGGGCCCCGGGTAACCTAAGCGGCGCCGTTGGGGAGGCGCTGTCCCGCGAGAAGCAGCACATTTATGTGCATGCCACCTGGCGCACCGGCTCGTCGTTCCTGGGCGAGCTCTTTAACCAGCACCCGGACGTTTTCTACTTGTACGAGCCCATGTGGCACCTATGGCAAGCGCTGTATCCGGGCGACGCTGAGAGCCTGCAGGGCGCGCTGCGCGACATGTTGCGCTCGCTCTTCCGCTGCGACTTCTCGGTGCTGCGGCTGTACGCGCCGCCGGGGGACCCCGCCGCGCGCGCCCCGGGCGCAGCCAATCTCACCACGGCCGCGCTCTTTCGCTGGCGGACCAACAAGGTCATCTGCTCGCCGCCGCTGTGCCCCGGCGCACCCCGTGCCCGCGCTGAGGTCGGCCTCGTCGAAGATGCAGCCTGCGAGCGCAGCTGCCCGCCCGTGGCTCTACGCGCCCTGGAGGCCGAGTGCCGCAAGTATCCGGTGGTGGTCATCAAGGACGTGCGCCTCCTCGACCTGGGCGTGCTGGTGCCTCTGTTGCGTGACCCCGGCCTCAACCTGAAGGTGGTGCAACTTTTCCGCGACCCGCGGGCCGTGCACAACTCACGCCTCAAGTCCCGGCAGGGGCTGCTGCGCGAGAGCATCCAAGTGCTGCGCACCCGCCAGCGGGGCGACCGCTTCCACCGCGTGCTGCTGGCGCACGGCGTGGGCGCTCGGCCCGGGGCCCAGGCCCGCGCCCTGCCCGCCGCCCCGCGCGCCGACTTCTTCCTGACCGGCGCGCTCGAGGTGATCTGCGAAGCCTGGCTGCGCGACCTGCTGTTTGCGCGCGGCGCGCCCGCCTGGCTGCGGCGCCGCTACCTGAGGCTGCGCTACGAGGACCTGGTGCGGCAGCCGCGCACCCAGCTGCGCCGCCTGCTGCGCTTCTCCGGGCTGCGCGCGCTCGCCGCGCTCGACGCCTTCGCGCTCAACATGACGCGGGGCGCGGCCTACGGCGCCGACCGACCCTTCCACCTGTCGGCGCGCGACGCCCGCGAGGCGGTGCACGCCTGGCGCGAGCGCCTGAGCCGAGAGCAGGTGCGCCAGGTGGAGGCGGCCTGCGCTCCAGCCATGCGTCTGCTGGCCTACCCTCGCAGCGGAGAGGAGGGCGACCCGGAGCCGCCTGCGGATGAGGAGAAGCCGCCTGAGGCCGAGGTGGACGGCGCCACGTAGCCCCCCGCACCGCGCCCCCGGGACGGATCCGGGTAAGGCGGCCCCGGGCGGGACGGGGGCAAGGAAGGGTTTTGGGGGAGCTCAGACCAGCCTGTAGGGGGAAGTGTGTGTGGGGGGATGGATGCCGTCCCAGATCTCACCCCGTCTGAATAGGTCCCAGCGGGTGGGAAAGCGCCGCTGGTAGAATTTGGAAGAGAGTCGTCGGGATCTCCAGCTTAGCCAGCTGCCCCCTCCCCAGGGGAGGGCCCCGAGAGGGGTTAAGTTTGCCTGGGGCGGCACCCAGGTGTCCGCACTCCCAGGTCCCTCCGTGAAGTAGGCATTAAGGTCTGTCACCCGTTGGGATTGGGGCAAGGAGAGGGAGAGAGAAGAGGGGTGGAGAGGAGGGAAGAGGTCTGAGGAGAGTAGAGAAGGTTTGAAACAGCTATAATGGAACTTGAGACTGGAAATTGACATGAAAAGTAACTGATTTCCGGGACCATTTCGAAGCTGATCGACTTTATCTTGACACCGATCTGTACCTGTGGGGAAACTTTGCAGCAGTGTTTGCAGGCACGGGGAAAGCCCGAAGCAGGGTTTGGTGCAAAGTTAGCGACTCTCCTCCCTACCCGTAATCTGTTCCCTACTTCTCTGCCCCCGTCTCTCTAGAGCGCCGCTCCGGGTCTCCTAAGTGACCAGGCATACAGGTGTAGACAGGCCTCTCTTGCAACAGTTTTTTGCACGTGTGTGTGTCTCCTGCTGTGGTATCGCCGCAGAGTGGACTTGGCTTTCCCTTGGCTCATGGAGCATCTCCCTGCCCTCCCCCCCGCCCCTCACCCCCTTGCGCGGCTGGCGTTTGCAGGATATTTGACCATATCCCATCCACATCAGGTCACAAAAGCTGCCTAATCAGCTTCCTCCAGTGCCGGCCAGACCTTAGGGCTGGGCGTTCTGCACTCAGCCCCAATCCCTTTGAGAGATGGAACCTTACAGGGGCAGTAAGTAGCAGCCTCGGCTGTGCAAAGACCTCCTCCTTCCCCAACTTTTTGTGTTCTGTCTCTTTTATAAAGCGTGCATCCTAAGATGCTAAGGTGGGGGCATGTGACCCCGGCATGTGGTCAGTGTCTGGCCGCGCCGTTGTTGGGCTGAGGAAGGAGTTTGTTCTGCATGACGGTGACCTTAGCAGTCTAGTTAGTGGTATGGGAACGCGTTAACCCAAACTATTTGACTTGGAAGGGGGCAGCCTTCTGCACTGCGCTGCCAGAGGAGGAGGAAAAGCTCGGCTGGGTGGGCGGAAGTGACTTAAGTTTCCATTCATTATTTTTTAGTGTAATTCGGTATTCCCCTGGGATGAAGCTCAGAGGACAAAGTTGAAGTTGTTAATGAAGATGGATTTTTGTTGTTGTTTAATAGACCAGGGTTGCTGAGTGCTTTCGGAAGCTGACTGCTTTTTCTCCCAGTAATCCAGTATTGAGTGGTTTTCTTGGCCAGTTTGGGTAATTGCTAGGAAGTCTGTGTTCTTTCCTGATTTCCAGAGCAAAGGAAGGTAAAGGCACAGGGTGACTCGTCACATCTTAACAAAAACATCCTTTCATCTGCTAATCCTGTTTTTGCAGATGTAAGTAACATAATGGCCCCTCACCCTCCCTCCCAGGCTTGAGGAAGAGCCTCTCAGGGCTAATTGGGCAGTATTTTTCTGGCGTTAAGAACTGCAGATCTCCCAGAAACCTTTATTGTTTTCATTTTTACTAACATTTATTGAGCTCTGACGGGAGCGAGGTAAGAAAGAGGATAGAGAGGAGGAGAGAGGGTATAATCTGCATCTCTAGGAAGTTAGAATCTGTGTGGGTGACAGTGACTATGGGGCAAGACACTGATGCCACTGCTCGGAAGGCCACTGAGGCTTCCTTTGCAGGGCTGCAGGGACTTCTCGGAGCAAGCTCTAGGCTCTTCCAATACTTTAGTGACCAAGCCCTTCTTCCCACACTTCTGCTGGAATTATTAGGCACTTACCATGTCACCACCAACCAGTGGATTTGTTAAAATGTGGGTGTTCCCGATTCCTGGAAAGATGACGTTATTGACCCACTGATGACCTTCCAAAAAATCTGTCTCCCCTGGGGAAGGGGTTGGATCCTCTTGTGCCATGCATGGAGTTAGGCATTGTACGTGTGTCATTACTTTCACCCATTATCAGTTTTACAGATGAGGAATCCGGGACTCAGAGGATTCAAGTAACCTGCCCAAAGTCACTTGGACTGGGGAGGGGGGAGCAGCATTGGTGTTAGACTCCCCACCGCCGCCCCCCCAGCTCAGATTTTCCCCTTACCTGGCCCCACTTAGGATCCCCTGGCAGCACCTTTAGCACCTCAGCTAGGCTGGGGTGGGGTGGGAAACACACTTAGCTTTATTTATTTGTTTGTTTGTTTGAAAGATTTTATTATTTATTTATTCATGAGAGACAGAGAGAGAGAGAGAGAGGGAGAGAGAGGGAGAGGGGCAGAGACACAGGCAGAGGGAGAAGCAGGCCCCATGCAGGGAGCCCGACCGGACTCGATCCCGGGACTCCAGGATTACACCGTGGGCCTAAGGCGGCACCAAACCGCTGAGCCACCTGGGCTACCCCACACTTAGCTGTATTATTAATAGGCTCTAGCAAACGGAACAAATCAATAAAATATCTCCGAGCTGCCTACAGCACCTCTACAGGAAAAGCGGGTGACTCTACAGCCGATCTACACCCGCCCCCCCGCAGCCCCGGGCCTCATCGCAAACCCCTGTTAACTGCACGGTGGAAAGTTTGCTCCGTGGTGAGTCACAGATACGCCAGGCGGAGTTGTTGCACAAAGGAAATTTTATTTGCGTCGAATAAGGAGATCACGGGGGAGTAACTTCCAAGGCCTTGAGTCCCCGAGCAAGGGTGAACGGGTTCCTTTTAGTTAGTTAGGTTAGGATGAATCTTTAGATAGGGGAGCCTTGTCATCACCTGCAGCGGCAGGCAGGAGGCCGCGCATGCGCCTGAAGGAAATCTGCGGTCCCTGCTTTGTATGTTACGTGAAGGTGGCTTGGGCTTCTCCTTGGGCGGAGGTTTGAGTGTTCCAATGAAGTAGAGGTAGTGGGCGGCGGTTCCCGACCCCTCCTTCCAGACATCCCTCGTGGTCCCTCGGCGGCGGCGGCGCAGGTGCGAGCGGAGTGGGGGATGGGGCGCGCGCGCCTGTGTTTGTGTGTATGTGTGTGCGCGCGTGTGCGCGTGTGCTCAAGCTGGCCAGGGCGGCCTGGGCTGGCTGGAGGTCTTGCCAGGGCAGTCGCTATGGTTCGCCTGAGTTAGAGAGAAGTTGGAAAGAAGAGCTTAAAGAAAAACGTAGGACAGGTCAGTGAGCACAGGCAGGTGGCAGTTAAGGTCAGGCCTTGGGGGTCTAGCTGGTGGTACCCCTAGCTCAGCAGCGAAGGGGAGAGAGCTGCACACTCATTAACCTGGGCAACTTCTGGAAGGTCCATAGCTGACAGCCAGGATTTGGCAGGGAGGGAGTCAGGACACTGTTTTGCAGGGCTGCGTGGGGACCACAGCACCCTGAACCAAGTCATCAAGGACTCAGGCCCTTTCTATCCCTTCCACCCTCTTGGCTTTCAGTCACCAGCTTCTCCGGCTGTCACAAGATGGTAGCCTCAGCAACGAGCATCACTTCCTCACAACTACGCAGCGTTGTTAAGAGGCAGGCAGGAAGGAAGCTGGCTGGCTAGTAAGGAAGGGGTGGAGGAGTTCCCTCGTGTGTCTCTCCTTCGATCTGGTAATAAAACCTTCCCAGAACCAACCCCCCCACCTCAGTCGACATCCTTTTATTTCTCACTGGCTAGCACTTGGTCACGTGGCCCTCACTGGCCCAGTAAGTGGCAACAGGGAAAACGGGCTTGTCCTGATTGGCTTAGATCCCTGGTTCTCAGCCATAATGTCAGTACCTGAGTTCCATCCCCAGGGATTCTGACTTCATTTGATCTGGAGTGGGGCCCAGGCATTGGGGTATTCTGAAAGCACCCCGGGTGATGGAGCTGGACAGCCAAAGTTGAGAACCGTGGCCTGGACCGGTCCTGGTTCATCATCTGGGTGGGGCTGTTGCCACTGGAACAAGATCCGGATGGGGCTGGAGGGCCATCGAAATTTATGTCAAGGAACTTGGAGCCATGAGGCTCCAAGCAGCTGGAGGGCGTTCATATGGAAAGGGAAAAACGTCTTCAGGGATTCACAGCTCCATTTATCACCCTCTCACATTCCTTTAAATGCTTTGTTATCCCTAGCTTCTTAGAACCTAATAATCCATCATTGTACACACCATCCACTACTATTCCAGACAGTTAAATGTGCTGTCCTGTCCCTTTCAGCATGTCTCCCCTTGACCTCTGTTCTGAGGAGGCCCCAAGATTTCATTCTGGTAGGTATTTAAGACACCTTGGTCTTTGTTCTTGACAAGATAAATGAATCCTTTGAACGAATCTAGGGAAGGAGGTAAGTGCACTGTAAACTAATAACCCAACGTTCAGAAAGCTTTCTCTAAGGAAGCCATCCGAGCAGAAACAGAAATGACCAGCTACCACCAAATCCCCAAGTATTCTCACAGTCATTCTATCTTAATCAGGATACTAAGCCCCAGCTTATGTATAAATGTCACCTGAAGGAGATCTCTTGCTTAAATAGGCATTCATTAAACACTGTCCCCCCCCATAGAATTTCTCATTCAACAAAATCTATTTAAATTCCCTATCAGGGGTGCCGGGTGGCTCAGTTGGTTAAGCACCTGCCTTCAGCTCAGGTCATGATCCTGGGGTCCTGAGACTGAGCCCCGAATAGGGCTCCCTGCTCAGCGGGGGGTCTGCTTCTCCTTCTCCCTCTGCCTCTCGCCCTGCTCATGCTCTCTTTCTCTCTTAAATAAATAAATAAATAAATAAATAAATAAATAAATAAATAAAATCTTTAAAAAAACAAAAACTTCCAATCCTAAATCCAATCTGGTGCTGTATTCAAGCCAGAGGGCTGGAAATTAGGATGAGGTGTGTGTATGGGGTTGGGGTACACATAGATACCTGAGTGGCAGAGCCACATAATGAGAGCAGATTTTTTAAAAACACATCCATATTAAAATCCTTATTATTTTAGTGCTGCCTTTGATCAAGACATTCTTGGAGCTCCCCTGTGGGGCTGTCTTCCCAGGTAGGACCCCTCAGTTGATGGTGGATTTGGTGTTTAGGGAAAAATCAAGACTCCTCAAGTCTGGTGAGTGAGGCAGGGGAGGAGGCTGGCCCTACCAAAGTGGAGGCATGGCCACACAGTAGTTACAGAGTCATTCCTTAGCGCATATGGAATTGATTTTTATGTGAGGGTTCAGGAACCCAGGCTTTTAGGGCTTGGCTCTTCTGGTTGCTTCTTGATTGATCTTGGGCAAGTCCCTAAACCTTTTTGGCTTTAGTGTTCTTGCCAGTAGGAACGAAGGTTAAGAGGATTTCCAGGGTTTCTCGAGCTAAGGGAAGGTGATGTTTATTGCATGCCTGTTTTGTGCACTGTGTTACTTGCTTCATGTGTGTTGTGTGGAGTTAGTCCTCATCTCAGCTTTATGAGGTACATAGCATCCCTGTTTTGGGATGGCAAAACAGACCCAGAGAGGTTGGGTAATTGTCCAGAATAACACAGCCAGAGGATTGAAATCAGGTGCTCTCTATTTTGAAACTGACACCCAAAACTTTTTTTAGAGATAATACAAGCACATGGTGGAAAATATTAACAGTTACAGAGGGATATAAAATAACCTCCAGTCTTAACTTTCTAGAAGCAACCACATGCATTTCCTAGAAGAAATACATTTCTTGTGATATTTGTCTAGAAACGCTTTCTGCAAATTCAAACATATTTTGCCCTTCTGGGGGTAGCTATAGATCTTTTAGATTTTAATTACTTAAAATTTTTAATTGAGGGGCACCTGGGTGGCTCAGTCGGTTAAGCATGTGCCTTCGGCTCAGGTCATGATCGCAGGATCCTGGGATTGTGTCCAACATCTGGCTCCCTGCTCAGCGGGGAGTCTGCTTCTCCCACTCCCTCTGCCTGCTGCTCACCCTGCTTGTGCACTCTCTCTCTGTCAAATAAATAAAAATCTTAATTTTTTTAACTGAGATATAATTGACATATAACATTGTATTAGTTTCAGGTGTACAGCATAGTGATTCCATACTTGTGTATATGGTGAAATGATCACAGTCTAGTTAACATCCATCACCACTTGTAGTTACCTGCTTTTCCTTTCAATGAGAACTTTAAAGATCTACTCTCTTACCAACCTTGAAATATGCCATACAATATTATTACCTACGGTCACTGTGTTTGTACACTACATCTCCATGAATTGTTTATTTTATACCTGGAAGTTTGTACCTTTTGACTCCCTTCACCCATTTCGCCCACCCCCTGCCACTTGGCTCTGGCAACTACCAGCCTGTTCTCTCCATGAGTTTGTTTTTTAGGTTCCACATGTAATGAAGACTATACAGTATTTGTCTTTTTCTGGCTTATTTTATGAGCACAGTGTCCTCCAGGTCCATCCATACTCTCACAAGTGACAAGATTCCCTTTTGGTTTATGGCTGAATGGATCATTCAGTCATTGATGGACACTTAGGTGGATGCCATGCGTGTCTTGGCTATTGTAAATAATGCTGCAGTGAGCATGGGGGTGCAGATATTGTTTTGAGTTAGTGTTTTTTTTTTATTTATGATAGTCACAGAGAGAGAGAGAGAGAGAGAGGCAGAGACACAGGCAGAGGGAGAAGCAGGCTCCATGCACCGGGAGCCCGATGTGGGATTCGATCCTGGGTTTCCAGGATCGTACCCTGGGCCAAAGGCAGGCGCCAAACCGCTGCGCCACCCAGGGATCCCTGAGTTAGTGTTTTTGTTTCCTTTGGGTAAATACCCAGAAGTGGAGTTCCTGGATCACATGGCAGTTCTATTTTTAATTTTTAGAGGAACCTCTGCTCAGTTTTCCATGGTGGCTGCACCAGTTTACATTCCCACCATTTGTGGGCAGTAGTGGTGCTTGGCCATAATGGATTTCTGTTGCCACCTACTCAAGTCCAGAAACATGATAGCTACGATGAGATTATCAAAAACGTGGCTTTGAAGAAGATGGTGAAGGGAATTCACAAGTTCCAGATTCTGAATCCCTCTTTTGAACAAGTACTCGAAGTGGGTCAGGTGCCGGAGCGCTCACACCCCGGGAACGTGTTTGCTGTTTCCGTCCCATCCCCACGGGCTCCTGCCACCAGCCCAGGGCGGGTAGCACCTGTGTCTGAAGAGTCTCCATACGGACTGCATTTAATAACTATAAGGGCATATGTTTCTTTCCGTAAACTTTTTAGTTAGATTTTTGGGAACTTTTTCAGTGTCTATATGCTCATTAAAGAGGGGAGGGGAGGTTGCTTTTCATTCTAAATTTTTTTTAAATGTTGACTTTTCCTAGACTAAAATTGTATATGCTTTTTGGTAATTTGAAAGTGAGAATACTGGCTGCTGACTGTTGCCATCATGTTCCTACAAAATTATTTTCCATTTTTCTGTGGAATGTTCCAGCAGCTAGCAGTGTCTAAAGTACTGCTAAGTTCATGCATTTATCCTTTAGAGGATCAGTAGTGTTTAGGGAAAGATTTATGGGCTTAAGCAAGAAACCTAATGCTAGCTCACTGTACTAAATCTGTACCTATTCATATTAAACTTAATGATGAATTATTTAGCTTTTGTTTAGGGGTTTTTCTGGTGATCTTTTATGAATAACCTTTTTTTCCAAGATTTTATTTATTTATTCATGAAAGAGAGAGAGAGAGAATGTGTGTGTCAGAGATCCAGGCAGAGGGAGAAGCAGGCTCCATGCAGGAACCCCAATATGGGACTCGATCCTGGGACCCCGGGATCATGCCCTGAGCCAAAGGCAGATGCTCAACTGCTGAGCCACCCAGGCATCCCACGAATAACTTTTTCTAAGGCACTGTTCCCTTGCCTTTTTTATGTTTCAGAAGTGTGTACTTGATGCCTCTGCTTCCACTAAATCCAGTTGTGACAAAATCTTATTTATGAGGTATGATCTGAAGGTTACAGAAATAGGGGAGCCTGGGTGGCTCAGTCAGTTAGGCATTTGCCTCTTGATTTTGGCTCAGGTCATGATCTCAATCTCAGGTTGTGAGATCGAGCCCCCTGTCCAGCTCTGTGCTCAGCGGGGAGTCTGCTTGAGATTCTCCCTCTACCCCTCTCTCTCCTTTCCCTCTCCCTTCTGAAAAGTGAAATAAAAAGTGAAATAAAATGTAATTGGTTTAAAACAAATAAAGAGGGCAGCCCCAGTGGCGCAGTGGTTTAGCGCCACCTGCGACCCAGGGCCTGATCCTGGAGACCCGGGATCGAGTCCCACGTCGGGCTCCCTGCATGGAGCCTGCTTCTCCCTCTGCTTCTCTCTCTCTCTCGCTCTGTATCTCTCATGAGTAAATAAAATAAAATCTTTAAAAAAAAATAAAACAAAGATAACAGAAATAAAATAATGAAACCTAGGAAAACACTATAGGAGTATGTAACATTTCACTAGTTTCTAGTCCCAGCATTTCATTGCTACATTTTTAATGGTGTCATGTGCATACACGCAAGTAGATCTCTTAGAAAAACCTCTCCAGCAGGGTGGTCTTATGTAGCAAAGGGTGTACACGTTTTGCATTTTGAGAGGTAGAGTTCTTCAAAGTTGGCCCCAGTGTTCACTCCCAACCAGCTGTTTCTGGGAGTGTCCTGTTTGCCAGACTTTCACCAATGTGCATTTTACCGAATTTTTTTCATTTTGGCTGGCGTGCTGGCTGGAAAAATGCTTCCTCCCCAAACCCCGGCTTTCTCTGACTCCACGGGGCATCTCAGAGGGTGAATGATTGCCTACACCTTGGTGTCATGGTGACCAGACGAAATCGCCTGCTTAAGCCCTCCTGCAGGCCACTTGTATTTGGCAGGCGTCATTCCTGTGATCCTTTTGAAGGACCGGATACACTTTGAAATAAAAATGCTCATTTTTTTTTTTTTTTTATAAAACCGCGCTGATGGGTGAGGGCAGGCTTAGCGAGCTCCGTGTTAGGGTGGCCTTCTGGTCCTGGGGCAGGGGGTAGTGCCTGTTGACTTGAACTCCCCACTGTTTCAGGACACTAGCGCTGGGGAGATTTGGCTGATTTTAAATAAAGCTTAACCCTTCCGACATTTCCTCTGTGCTCCTGAGAGCCCCCTTTGTAGTCTGGGGCAGGGGGGCGGTGGGTGTAGGGCAGGAGCCCCCGTTTGCAGTTGCCGAGACAGGATTCAGAGGGTTTTCAAAGAGGGTTTTTTTTAGCCTGGGTAAAGATTTTCTTCCCATGAATACAAATGTAGTATAAATAGTCCGAGTGATGCTTTTAAAAAATATTTATAAGTAGCTGGCTTAAAATTCCTCAGTCTGCCTTTTCTCAGGCCGCCCTCCGCATGAACAGCCCAGAAACTCCAAAAGCTAAACCGGTCTCGCCTTTCTGGGCCTGCCCTTCCAGCTGAATGAGGCGACTTAGAAGCGAACCTCTCTTCGGGAGGTCTCCGGGCTCCTCATCTTCTTACCCCGCGGTGGAACTGAAGGAGTTGGCTCCATTCAAAGAAACCTTTCTGCCTAAGTGCAGTAGACAATTAAGAACAGTAGGGACCAAGGAATAGCCCTGGCCCAAGTTCAAGAACGCAAGGAAGTGGCGAGCCTTTTGGGAGCTGAACAGGAAGCAGTTTCAATTGGAGAGAAGTCGCAGAGCTCAGTGATGTCTTCATGAGAGTTGGAACCCTTCGGCCTTGCACCCCCCACACACTCCCCCCACAGCCTGCAGGCACCTCGCCAGCGTCCGGGTGTGACATCTGCAGCTGGCCCTGTTCGTGTGCAAGACCATCATGCTGGATGCAGGGGAGAAATTGGAGCATTGGCCCATAGCGGATATTTGTCAGTTCAGAGGTTAAGAGGAGGTAAAGGATGGCCACCACGGTTGACTTCAAGGATGGCCATCAAGGATGACCTTGTTCAGAGTGAGCAGACTGCCCTCCCCCTGAAAGTCAGTGTGAGTGGCTGGGAGCTTTGCCGTAGAGCGACATTCTGGAAACAGCCATTGAGGCAGATGTGTTTTTGCACATGGAATGGAAGTGTTTGTGCATGGAATGGAAGCCCTTTCTGTTCAGTCTCCCGGGCCGGTGTTAAAAGGAACCCCGGAAGGCACGGGGCGAGCCGTGAGGATGCAGGGCAACCCCTGGGCCCTGGCGGCAAGATGTCTCAAATCTAGCCTGAGACACAAACGTCTAGAGGGCCAGCTTGGAGAGATTAATATTGTGTGATTAGTGTCATTTGGTCAGGGTAACCAGCAGGGGTTGGAGGCAGAGAAGCCAGCCTAATTGAAAGTCAGAAATAGAAGGTGCCAGAAACATTTGTGAGGTACGGGGAGCAGGTTCGAGACCGTGAGTTCTTCTGTGTGAAGATGAGGCACTGAGGGAAGTTAGGAGCAGCCACCAGCACGAACTTGGGAGGCTAAGGGAAGCAGTTCTGATATAACAGATCAGGTAAGCAGTGGGGAAAAGGCCCCAGAGCTTTTGAGGTCACTCTCCCCATGCCTGAGACCTGACTTGATGGGAAAGGACTCGTCACTGCTTCAGAGAGATTATGGGAATATTAAGCCAAAAAGACTAAAATCAAGATAGTGTTTTATTTATTTTTTTAAAGACTTTATGTATTTATTTGTGAGAGACACACAGAGAGAGAGGCAGAGACATAAGCAGAGGGAGACGCAGGCTTCCTGCGGGGAGCCTGATGTGAGACTCAATCCCAGGACCCTGGAATCACATCCTGAGCCAAAGGCCAGCACTCAACCACTGAGCCACCCAGGTGCCCTGCAAGATAGTGTTTTAAAAATAGGACTTCCTTTCAAATAGCCTAGAGCTGGCATATGTTGAATATACGGATTTTAGAAGCCATAAAAGCAGATACTGTTCCTTGCTCTAATAAAGGGCATCGCCAACACAGATATAATAGAGGAAAGTAATACAGTTTTCAGGTTCTACAAACAATAAAAAAGGTTACCCTTTTGTTGCCTTTCTGGGTATTCTGCACACCCCCCCCCCCACCTTCCCCAGCTAGGGATGGCAAAAGGGACTGTTTTGCAAAAAGGAGATTGTGGGCTGAAAATAAACACACATGAACACACCCTCCCAAAGAACAACAAAATTCCCACCATTATTGAATGCCTTTTAAATTTATTTTGTTTTATTTTTATTTCTCAACAGAGAGAAAGAAATAGTTTTGAGCTCAGGAAAAACTCATGTCATGCTCCTAAATATGGCAATCTCTGGCAGTCCTATGGGCCCAGGGGAAGGCTGATTTACCTGCTCCGACATCCTGTGCCAGCATGAACCTGCTCTTGGCCTTTGTGCCATTTTTGAAATGGCACAAAAATAAATTTTTGAAGATTTATTATTTGAGAGAGAGAGAGAGAATATGAATGTGCGGGAGAGGGGGTGTGCAGAGGGAGAGGGAGAGAGAATCTCAAGCAGACTCCATACTGAGCACGGAACCCGCTGTGGGCCTCGATCTCATGGCCCGGAGATCATGACCTGAGCTGAAACCAAGAATTGGATGCTCAAGTGACTGAGCCACCCAGGCACCGCCATGGGGCCATTTTATACCCATCAACCATGGACAGGGCTAGATGAGGCGTAGGGCAGACAGTGCCTTCATGTACAGGAAGAGATACCTGGAGTGTGGGACAGACTCTGTATTCTGACTAGCCATCCTAACCTGTGAACCCTAAAGTTGACCAGGGGCCACTCCTGTGGGGGCCCAGCGGCTGCCCGAATGACAGATCCAAGCTCCACCACTTCCCAGCCCCGTGCCCTTGCTAACCTGTGACACCCCCACTTGGTGGATGACAAACATTTGCAGGTGGGCAATCAAACACATATTGTAAGATACTGACTCAGTTCCTTTACTTGAGTCGGAATGACTTTACTCACAAAAGCAATTATGTATGCCGATTGAAATTATACCTCGGAGCAGCTCAATGAAAGGAAAAAACAAAAGCCAACTAGGCCGAGTCAGCTGTTTCCAAGTTTTATAAATACTGGTTTGGAGCATATTCATTTTGTTTGCAAGTGAGCTCAGAAACTTGGGACTTTTTCCGCTGGGGGTGGGCATGATAAAGCTAGAAGCCAGTTATTATTTTTATCCTGTTCTGTTGAGGAAACATGATGGCCATTTAATTTTGGCTCTTGTTGACTCTGGGACTTGACCAATGTCTCGCATGTGTTGGTTTTCCTTGGAATTCTGAAGCAGAGAAGTGAGTCCTTTTCTCCTCCTGTGAGCAGCAAGGGGGTAGGGGGCAGCTTAGCTGCACATGGGTTGCCCAGATGCCAGCAAGTGGCTTCTCACCTGGTGTCTCCCCCTACTCCCCAGGCCAAGAGTTTTGTCTGTTTGTGAGGTCGTGTTTTTGTTATTTTTAATTAAAACTCATTCTCTGTATTCACCGGAAGTGAGAGTTGTTTCAAGTATTAAGTATGACTGTTGGGATCCCTGGGTGGTGCAGCGGTTTGGCGCCTGCCTTTGGCCCAGGGCGCGATCCTGGAGACCCGGGATCGAATCCCACGTCGGGCTCCCGGTGCATGGAGCCTGCTTCTCCCTCTGCCTGTGTCTCTGCCTCATTCTCTCTCTCTCTCTGTGACTATCACAAATAAATAAAAATTAAAATAATAAATAAAAAATAAGTATTAAGTATGACTGTTGCAGGGGCACCTGGGTGGCTCAGCGGTTGAGGTCTGCCTTTGGCTCAGGTCGGGATCCCGGTGTCCTGGGATCGAGTCCTGCATCCGGCTCCCCGCAGGGAGCCTGCTTCTCCCTCTGCCTATGTCTTTGCCTCTCTCTCTAGGTCTCTCATGAATAAATAAAATCTTAAAAAAAAGCAATTAGGGGATCCCCGGGTGGGTCAGCGGTTTAGCGCCTGCCTTCAGCCCAGGGCGCGAAGCAATCCTGGAGTCCCGGGATCGAGTCCCGCGGCGGGTTCCCTGCAGGGGGGCCCTGCTTCTCCTTCTGCCTGTGTCTCTGCCTCTCTCTCTCTCTCTATGTCTATCATGAATAAATGATAAAATCTTAAAAAAAAAAAAAAGAGAGTATGACTGGTGCAAATATACTGGCTCCCGCCCTGCTACTTAATTTTTCACATTGAAAGTCTGGAAATAATTTCTAACACTGATGGTATTGAAGTCCATCTCCAGGCTGTTTGGGGGGTGCGGTTGTGTGAGCAAACGAAATGTTTCCTATTACACATCAGAGTCCCAGTGAGGGGATGCTTGCCCTTTGACATTTCTGGGATTTCAAGTATCATTTTCACATTCTCCCCAAGCAGCTCCCTTAAAGAAAACACACACACACACACACACACACATACACACACACACACACGCCACTAACTTAATGGCCCTTTTGCCGTAAACACTGCCAGTCATTTCCGTTTTCCTTAGCACCGCCGGCTCACCGACTGGAGGTGAAAACAGCAAGGTTAGAGCTTAGTCGGGGCCCGCGGGGACCGAGGATCGAAGGTGGCGGCGTCCTGCCCCGAGGCCGGCCGGGCCGGGCGGTCGGGACAAGCCCCCGCGAGCAGCGAGCGGCGGAGCAGCCGCGGAGGAGGCTGACGCCGCGCTCGGCCCGTCCGTCCTGGAGTGGCCCCGGAGGAAGGCGGTCACAATGGGCCGGCAGGGACGTCGCCCTTGATAACGGGTCCTGCTGAATGCCCGGAAATCTCCGCCCCGCACCCCACCCCGCCGCCAGCCCAGCACCTACCAAGTCAGCCCGGGGCCTCACCTGGGCCAAGTGCGTGGGGGGGGGGGCGGGTGTCACCCTGGTCGGCGGAGGAAAACTTGGCCGAAGGGCGGGTAAAAAAAATCTACAAGCGCCAAAAAAAAAAAAAAAAAATCTGCAAGTGCGATGGGAGGAGCGAAGGGAGACGTCCGTGCCCGGCTGCTGCTCTGGGGGCCCCGCGGCCGGTACCTGCCTCTCCGCCGCCTCTGCTCCGCAGACTTGAGTTTCTTTATTTCTATTGAAATTCAGCTTGCCAGCATCTAGTGTAACAGCCCGGGCGCAACACGAGGCGGACCCTCCTTAACGCGGAATTTTTTTAAAGATTTTATTTATTTACAAGAGAGAGGCAGAGACACAGGCAGAGGGAGAAGCAGGCTCCACGCAGGGAGCCCGATGTGGGACTCGATTCCGGGTCTCCAGGATCGGGCCCTGGGCTGAAGGCGGCGCTAAACCGCTGCGCCACGGGCCTGTCCCCGGCTGGTCATTTAAATACCAGGAGAACTGTAGCAAAGGAGGCAAAATACACTCAAGTCTTTGGTGTAGGACTTTGAATCTTTATTTTTTTTAGTATTTAAATTCAATTGACTTTGAATCTCTTTTTTTAAGATTTTACTTATTTATCCATGACAGACACACAGAGAGAGGCAGAGGGAGAAGCAGGCTCCACACAGGGAGCCCCATGTGGGACTCCATCCCAGGACCCCGGGATCTCCCCCTGAGCCGAAGGCAGACACTCAACCGCTGAGCCACCCAGGTGTCCCAGACTTTGAAACTTTAAGTAAATGATCAGTTTGTTGTATGGATAAAGAAGCTGTGGTCTATGTACACAATGGAATATTCCTCAGCCATTAGAAATGACAAATACCCACCATTTGCTTCAACGTGGATGGAACTGGAGGGTATTATGCTGAGTGAAGTAAGTCAGTCGGAGAAGGACAAACAGTGTATGTTCTCATTCATTTGGGGAATATAAATAATAGTGAAAGGGAATATAAGGGAAGGGAGAAGAAATGTGTGGGAAATATCAGAAAGGGAGACAGAACATAAAGACTCCTAACTCTGGGAAACGAACTAGGGGTGGTGGAAGGGGAGGAGGGCGGGGGGTGGGGGTGAGTGGGTGACGGGCACTGAGGGGGGCACTTGACGGGATGAGCACTGGGTGTTATTCTGTAATGTTGGCAAATTGAACACCAATAAAATAAATTTATTATTAAAAAAAATAAAGTGCAAGTGATTTTGTGAATTGAGTATTAAGGAGAGACTTGACCCTTAGATGCCACATATTTTTAAAACAACCCTTTACACGTGCTTCTCAAAATAGCGATAGAGTGAAATCTCTATAATTCTGTAAATTAATTGCACCCAGAGTTTTTTTATTATCTGTTTTCTGTTATCATACAAGATAGGTGTTTTTAAAAATTGAGGTATAGTTGACATACAACGTATTCGTTTCTGGTATGAGATTTGACATTGATATACATACGAAGTCATCACCATTGTAAGTGGTAGTTACCATCTGTCACCATGCAAAGTTACTACGAATTATTATTGACCACATCCCTGTGCTGTACTTTGCAACCCCGTGGCTTATTTATTTTATAACTGGAAATTCGTTCCTCTTAATCCCCTTCACCTATTTCACCCCTTCCCCTACCCCTCTTCCCTCTGGCGACCACTAGTTTGTTCTCTGTATGAGTCTGTTTTGTTTGTTCATTTGTTTTTTTCGATTACACGTGTAAGTGAAATTATATGATATTTGTCTTTCCTAGACTTATTTCACTTAGCATAATGCCTTCTAGGTCCATCCGTATTGTCGTAAAACAGCAACATTTTATTCTTTCTTCTGATTATTAATATTCCATTGTGTGTATGTATGTTTGTGTATGTATATATACATATATATCTTCTTTATTCACACACACATCTTTATTCATCTGTTTGTGGACGTTTCAGTTGCTTCCATGTCTTGGGTCTTATAAATAATGGGCAATGAACATGAAGATGCATATATCTTTTTGAGTTAGTATTTTTATTTTCTTTTGATAAATACCCAGACATGGAATTGCCAGATCGTATGGTAGTTCTCAATTTTTTCAGGAATCTCTATGCTGTTTTCCATTTTGGCTGCACCAGTTTGCATTCTCACCAGCAGTGCACGAGGGTTCCCTTTGCTTTACATCCTTGTCAACACGTAATATTTGTCTTTTTGATACTAGGCATTCTGACAGGTGTGAAGCATTATCTTATTATGGCTTTGATTTGCATTTTTCTGATGGTTGGTGATGTCGAGCATCTTTTCTTTCTTTTTTTTTTAAGAAAAGATTGATTTATTTTAGAGAGAGAGAGAAAGAGCACTCATGGAGGAGGGGCAGAAGGAGAGGGAGAGAAAATCTTAAGCAGACTGCACTGAGTGCAGAGCCAGATGTGGGGTTTGATCTCAGAACCCTGAGATCATGATCTGAGGCTAAACCAAGAGTTGGACGCTTAACCAACTGCACCCCCCAGACACCCCTTGAGCATCTTTTCAGGTGTTGGTTGGTTGTCTTTATGTCTTCTTTGACAAATAGCATTTTTCACAGAACTAGAACAAATGATCCTAAAATCTGTATGGAACCTGAAAGGACCCTGAATAGCCAAAGCAGTCTTGAAAAAGAAGAGTATAGAGTATACGACAAAGCTATAGTAATCAAAGCAGTATGGCACTGGAGACACCTAAATCAATAGAACAGAATAGAGAGCCCAGGATAGGTCTTTAAATAATTTTGTCTTCAGAATATCCAGAAGGCTCTACACTCATTTCAGGTGCTGCAGGCAGTAGCAAACATTTTTATTTTCTCCAGATTCTGGGTAAATGGGAATCGTTTTAACCAAGATGTGTTAGTAGCTTCAAATTTAATTCTTAATTGTCAAACATCCAGCACCTGAGGGATAAAAAGGGCAGTGCTAGGTACTTGGTCACTGAAGCTTGCTGATAAACTGAGTGTTTGGTTTTTAAATTTGCACACAAAATTGAATATTTCATAGCTTCAAATGAATAGGGCCCCAAAGTATTACAAAGAGTGAAATCTGGAATGAATTAAAATTTTAATCCTGTATCTAAGACACTGGTGCTTAAGAATTGAGGGAACCATCACATTAAGAACTCATGGATATGTTGCTGTTTTATATTTTTAATTATTTTTTAAAGATTTTGTTTACTTATTCATGGGAGACATACACAGAGAGGCAGAGACATAGGCAGAGGGAAAAGCCAGCTCCTTGCAGGGAGCCTGCTGTGGGACTTGATCCCTGGACCTGGGATCATGCCTTGAGCCAAAGGCAGATACTCAACCACTGAGCCACCCAGGCGTCCTGGATATGTTTATGTTTTAAACACAAGGTTTAGTTGGTTGAGTGTCCAGCTCTTCATTTCTAGCTCAGGTCATGATCTCAGGGTTATGAGATTGAGCCATTGCAGGCTTTGCACTCAGTGGGGAGTGTGCTTAAGATTCTTTCTCTCTCCCTCTCCCACCCACCCCTACTCGAGTGCTCACTCTCAAAGAAACAAAAACAAAAACAGAAACGAACAAACAAAAACCAACCCAAAAACCCACAACCCAAAATAATGGGAAAATGTTAGGAAATTAACTGATAGGTTTTTAAGGTCCTACTTGGGGGCTATGGGCTCCATGGAGGTAGACATCAGGACTGGAAGGTATGTAAGCACCCCTGCCCCCGGTTCGGTAACCTTCAGGAAGTATAGGAGGACAGGAACCCATTTGCAGTGTGAAGAAGGAAAGGGCCTTATAAGGTTGCTTTTGGTACACCGAGGACTGCCCAGCCTGGATTAGCTGGGCTTCAGAATGGCTCTTCAAAGACTCCAGAGAGGCAGTCACAGAGCTTTCAGAGCTCCCCTCTTCCCACCTTGTACTGCCAGCGATTTGATAAAAAATTTGAACTTGAGTGAAAAGCAACTTACAGGTAGAGAAAATAAATTTTTAAAAAGATTTTTAATAAAAGGATTTAAAGAGTGCTTTTGGGTCCAGAGGTGGGGCTGGTACTGTGTCCATAAACAGGATATTTGTTAGGACAGGTGATCTGACCAGGCAACATTTAGCACTTGGTGAATTACTGCTACATTGTTTCTGGGTCTTTAAGACAACTCAAATGGAGAGGTAGACACACTGCACAAAGAAACAGTTGGCAGAGGGAATTTTTTTATTTTGAAATAATTGTAGACTCCTAGGAAGTTGCAAAAACAGTACAGGGAGGTCCAGCGTATCCTTCACCCAGCTTTTCCCAGGGGTCACATATTTCCCGTAGGTCACTATCAACACCAGGAAGTTGACATTAGTACAATCTATAGGCCTCTGTTGTTACACATACTCCTTTTGTGTGTATGTGAGTACATGGACCTGTGTACTTTGATCTCATGTAGATATGTGTGAATATTACCACAATCAACACAGAACTGTTCCATCAGCATAAAGAAAATCTCTTGGGCTACCCCTTTATAACCATATACCCCACCTCATCCCACCTTTCCATGGCAAACATTAATCTGTTCATCTCTAGATGTAATTTCAAAATCGCTATATAGATGGAATCATGCAATATGTGATCTTTTGAGATTGTTTATTCTCAGCAGAATTCACTGGAGGGGCACCAGGTTGTCATGTGTATCAATAGTTCTTTCGTTTTCATTGCTGAGTAGTATTCCACGGTATGGATGTACCACAGTTTGTTTAACCATTAACCCACTGAAGGACATTTGGATTGTTTCCAGTTTTTAACTATTATAAATAAAGCTGCTATGAAATATTGGTGTATAGGTTTTTGTGTGGACATTACATTTCCTTTCTCTGAGATGAATGCCCAGGAGTGCAATTGTTAGATCATATGGTAAATGTATGTTTGCTTTTTATAATAAACTACCAGACTTTGTCAGAGTGGCTAAACCATTTGACATTCCCAACGGCAGTGTATGAGAGATCAGATTTCTGTGCAGCCTCACCAGGATTTGGCATTGTTACTGTGTTGTACTTTAGCTGTTCTGTTAGGTATGTAGTGGTTATTGTCCTTGTGGTTTTTAATTTGCATTATCCCAGTGGCTAGTGACATTGAACATCTTTTGTGTGCTTACTTGCTGTCCAGATCTCCTCTTTGGTGAAATGTTGGTTGAGGTGTTTTGCCCATTTCCTAATTGGATTCTTTGTGTTTTGCTCTTGCATTTTGAGTTATTTATATATTCTAGATAAAAGCCCTTTGGTAAATATGTGGTTGCAAGTATTTTCTCCCAGTCTGTATCTTATTTTGTGTTTATATCATATTAACAAGATCTTTTGCAAGCCAAAAGTTTGTAAATTTTGATGAAGTCCAACTTAACAATTTTTCTCTTGTGGATTGTGCATTTGCTGCAGTGTCTAAGAACTCTTTGCCCAGCCCTAGGGTCCTGAAGATTTTCTCCTGTGCTTTCTGATATTTTATATTTTTGTCTTTCCTTATACATTTTAGGATAAGCTTATCTATATCTACATTTAATTCTATGGTTCATTTTGTGTTAGGTTTTGTTTAAAGTGTGAGGTTTAGGTAAAGGGTTAGTTTTTGCCTGTGGTTGGTCTGTTTCAGCACCATTTACTGAAAAGATGATCATTCCTCCGATAAATTGCTTTTTTATTTTTTGTCAAAAATCAGTTAGCCATACACATATGTAGGTCTGTTTCTGGGTTTTTACTGCTCCACTGATCTATGAGTCTGTCCTTCCACCAATACCACACTATTCTGATTAATGTGGTTATATCTATCTTAACACTGAATAGAATGATTATTCCTACTTTATTCTTTTCCAGAAAGGTTTTTAGGTATTCTAGTTTCTTTGCCTTACCATGTAAATTTTAGAATAATGTTGTCTATATCTACAAAAAGCATTGATGGAATCTGATAGGAATTTTCTAAAATCTCTATATAGGTCAATTTAGGGGGATTTAGACATCTTTATTGTTGAGTCCTCCAATACATGAACATGGTTAAGTGTCTCTTTTTATTCAGATCTTGTTTAATTTCTTTTACTGGTATTTTGTAGTTTAGCCTACAAGTCATTTACTTGTTTTATTATATTTATATCTAAATATTTCATTTATTTTCAGTGATTGTAAATAGTATGAGTTTTAAGATTTGGTTTTAAAATGTTCATTTTTGGTATATATAAATCAAGTAGATATTTAATATTGATCTTGTATCCTGCAAACTTACTGAATTTATTTGTTAGTTGTGTGTGTGTGTGTATTCCTTGGGATTTTCTATGTATATAAGCATATCATTTGCAAATAGGGACAGTTTTATTTTTTCCTTTCTAGTCACTATGGCTTTTATTTCCTTTTCTTACCTTATTTCATTGGCTAGGACTTCTAGTATTATGCTGAATAAGAATGGCAAGTGCAGACATCTTTTGCCTTGTTTCTGATCTTAGGGGGGAAGTCATTCAGTCTTTTACCATAAAGAATGAGGTTATATGTAGGTTTATGTAGAATTTTTAAAAATCAAGTTGAGGCAGTTTCCCTCTATTCCTAGTTTGCTGAGAATTTTTATCATGAACCAGATGTTAAGTATCTTTAATGGATGGAAATGCCTTTTCTGCATCAGTTGATAGGATTATGTGATTTTTCTTCCTTAGCTTGTTAACATGGTGGATTTCATGATTATTGAAACTAAGCCAGTTTTCATCCTGGAATAAACCCCACTTAGTCGTGATATATAAATTTTTCCACATATTGTTGAATATGATTTACTGATACTTTGTTGAGGATTTTCACATCTAAGTTCATGAGAGATACTGGGGTTTTTTGGGCATTTGTCTAGTTTTGGTATCAGGTAATACTGGCCTCATAATTTTGTGGAAGAGACTATGTAGAATTAGTGGTAATTCTACTTTAAATATTTGGTAGAATTCTCCATTGAAAGTATATGGGCCTGAAGATTTAGTTTTTGGGAGTCTTTTAATGATTATTTCAATTTTTAAATAGATAAAACGTCAAATTATCTACTTCATATTGGATGAATTATGGTAGTTTGTGCTTTTTGAGGAATTGGTCCATTTCACCTGAGTTGTCAAATTTATGTATGTAGAATTATTCTTAGTGTTTTTTATCCTTTTAATGTCTGTGAATTCTGTAGTGGGATCCTGTTTCATTGCTGATATTAGTAATTTGTCTTCTCTTTATTTTTAGCCTTGGTAGAGGTTTATCCAATTCTTAATCTTTTTTTAGAACCAGGTTTTTGTTCCAATGATTTTTCTCTGTTGTTTTTCTGTTTTCAATTTTACTGATTTCTGTTCTTGTTTCCCTCTGCTTGATTTGTGTTTACTTTTATCTTCTAGTTTCTGGAGGTGGGTTTTTAGAATATTGATGTGAGACCTTACATCATTTGCAGTGTAAACATCTAATACTATAAATTTCACTCTCAGCACTGATTTGGTTGTGTCTCACAAATTTTGATATGTTGCATATTCATTTTAATTCGACATATTGTTGTTGTTTAATATTCCATGGATTATTTAGAATTCTCATTTTCAAGGATCTGGAGAATTTCCTGATATCTTTCTGATATAGATTCTTAGTTTGATTCCATCATTAGTGAACACATTCTGTGTTATTTTAATTCTTTTAAATCTATTCAGGTTTGTTTTATGAACCAGGATCTGGCCTATGTTGTGAATATTCCATGCGTGCTTAAAAAGAATGTGTTTCAATGGAATATTACTCAGCCATTAGAAATGACAAATACCCACCATTTGCTTCGAAGTGGATGGAACTGGAGGGTATTATGCTGAGTGAAATAAGTTAATTGGAGAAGGACAAACATTATATGGTCTCATTCATTTGGGGAATATAAATAATAGAGGGGAAGGGAGAAGAAATGGGTAGGAAATATCAGAAAGGGAGACAGAACATGGAAGACTCCTAACTCTGGGAAACTAACTAGGGGTGGTGGAAGGGGAGGAGGGCGGGGGGTGGGGGGTGACTGGTTGGCGGGCACTGAGGCGGGGCACTTGACGGGATGAGCACTGGGTGTTATTCTGTATGTTGGCAAATTGAACACCAATAAAAAATAAATTTATTATTAAAAAAAACTATAAACATAACACTAAAAAAAAAGAATGTGTTTCAGGGGTGCCTGGGTGGCTCAGTTAAGTGTCTGCCTTTGGCTCAGGTCATGATCTCAGGGTCCTAGGATTGAGCCCTATGTTGGGCTCCCTGCTCAGTGGGGAGCCAGCATCTTCCTCTCCCTCTCCCCCTCCCCTGCTCATGCTCTTTCTCTGTCTCTATCAATAAAAAAATACAATCTTTTTTTTTTAAAAGAATGTGTTTCTATTGTTATTAGGTAGAGTGTTGTACAAATATCAATTCAGTCTTGTTTGCTTGATGGTATTATTTAGTTCCTTATATCATTGTTGATTTTCTGACTGGTAATTCTATCAATTGTTGAGAGAGGTATTGAAGTTTCCAAGTATAAATGTGAACAGGTCTACTTCTCCTTTCTGTTCTTTCAGGTTTGCTTCAAAAATGTGAAGTTCTGTTGTTTGCTGCATACATCCACATTTTGGATTGCTATGTCTTGTTGGTGGGCTGAAACTTTTATCATTATGTACTGTCCTTTGTTGTCTCAGGTAATTTTCTTTGCTCCAAAGTTTATCTGATATTAATATAACCACTCTTCTTTTTACCGATTTTTTTTAGAGAGAGAGAGCATGAGGGGTGGGGAGGTGGGCAGAAAGAGAGGGAGTTCAAGAATCTTAAGCAGGCTCCATGCCCAGCACAGAGCCTGATGCAGCGCTTGATCTCACAACCCTTAGATCATGACCTGAACCAAAATCAAGAGTCAGACACTCAACCAACTGAGCCACCTAGGCACCTCTTTTTTTTTTTAATTTTTAAATTGAGATGTAATTCACATACCACAGAGTTCATCATTTAAAGTGTTTGATTCAATGGCTCTTAGTACATTCAGAAAGTTGTGCATTGATCACCCCTAATTCCTGTTTTTCTGACTATTATGTAAAAAATGGAGGAATGCCTGGGTGGCTCAGAGCGTGATCCTGGGTTCTGGGATTGAGTCCCACATCGAGCTCCTTGCATGGAGCCTGCTTCTCCCTCTGCCTGGGTCTCTGCCTCTCTCTCACTCTCTTTCTATGTCTCTCATGAATAAATAAATAAATAAAATCTTAAAAAAATAAAATAAAAAATTGAAAGACCAAAATGCAATTTTCATTCAATATATATCCTTTGGTCCTTATGTAGTTTTTTTAAAAAAAGATTTTATTTATTCATGAGAGAGAGAGAGAGAGAGAGACAGGCAGAGGGAGAAGGAGGCTCCATGCAGGGAGCCCGACGTGGGACTCGATCCTGGGTCTCCAGGATCAGGCCCTGCGCTGAAGGTGGCGCTAAACTGCTGAGCCACCCAGGCTGCCCCCTTATGCAGTTTTGTTGCAGAGAGTGAAGCCCATGATTTTAGAATGATGATAGCAATTTATCAAAGTAAACAGTTTTCACACAGTTTCAATAATTGCAGCAATTTCCCCAAACTGCTTGTAGAAATTCTGAAATTGTGGAGTTGTCATTTCAAAGGACTTATTCTTTACATGGCCTGAATGATCTGCCACTTTTAGCATCACTGTAACATAAGGACACTTAGTGATCTGCAACTGTCTGAGCTTATAGCCATACACAGTTTGAGCTGAAAACCTCTAAGCTGGTTGGTGACCTCACTTAACACATGGCAGCAGTCCATTAGACCTCTCCAGGCAAGTGTCCAGGACTCACACCAGCAACTCCCCTTTCAATTAATGTTTATATGGTATATTCTTTTCATCCTTTCGCTTTCAACCCACCTATATCATATTCAAAGTGAATTTCTTGTAGACAGCATATTGTTGGGTCATGTTTTAAAGCCATCCTGCTGGTCTCTTTTTGTATATTTGTGAATTTAGACCATTTATATTTAATGTAATTATTGATATTATAGGGCTTACATTTGCCATTTTTATTTATTTAATTTATTTTTAAGATTTTAAAAATTTATTCATGAGAGACACAGAGAGAGGCAGAAACACAGACAGAAGCAGAAAGAGAAGCAGGCTCCATGCAGGGGGCCTGATGCAGGACTTGATCCCAGGTCTCCAGGATCACACCCTGGGTTGAAGGCAGACGCTTAACTGCTGAGCCACCCAGGCATCCCATATTTGCCATTTTTAAAACTTGATTTGTTTGTTCTATTTATTGTTCCCATTTCCCTTTTAGTTTTCCTGTTAGTTACATGAATATTTTTAAGAACTTCATTTTATCTGCAGTGTTTCAGAGTATTTTTCTTTGTATGCTTATTTTAGTGCTTTCTTTAGATTATACATATGCAACTAATCACAATCTACTGGTCTCGACATTTCACTGCCTCAAGTGGAAGTATACAAACTTCATGTCCATTTAGCTTCCTTTATCCTGTCCCCTTTATAATCCTCTTGTATTCTTTTCTATATATATTGAGAACTGTATCATATAGCGTTAATAACTTTTGCCTCAACTCTCAAACTTTTTTTTTAATTCAAGAGAATAGTCTGTTATATTTGCTCTGTTCTTTCTTTATTTGTGATGCTTCATTTCCTTCCTTTACCATTTCCTTTCTGTTGGAAGAACTTCCTTTAGTAGTTCTTTTACAGCAGATCTATTGGCAACACATTCTCTTAGTTTTCTGTCACCTGAGAATGTCTTTATTTCACCTTCATTTCTGAAGGATAGTATCATGGAATATACAACTCTGCATTGACAATTATTTTTTTTCAGCACTTGAAAAGCATTGTGCCACTTCCTCTGGCCTCCATGTTTTCAGATATGAAATACACTGACATTCAGATCATTGTTTCTGTAAGCAATGCATCCATTCTCTCTAGTTGATTTCAAGATTTTTTCTTTGTCTTCCCTGAAGTTTGAGGACACTGTATCATGGTGTAGATTTCTTTGTGTTTTTGGTTGGAGTTCACTCAGCTCCTTGAATCTGTAGGTTTATGTCTCTTGCCAAATTTGGGAAAATTTTCAGACATATTTATTCAAGTACTTTTTTAGCTTCAGTCTCTTTTCCTCCTCTTTCTGGAACCCTGATGAAATGAATAGGTCACTTTTTGTAGTACCACAAGTCCCTGAGGCTATGTTCATCCTTTTTCACTCTATTTTCTGTTCACAGTAGATAAGTTCTATAGCTCTTTGTTCCGATTCACTGATTCTTTACTCTGTCATCTCTATTCTGCTATGGAGCCCATCCATCCAGTGAGCATTTAAAATTTTGGTTATTGTACTTTACAGTTTTGCAACTCCCATTTGGTTCTTTGTTTAATATTTCTTTGCCAAGAATTTCTATTTTTAAATTCTTTTTTTTAAAGATGTTATTTATTCATGAGAGACACAGAGAGAGAGGCAGAGAAATAGGCAGAGGGAGAAGCAGGCTCCCCGTGGGGACTTGATCCCAAGACCCCAGGATCATGACCTGAGCCAAAGGCAGACACTCAACCACTGAGCCACCCGGGCACCCCTATTTTTAAATTGTTTCAAGTGTGTTTCCTAATGGTTAACTGACTGAAGCATATTGATGAGTGGCTTAAAATCCTTTTTGGATAATTTCAGAATCTTTGCTGTTTCAGTGTTGGCATCTGTCATTTACCTTTTCTCATTCAAGTTGAAATTTCCCTGATTCTTGGTTTGACATGTGATTTTTAAATCATATCCTGAATATTTGGGATACATTTGAATCTCTGAATTTTATTTAGATCTTCTGTTTTAGCAGGACTCTACTGACACTGCTGGGGGAGGAAGGGGTACACCACCTGGTTACTATCAGGAGGGGTGGTACTCTAGAAGCCCTGGCTTCCCACTAGGGCTCTCCGGACAGGAGGTGGGGTTTGTGTATGGTGCTTGGTTTCTGGCTTCTTGGCTGACCCTTTCCCTGTCCTTTGGGTAGAGGTAATAGGCTTTTCTTGGGGCTTTTTGGTCTGTGACCATTTGCATTCCTGGTGTGCTGGCATCTCCAGTGTCTATTCCCAGATCTAGGGGGAAGCATGAAGAAAACTGAGGGAACTCACAGCTCTGCTGCCCCTCATTCCCCAAGGTCTGCAGTCAGTCTGGTTTCTTTTCTGGGCCCTTAGAGTCTTTGTCTCATGTCTCATGTTTGGGGGTTTTTGTTACACTCTGTGGAAGGAATAAGGACAAATGCACTTAATTCCATCTTATCGGGAACCAGAGTTAGTCCTTTTGGAAATTGATTTATATTAAACTAAACTATATTGAAATTTGACACGGTGGCTCTTCTTTTATGTAGATAACCTGTACTAACAATATTAAAGGTTCATAGGAAGGCCTCAGGGCATTTATGAAATTGGCTTTTTAATGGGGATCTTTAGTGCACACTCTTTATCATCTTGAAGATGCTTCTTTCCCAAACTCTGCACTGCACAAGCAGTGGGCTTTAATGAAAGAAGAAAAAAGTTCAGATGCCCCAAAGGTAGAAAGCTGGACTTGTTGCTTATACACAGCCTCCGTTTTACACAACAGCTGATTGTTGCTGGGATGACTGATTTTGCCCACGTGAACAGTGCACACATGGAGGATGGACGGTTATGTGGTCAGTGCCTGAAGGGTACAGCTTCGATCCCAGCTCTTCCCCCACTCTCCCCAGCAAGTCTCAGGACATTCTGTCCCCTTCCTCGGGTGCCCCCACAGCAGGAGCTGCAGAAAGCGCGGTCATCCTGGCAGTGGTGCCCAATCTTTTTCCTCACCAAAATATCCCTTGGCTCACATTTTCTCCTGACCTGTCCTCACCAAGCAGAAATGACAGGTACTGACGGTATGGATTTCCAGCACTGGATCACACAGCTTAAATAAGGGAAGATTATGGGCTTCATAGTTAAGAGGCCTCATAGTGTCAGAGTTCAGCAGGCCTCCTGTCTGTGGGTTGCTGTGTTCTGAAGTTGAAAACATCCTTTGTTTTTTCCCTTCCAGGTCAGCCACCGTGAACCGGGGCACTCAGCATGTTGCCCCAGCACTGGAGAAGCCATGCTGCGGAGGCAGTCTATCACACTGTCAGAGACTGGGACTTGGCTGGGTACCGACTGCTGTGCAATTCTGCAGAGCAGCAATATCACGAGCTGTTAAATAATGACCGACACGTTGGTTGAAACGAAGTTTTCAGTAAGGAAGTGACAGTCCGATGTGGGTAATTATGGCCATAACTTTAGTTCCCAGCCTGAACCTGCCTCTGCTGGAGCCATTTCAACAAGGTGTTCTCAGAACAAAGAAGAGACATGGTTTGGTACCATTTCCCATCAGCAGCAGGTGTCTGAACAAAACATCAATGTGAATAAGGGCCAAGTGCAGTCCTTTGTATCTTGATTAAATTACTTGATATTAAATAAAAGGTCTGAGTGCTATTGGTTTAAACCTGACTCGTTCGGCTTTTTCAAAGAACTCCCCCTACACCTGCCCCTAAACCAGTTTTTAAAGATTTTATTTATTTTTCGTGAGAGACACAGAGAGGCAGAGACACAGGCAGAGGGAGAAGCAGGCTACATGCGGGGAGCCCGACGTGGGACTCGATCCCTGGTCTCCAGGATCAGGGCCTGGACTGAAGGCGGTGCTAAACTGCTGAGCCACCCAGGCTGCCCCCTAAACCAGTTTTTAAAAAGGAATTTCTTTCCCTGGGGTGGGAGAACCCTAATGAGCTGACACAGATTTTTGCTATCGAGTTTTTCTGTCTGGTGTCTTTGTAATTATACTATTAGATGACTCTGCAGTCCATGTTAACGACAAGATTTGTTTTGTTTTGCTAGGGTGCAGATTTTTATGATGAAGTTCAGTTGCGAAGTTCAGTTGCATGGTTCAGGGAAAAGCTAGTCTACATACAAGGGAATAGGAAGACTGAAGGAAACTATTGAGTTCAAGAATCTTAGCAACACTCAAAGCCTGTTAACGACTTGTATGCCAGAAGTCACAATACAGACCAGATCTGAAGTGTTTCTCTTAATCCTGAGGGACATTAAAATCTCAGAAATCTGTTGCTGTGATTTTTTTTAACCTTTTGTTTTTTATTGGAGTTCAATTTGCCAACATATAACACCCAGTGCTCATCCCTTCAAGTGTCCCCCTCAGTGCCCGTCACCCAGTCACCCCATCCCCCCCACCCACCTCCCCTTCCACCACCCCTTGTTCATTCCCAGAGTTAGGAGTCTCTCATGTTCTGTCACCCTTTCTGATATTTTCATTCATTTTCTCTCCAAGTTGCTGTGATTTTTAGACCTTATTTTAAAACTTAAGTTTTTCTAGCACCTAAATCAGGGGTTGGCAAAATCCTTTCCTGTAAGAAAGCCAGACAGTAAATCGTCCAGGCTTTATGCGCAAATTGTCGCTGGCTTCTGTCACAACTACTCAGTTCTGCATGAAAGCAGTCACAGATCTTATGCAAATAAAGGAGCCTAGCGTAGTCCAATAAAACTTTATTTACAAAAATAGATGGTGAGCCGGATCCGGATCCGAGGGGCTAGCTAGCCTTAATTTGTCAGTCTAAGGGAGCTAGAGAGAAATAGGTTCCACTCAGAAAAGAACCTCTCAGTGAGGGAAAGAAAACACCAAGAAAAGGATCACAGTGCATTCTTCTACTAACAGACGATATGTTTAAAATGCAAAAGAAGATTAGCTCAGCCAGTTAATCTTTTTATTTTGAGTTTTGTAAAAAAAAAAAAAAAAAAAGCTTGGAGAAAAATGTGTTAAATATAGGTCAATGGCAGGAAAACATGTAGCTAGCTTTACAATATCAATCAAAACATATACACAAAGGCAAACAGTAAATAAAATGCTAGGGAAAGGTAGCACTTTGGGGGCCTACCTGCAGTTTTCCTTAGTGCACATAAAGGTTACTGATAACTCCAAGTCTTCACTTTTTCACAGTTAAACATACTTTTATTTCATATATCATGTTTATTTCTATAACATACTATAACATTAATCTTTGTAAGACCACTGGTTTGCTACTGATGAATGGAAATAGAAGACAAAATTCTCCCCAATTACATTGTGTAAGCTCTTAAAAAGTTCCCCGGAAGGTCATGTCATCTCACGTTAAATTCATCCTATACTATTTTTAAAAACTGCTCTTCGGCTATTAAATGAATCTTGGTGGCCTTCCCATTTAATCATTTTATCGGACACAGTGAAACTGCCTAAGTAAGAAGGACCAGGTGTGTTTTATGTAAAAAAATGATAAGACAACCTAGGAGGAGGTGGTCCTACTGTGAAGTCACTCTTCGAACGAGTGATTTCAGTGATACATTCCAAATCCACAGACTTAACACCCACACAACGGGAAGTCATTCCTCTGCTTCCCCAAAGCCCATGACTGGCATCATCGCAACTGAAGTGCACCCCAAATGTCCAGGCAGTTGGACCGTCACCCAGTAGCACGGGGGTCTTCACTTCTTTCAGTGCTTCAGACAGCAAGTGCTGGGCTCTGTGGTGTTTACAAGCCTCTTTCTGAATTCCTCAACATACACAGGCCCTGCAATTTTCCACTGACCCTAACATTTTGGCAATTCTGCTAATCGTTTTTAGAAGGCAGCCACCTGAATAGAAGGCAGCCTCTCTTGGGTCTCCATGTGCCTCTCAGGGCTTTTCAAAATGCGGCAGGACAGGAAGACCTTCCTTCTCATCCTCTCCCAGGCTCATGTGGCAGACGACTGGCTGCCTACGTGTTCCATGTGGGCTGTGGTTCTACCCTGCTTACAAAAATAAAACTAACATCAAAAACTTTGGTTTTGTTCATTACAATTTCTGCTCATGCTAGGTGACACGTTTGTTAGTTAAGAAAAAAGAAAGCTCTACTTAGAAAAATTGAAACTGGGAAAAGGGTTTTATTTCCAGGTCTGGTTTTGAAAAGATTGTCAAAGAACCTACTTGTTTTTCCTTGTTAGAGACTAGCATTGCTTTCTGGAGCATTTCTCTGTATATTGTCCTTATTAGGGTCTAAGAAAGGTGGAAATTCTCTTCAGGTGCCAGAGTGAAAGCAGCATTCAGACGGGTTGTTGCTAACTCTTGGCCACTAGACTTCCTTCAGCTTCCTGTAGCAGAGTACAGCATCTCACACTGGTAGGCCAGAGTTTCACTTGAAGACCAACATAAGAGATCAGAACTCAGTGATACCACTTGAATGCACGTGACAGGCTCACTCCTACACTAACTCATCTGCAGCATCAACATCAAGAGGCGTGCATGAGACCTGCCAAGTTCCCTGTTGCCGAAGTGGAATAAGAAGTCACATTATTATTCAATCAGCAAGCTGACTTTCCAGAAGCCCTTGTTCCAGATTACATCTTACAACAGACGGGAAAATCAGCTTTGTGATATGCCTCTTAGAACTCACCAGGGGAAAAAAAAAGAACTCACCATGGGTACCCAGCTAGGTGTTCAAGAGGATGATTCTCTCATCCGTTGAGTGGCTCAGTGGCCTCACCACCAGTGCATCACTGGTGTTTCTACATTTAGAAATTGTTCTGTTCAGGGACACCTGGGTGACTCAGTTGGTTAAGTGTCTGTCTCAGGGTCCCAGGGTCCTGGGATTGAGCCCCTCTTTGGGCTCCCTACTCAGCAGGGAGCCTGCTTCTCCCTTCTCCCTGCCTGTACTGTCTCTTGCTTTCTCTTTCTCAAATAAAATCTTTTTTATAAAAGAAATTGTTCTGCTCGTATTAAGGTATCTGACACGGTGACATTGACTTCCCCCGCAAAGAAAGAGAGATAACTGGACAGGAGGGCATGTGTGTGTCATGAAACAGCCCTCTATTTTGGAAGGAAATTGCCCTAGACTGAAATGTTCATGGACAGCTGAGAGAACGTTTTTCACGTTTTCTAAAGAGACTTAATTTGTTCACCAAACCACAGAGGACATTTTCAGGTCTCAAGAACACAGCCTGAAAGTTCCTTGCTGTTTGCCTGATGAAACATTTGCTGTCGCAGTGTGAGACCTGGCTGCAGGGCATCAAGTTGCTTGTTCAGCTGCCCCAGTGAGTACCTCGGATGGGCAGAGTCCATTTAATCACACATGCCTTCTTCCTATTTTTGCAGCCTCATCTAAAGTGCAGATTTCCTTCTCGAAGAGACAAGGTTCAGGTCTCCTTGTAGTCCCAAAAGAGAGTATTAAGAGGAATGGCTGGAGTCTGTCCCTCCCCTCTGCTGGCCCTATCTGGAAGTTTACCAACACTGCTGCCTTGTGACCTGGAAGTGGTCACAAGCTTCCACTCACCTGGGGCCTCCACTCAGGTGTTACATGGGCCCACCCCCATCCTCCGGAGCCCAGCAGGGATTCAGACCTGGGGACAAGCTACGTGTGATGAGAAAGAAAGCTGACTTGAATTGCAAAGGGGACTCCATTTCATCCTGGGTTATGTTAAAATGACAAGCTTCTCCAAAACCTTCACACTTGATAGCTGCTCAGTTAAGACCAAGCCTCTTTCTTTTAAGCGGCCAAGAGGACAGGTTTTTAATCCCCACTCACCCACCCAACACATCCACTCAAGTCACCCTTCTCTCCCTTTTATGCACTAAGGTGGTTCAAGTGTGACATTTTCAGTTGTCCTTTATGGAGTATGTTCTGGAGTTCTGCAAAGATTATTTGCATGAAACTCTTTCACAGCTGTCCAATCTATATTAATTGGTCATCACTCAGATTGTTCCACAGGACTAATGATTAAAGGAAACTTAATTTGCTAGGCTATTCTTCAAGGTTCCAAATAGGGTCCACTCCAGGTTGTGGACTAAAAGCCTCCTGACCCTGGCTGCACACTAGAATCCCTGAAGATCCTCAATAAAGCACTGAAGCCAGGCCCTACTCTAAACCTACTGAATGTGAAGCTCTGAACATTGGGCCCTTACACTGGTATTTTTTAAAAACCAACTAGGGGTGGTAGAAGGGGAGGAGGGCGGGGGGTGGGAGTGAATGGGTGACGGGCACTGGGGGTTATTCTGTATGTTAGTAAATTGAACACCAATAAAAAATAAATTAAAAAAAAAAAAAACAAAACAAAAAAAAACCAGCCAGGCAATCCTAATGCACAGCCAGGATTGAGGACTTATCCTCTAGAACAGCTAGCTCTGCTGAACCAAAATCCACCCCTCCAACCCAGAACATATATGTTTATAAGATGTTAAATCTGAGGCACTCAGCAGTTTCAATCGGATTTATGCCAGATTGGCAGCAGACAGTTGGCCTTGAGTTAGATGGTTTGGGGGCTTCATGGCACCTACTTTTCCCCATTCAGCAAAGGTATAAAGCTTCTAGAGATGGAAATATTTTGATGAATGGACTCATTTCCTAGCATCTCTGGTAAGGTCAGGATTATTCTTCATATCTTGGAAACAAAAATTAGGATCATATGTCAGTGACTTACTCCTATCCACTGAGTAAAAAATCCAACCAAATAACTACAACCCTAGCAAAATTGTGATCTTGGCAAATCTCCATTTACTTAGATTTAAGTAGGTCCGAATAAAACGTTTGGAGTCAAGACTACAAGACCCTTTTGGTGAAAACACAACAATCTATGTATTGATTTAGGACTAGGATGGAGAACTCTGGTTATTTCCCCCCCTCACGAGGGTATTTCTTATAAATTTGACAAAAGCTTCTTGGAAAGCCAAAATGCCAACAAAGCCTAGACTTTAATGAGAAGAGGATGGGTCCTACCTGGTTGGCTCTTTTTCAAGAACCCTATCAGGGTTTTTCTGTTAGCTTTTTCCCTCCAAAATTAAATAAGTAAGCAACACAAGAGAGAAACAAGGTTTTATAAAGACCCAACCAAAGAGCTGACCAGCCTATCCCTCCATCTCTGCAAATCACACACACACACACACACACACACGCCTCACCTTTCAAGTTTACAGGCATGACTGGTCATTACCGAGGTAACTGTACTGAATAAAGCCTATGCGGGTTCTGGGCATAGGCACATGTGCACATCTCCAGCCTTCTCCCAAGCCTGGGAGTCGCTCTCTGCACTCTGACCCCACGACATGACTACCTCCTATCCAGGGGCTCTCTAAAAAAGCTGTTTCTCTGGCTTGGGCTCAGAGATTTTCTCAAGTCCCTGACTAGCCTAGGTAATTCTGAGCCTTACAGGGTGAGATATGTTGTTTAGCTCACTTTTCAAGCTTACAAAGCCCATGGATGCCCATGATAAAATAAAAATGGACTTTAGGATACATAGAAAGGAAAGAGGGGACTACAAATCATTTAATTATATCATATCAAACCATATGAAATTGCCATTTCTATTTTTTCAAAAATGGTTAAATATCAGCAATTTCATATGGCTGAACTTAATAATATTTGCCATTTTGCACAAATCATCAATTCAAAAAGCAAAGTATAATAATGTCTTATCTAAATATTAACCATTAAAAATGCGAGTTAAGAAGATTAAATGGCTGGTTTCATTTATGGAAGCACTCGACTGGGCCACAATTTTGTCTGCCACAATAAGAAAAATGCCCACATTTTATGAAAGCAATTTTTTTATAGATTGGGTTTTCACATATACCAGCACTGAAGCAGAGACACAGGGAGAATCCCAAACTTGGTTTCTAAGGGCTCCCTCAGTATTTTACCTGGGAGGCCCCAGGTGTGGGCAGGTAGTACAGTTCACCCACAAAGAAGCCAAACTAAAAACCTAAATTTCAAACCATGCTCACACATTAAGCTGGTGCGAGCCTCCCCAGATACCAAGAAAATGACCCTTCTCTACATGGCACTCAGTGTTAAGACATCTGGATTCTTAATCTTACAGTAGGCGGAACCTTCCACGGGATTGAATAACGCTTAATTTTCCATTGACTTGCCTCTCATTCCTCACATGGCCACTGAAATCCCATGCATTTAGTATCAAAGTTTGGAATTCTACTCGGTCCTTAGAACAGGAGCTTGTATTTTGTGTTTTGCAGTCAATATTTTTTGCAGTGTGGTGTTTTTCCCCCTCTGGATACTAGCCTATTGCCTCCTAGGCTCCTTGCTGCTCTCTCATCCCGATAGAGGCATCCCACAAATCTTGGTGTTATTCCTAAACCCACAGTAGAAATCTCAGTCCTATGAATCGATTGCCAGGCAGCTCACTCATGTGGTAGCCTGAAGAATTGACTGATTTTTGCCATTAGTTTCTAAACAGTTTCTCCTGTCCTCAGATTAATTTTAAAAGCCCAACAGCATAACACGCTTTTGCCTTTGGTTTTAAACATTTCAGTAGCTACTTCTTTCTGGAGATTTCCAGAGAAGGAATGCTAATTCTTTCCCCATGTTGAAATGTTCACGGATATAGTTCCAATCTTCAGCCTCCTGGAAATCCAGGTGGCGAAAGGGGTCCAGAAGCCTGAAATGAGATCGCGGTCCTACCATCCTCTGTGCTAGGGCCTCCGCTCAAATTGCATCTTCGTGAGTTCTGTCCCATTGACCACGGGCTTCCCATGATCTTTGGAGGTCCAATCTCAGCTGCCTCCTTCTTGATCGTTCTTCCAGCCTGCTCTTCCCTGCCTTGCTATTCCTGCAGCCAGCTGGGCTGGCACTGCTGTGTATCAATTGGAAGCCTCTCCTGGGAGGACTCCCCATGCCTGCCACACCTTGCTCAGATACTGCAGGTGAATGAGTTAGACCATTAAAGCATGCTATTTGTTTGTTTGACTCTGAACAGCACACTACTATGTGAAAAAGTAGGAATTAGGTCTGCATTTGTCTTGAGTTAGAGACATAAAAGCCCCACCATCTGCATCTTGGGTTAAATTTTAAATGTTAAGATAGCTTCAGACCTCAGGAAGATAGAAGCATCAAGTTCCACTCAGTCAGTGCCCCATCTCAAACAACCGTGGGGCTTGCGGCCTCCTCACTGCACGTGTGGGTCGCCCCATCGCTGCAGGCCCTGAGGGGAGAGTCACGCGTTGTCCTCCAGGGGGAACACCAGGCGCGTGCCCCGGCTAGACACCGGCTGGTCTCCCATTCCCAGGGCTCGGTCCAGCACCTCCTCGGAGCTGCTCTTTGTTCTCCGACTGCCCTCGAGGCTTGTGGAGGCCGTGTGGGAGCCTGAGGAGCCATTTGCAGTCACTGTGCTGTCCCCCCCGTAGGTCAGGGTGAGGTCGCCCTCGGTCAGGATGAAATCCGAGTCTTCCTCTCTCAGCGGCTCTTGGTTCTGCAAAGTGCAACGAATGACAACAACAAATGGGAGACTGGTAGCTTCTAGGGCTGGAGCCAACCCCAACCTCAACTCCTCATCTGAGAACTGGGGCTTGTGAATCATGCCTGCCTTGAGCCCCTGGTGTGGATCCTGGATGTAAGTAACCTGTCCAGTGCTATTTAAGGCAAGGGCACCGGTGCCCCAACCACGGCTCTGAATCCCAGGAAGCAGTTCCGATTTTCAATGCTCAACAGCTTGGGGTTAGTGACAAAAGGCCAGCCTGGGTTGTTGGCTTCCCGACCCACAAGGAAAGGAGGGGTAAGGTCATCGCCAACTTGCAAATAGGTTTTGGGTCCCTCTCTTCTCTGGGCTGGTCTTCTGAGTGGGCCTCCTGCCCTACACAAATCACCTGAAACCCACTTGGTTTATATCTGAACTACTTTGTCCTTGTCAGCAACTGACAGAAGGGGACAAAGCATAATGAGGTTTTCCTTCCTGTCTCCAAAGAAGAACCCCTGATGGGAAGCCCTTGTGTAGATGCGGTGAGACGTGGAGAGGACAGGCACCGTTCCTTGAACATGTATTTCAGGCCACATGAGCTCTCACCTGATCCTTGCCCCTCTCTGCCTGTGAAGGGCAGGGAACACTCATGTCAGACGGAGAAAACCTGAGGACCTAAGAGGACCTATGAAATTTGCCCCGGGTTGTCCAGCTGGTAGGAAGTAGAGTTGGGATTTACGCTGCCTCTGGACTGGTTTGGCCCACATCAAGGATGGAAAAAATCAGCTGGGTCAGGAAGAGGCCCACCTCGGCATCTCATGCTAAGCTGAAGTTACAGCGAAATGGCCAAGCCTGGGCAAGGCAGGTGTTAGCCGAGTGGCAACCTCTTGAAACTACCAGGTCATTGGGGAGAGCTTGGGAAGCAGCACGGGGCCAGCACAACCCTTCACCCTCCAAAGGATTTAACCAGCAAAACCGGCTGCAGCAGGGGGCGGGGGGCAGTTCGCTCCTCTGCTGCCCCCACTGCACATCTGTCAAACATGGTGAGCTGCTCTTATGCTCGGCAGGCAGGGTTTCAAAAGGCTCCAGGTAAACTGCTCTTGGTCTATTTCCCATGTACTCTTCAAAGTGCATCTGAAGTCCTGCATCCTTTAGACGGCAGGTTGTCCTTGGTGCAGGACACAGAACCTGCCTCCTTGATAGTCTCCTGCCCTCCACCTCCCCTCCCCTGGCCCCGCCAGTCACACTGCCCAAGGCCACGGGCATATTCTCCCCATCACACTTGCATCCCCATCTAGGTGAGAAACCAGCAAAGCCTGGTGACCGCCTCCTCTTCTTGGTACCCTTCCTCGTGGTGCTGAAGTCATAGCAGGTGCAGCAGAGTGCCTGTTAAATGCACCGGCCCAGGGAGGACTCATGGGTCTGCTGACCCCCTTCTCCCGCCCCAGCCTGTGTGTGTGCACTCACTGGTCACAAGCGCAGGTCTGTTTTCTGCATGGCTTCTCAGTGATGTCGCCTTCTCCACCCTCTACAATGTGACGCCACAGAACCAATGCTCTGGCTTTTTTTGACTGGCAAGCACAAAACGCTTCTTGCTGGCTGCCTCAAATCCTCACTGGAATGAGGCAGGGTGCAAACGTGCAACTAAGTAAGAACCCTCCACTCAGAGCGTAATTCCAAAACTCACTCCAAACTCCCTAAATTCCTCCTCTCCACCAGTGTTTGGAAAGTCCTGAAGCTCCATTCGTCCTGCGACAGTTTTCTTAACGACAAATGAGTTCATGTTCCCCATTTTAGCATGTTCCATTTCTCCCGTGCGGATGAGCGCTAAGTAAGATTTTCATTCATCTCTGTCAAAATACTGCTGCCAGGGCTCTTAGCTCCCCATTTTCAGCGGGAGACTCTCCTGGAACGCAGGACAGAGAGGAATGTGAAGTCATTGTATGCAGGGAGATGCTGTGAATGTAGCCACGCCCCCTACAGCTGCACAGACAGATGCACCCCCAGACACCAGCCCCAGTGTGGCCCACGCTGACCCCTGGCAGTGGGAAGCAGGGCTAAAATTCACCGACAGGGGAAAACAAGATTGGATGTTGACCCATTCCATTACAAAACTCACAAGCGTGGACAAATAGTACCCGAAACAAGGACATGGCAAAGCCCAGGGGACAGGGATTTCCAAATCAGAGCTTAATGAACATAATACGCAGATGATGAAACCAATCCAATGAACGTGATATGGAGATGATGAAACCAATCCACTTCCTCGAACTCTAGATGACAATTTCCACAAAAGTTTTAAGCTGGAGGTTTGTACAATTATGTAACTAGCTGTCCACTGAAGACTGCTGGGAAAATACTGTAGAATGACCCTGCAAACACATGTGTCGCAGGAATGTGCCCATTTTAAATAAACAGAGGTCACTTTCATGAATGGAAACACACTGCTTTCTAGGTGGATGTGAATCCTGAGTGGTGTAGAGTTCGTGTAAATGGTGAACGTCTTCAATATCACCCAACTAAACCAAAAGTACAAACACCCTCTAGGTGATGGGTGAGAACAACAGTGTGTTAAACAACCGCGAGGGAGGCCTGGCCAGAGACCCTGACAGGGCTCAAAACCCTGCAGGGGGCCCCTCCACTCTCCCTCCTTTGGCTTCCTCAATTAATTTTCCGAAGACCCCGTGTTTCCACTCTCCTAACCACTGCAAGCCTCGCTGTGTCTGGAACTGACTGAGACTCTGGTTAGGACCCCAGCCCAAGGCAGTAGTGGCAATATGGAGGGATTCTTGCTTCTTGACCTAGTCGCCCCATCTCTGATGAGGCTGCCCCATAGCATGCCAGGCCACTGTTCCCCTCTGGCCCAGCGCACTCTGCCCAGCTGTGTCCCCTGCCCCTCTGTAGCACCCAAGTGCAAACAATGGTTCCCAAGCCTGCTGCCCCACCCCATTAGAACTTACCTGGTCCAGGTCCTTCTCGCTCAGATCTGGTGTTTACATTCTGCTTTCTCAACACTAATCAAGTAAATTGCAGGTTACTTACAAATTCTCTGAAACCTGCATTAGGGTCTCAGCTCTGCCAATTACTGATCCTGGGACCTTGGCACTTTCTTCCTCTGTAACACCGTAGCACGTGCTTATTTACGGTATGGCTGAGAGAAGAAACTTGGCCTTTGTGAGCTGTAAAGCTCTACACAAACTTAAGGAAATCTTCTCTCCTAGGGTATGATGGTTGTGTTTGTGACCGGATGGTTAGGATGGCAGAGGAGAGAGAGGAAGAAGGGTCTTTCCTCTCCTCTAGTCCTTCTATGTGGGTAGCTGTTTGTTCTCTCCATCCCTCTGCCTAGCACCCATACAAGGAGCTCATGAGTCAGCCCCAGAGCTCAGACATCCACTAGTGTGGATCTTCT
This sequence comes from Canis lupus dingo, assembly GCF_003254725.2. NCBI lineage: Eukaryota > Metazoa > Chordata > Mammalia > Carnivora > Canidae > Canis > Canis lupus. The sequence continues at coordinate 40,247,991 of NC_064281.1, forward strand.
TTTCACACTGTGCCAAGTCCGAATCTGAAAACAGAAAGGACTTGACCACATCAATGCAAATAAAGCATTTACAAAAAGAATCCTCATGTTTGCCAAACACTTTGTGGTTCACAGTGTTTTCCTGTGCCTTGCCCTTTAATCTCACCATCACCCTGTGCAACTAGGCCCATTTTACAGATAAGAAAACTAAAGCACAAAACGCTTAAATGGCTCAGGGCTTGGGTTTGAATCTAGTGTTCTGATTCCAAATCCAGTGTCCCTTCTACTACACCACAGCTGCGGGTGTTATGGGGCCCCACAGCCCAGGTAAAAGGTTTTTCTGTTACGGTGCAAAATAGATAAACATATGTAAGTTGGACGTTTCTAATCATCTTATTTAGAGAGGCAAAACCTGTGGATTTGGAGGCTTGAGTGCAACAGGTTTTGTCTTTCTGGGAAAGACACTACCCTGGCACGGTGAGCAGGAATACAGCCCTGACATGCTGTACTTACGTCATACACCTGAGGACTGGTCAGACACCGAGCAAGCAGGCCACACCAGGCTGGGAGCGTGGTAGTTAATGGGGGGCCACTGTGTGTGAGGATGGGCTTCAAGTAACTTTTGAAAGATAATTAAGGAAAAATGTCTGCAAAGAAAACACACACCCAACAAAACATGTTTAGAAATCCCCAAGAGTAAATCATCTGGCCTTCTACCTACAAAAAAAGGATGCCTCTTTTCCCTCATTTTACCAGTACCATCCAGAAAATACTTGGGGTCTGCAACAGTCTGAATCGAAGATTAAACCATCCCTGTAAGCGTTTCCTATAAACTCTCAGGTTGGCGGTTCCCAATTTTCAGGCAAAAAGAATATTAAATTAATTAGAGCATCTTTCTCCATTCGTCTGTTATGCTGAACGAGAATTTTGGTTTCATCCAGCATTCCAGCTGTGGACACACAACCAGCTCACGCCTTGGAAACAGGAGACAGCATATCAGTTTCTCAACCTTGACACTACTAACATTTGGTGCCAGGTCCTTCTTTGTCATAGGGGACCATCCCACATTGTAGGATGTCCAGCAATATCCCTGGCCTCTACCTGCTAGATGCCAGTAGCACCCCCAACCCCTCTCCCAGGTGTGACAACAAAAAGGTCTCCGGACACTGCCGAATGTCCTCTGAGAAGCAAACCTACCCTCAGTTGAGACCACTACTCTGACACAAAGGTCAGCTGTTGTATGGAGAGCTCAGGATTTGTCAGTTTGTGGCTACTATGCCGTCAGATGCATGACCTTGTGTTGGAAGGACCGTGAGGCACTCATCACAATAGGATTGAGCCTGGATCATTTCTGAGACCCACAGCCCCCACAGTATGGAGAAGGCAGAGACTCACATGGCTACCCTCCAAGGCAGGAATGGCCAAGAGAATTGGAAGGAAGGTGAGAAGGCATCAGAGCCATCTGTGCCCAAGAGGATGACTGCTTTGAGCACCGTATTTACAATATTTACAGCAGCACAAGAGAGAACAGGCCTCTCTGGGAGGAGATAGAAGGAAGACACTGGGGTATACTTCTAGTAGGGAATTACTCAACAAAGGGGAAGGTGGGGGCTCTGCCAAAATTCTATACAAACAGAACAAACCCCCTTTCACCACTGTCCTCTGACCACATTTCTGGGATTGGCCCCTGTAGGCCTCTCGGCTACTTTAAGTCCAGCTGCAGAGCTGACAGCACTGGATTTGTAGGGCTAATACAAACAGAGGCACAGGGGACCCCCAAGGCTACCTTTTGGTGCCCTGCCTTGGGTGGTTCAAAGACAAGTTCTCACAAACACAAAAGGCCCTCTAACAACTTCTTAGTAGAGAAAAAAAATCTATTTACATACAGATTTTAAATATGTAAATTCTTCAAAGGGCAAAAATGAAATATCAGGTCTCTGTCCCATTCAGTTGCTCTAGTAATTACCGTTACCTTTTTTTTTTTTTAACTGAGGTATAACAGACATTCAGCGTTATTTTAGTTTCAGGTGTTACAACGTAGTGATTTGGCCTTTGTATCCATTGCAAAATGATCACCTCAACAAATTAGTTACCACCTGTCACCACATAAAATTAATATAATGTTATTGACTATATACCCCATGCTGTACCTTATATCCCCATGATTTATTTATTTTATAACTGGAAGTTTGTATTTATTGATCCCCTTCATCCATTTTACTCCACCAACCTCCTTCCCCTCTGGTGATCACCAATCTGTTCTCTGTATCTATGAATCTGGATTTTGTTTGTTTTGCTTTGTTTTTATAGATTCCACATATAAGTGAAATCAATATAGCATTTGTTTTTCTCTGATTTATTTCACTTAGCATGCTAGCTTCAAGATCCATCCATGTTGTCACAAATGGCAAGATTTCATTCTTTTTTATGACTGGATAGTATTCCACTGCGTGTGTGGGGGGGGAGGGCGGTGTGTACACCACTAGAATACATTTTTTCTCCTATTTCTTGATTTATAAACTTTAGTCAGAGGCTTTTAATTCCCTCCTATGCAGGATGGTATCTTTAGTTCGTTTATACTCCTGCCTTTTCAAGTTTTTCCTAATATCTATTATAATTAATTTCATACTGCAGATAAATAACATTTGTATTCTATTTTATAACTAATAAGTAAATCTTCTATATTTTGTCTATGGGTTGAGTCTAAATGTTAAAAGCCACTAAATAGCATTTGTAATAATATTATTATATGAATATTATTCACTGTAACCGAGCAGAGTAGTTAGAACACTATTTTTTTTTTTAAATTTATTTATGATAGTCACAGAGAGAGAGAGAGAGGCAGAGACACAGGCAGAGGGAGAAGCAGGCTCCATGCACCGGGAGCCCGATGTGGGATTCGATCCCGGGTCTCCAGGATCGCGCCCTGGGCCAAAGGCAGGCGCCAAACTGCTGCGCCACCCAGGGATCCCTAGAACACTATTTTTTAAAAAAGATTTTATTTATTTATTCATGAGAGACACAGAGAGAGAGAGAGAGAGAGGCAGAGCCACAGGCAGAGGGAGAAGCAGGCTCCATGCAGGGAGCCTGACATGGGACTCGATCCCGGGACCCCGGGATCACGCCCTGGGCCAAAGGCAGCGCTAAACCACTGAGCCACCCGGGCTGCCCAGAACACTATTTTTTTTAAAGAAGGCTCCATGCCCTGAGCTGAAATCAAGAGTTAGACACTAGGTGTCTGAGTGGCTCAGTTGGTTAAGCGTCTAATTCTTGATCTCAGCTGAGGTCTTGATCTCAGGGTTGTGAATTCAGGCCCTGTGTGGGGTGAGGAGCCTACTTAAATAAAAAGAAAAATGAGGTGGACACTTAACCGACTAAGCCACCCAGGTACCCTGTGGTTAGAACACTATTAAAGGAAATGTAAAAAGTGTCATTTAAACTTCGTTAGTGAGAACACTTGAGTGTCTTGGTAAATACAGGATCTTTTTTTTTTAAGATTTTATTATTCATGAGAGACAGAGACACAGGCAGAGGGAGAAACAAGGCTCCATGCAGGAAGCCCGATGCAGGACCCGATCCCGGAACCCTGGGATCATGACCTGAGCCAAAGGCAGACGCTCAACCGCTGAGCCACCCAGGTGCCCCCAGGATCTTCTTTTAATTTTTTTTTGATACTTTTACAGTTTAATTTGCAAACAGAATTTTTGTAACAAATTATTTTTAACCAAATCATATCTTGAAAACTGTTTATATAGAAAACCCAGGGGGGATCCCTGGGTGGCGCAGCGGTTTGGTGCCTGCCTTTGGCCCAGGGCGCGATCCTGGAGACCCGGGATCGAATCCCACATCGGGCTCCCGGTGCATGGAGCCTGCTTCTCCCTCTGCCTGTGTCTCTGCCTCTCTCTCTCTCTCTCTCTCTGTGACTATCATAAATAAATAAAAATTTAAAAAAAAATTACAAAAAAAAAAAAAAAAAAAAAAGAAAACCCAGGGAATAAAGTGAACTGTTCATTGTGGAAGGCCTTAAATTACATTATTACAGTAGAAAATATAGGAGGTAGAAGATAACTGAAAAGACTAATGCAACATTAGATTCAAATCTATAGCTCCTGTAGCTACTTAAAACATGGTTTTAGAAACTAAACCCAACATTTCCAGAAACCATAGAAACAGTTAAAATAAAATTTGCCATGAAAGCCCTTATATCATGCTTGATATAGGGAGGTAGGAAGATGTAAGAACCAGGACACATGAGACATGACATTTTATCTACAACTCCTGTTTGCTTTACTGAGGGTGTAGTTTCAAAATTCAGTCACCTTCTTCAGCTTCAGACTCAGATTCTTCTTCAGCATTTTTGAGCCACTCTACAAACTTTTTCATTTGCTCAAGGAAGACGCTTTTCCCCTTGGCAACATGTGCATCTTTATACCACTTCAGAATGGGCTCTTCACTCAGGACTTCAGCTTTATAAAAAAGCATCACTATTTTCTGGAAGGCTTTCATGAAATGAATGTTGTCATAGCAATTCTCCTGAATCTTCAATAACAGAGTCAGCTCAGACTGACCTTGAGTAGTAAAGGCAGCAAGTAGAGGGCTGTATTGCTTCAAGTGCTTGATGGCTTGCTCTGCTACAAGCTCCTCCTTTTTGTTCCATTCCACGGTGCTCATTACGCTGGACCAGACTATTCCAATGACAACGGTTTCTGGGATGTTGTTTTTTTTCATCTCCTCCTTGACATACAAAATTATATCCTTAAATGGATCACCACAGGACATCTGTTCTTGAAGTTCTTTCTGGAGTTCTTTCGAGCTCCTATGGTTTGTTGATTCCGAACATATTCTGAAAGTTCTTTCAAGCCTGCCTCAGTAAAATACTTTGTGAAGTGTTCAACGCTTTGTTTATTGGCAGGAAAAAGTTCCATCAGTCTGTTATCCATGCTGACTTTCCGAAGACTTGCAGCTACTGCATTGATATCTTTTTCATTTATCCATGATTTAAAGAGCTTTACAGCAAAAGCTGCTGAAACCCCTTCTTTAACCAAATTCTCATTATAAAGGCTATTAAGAATGGATGCATTAAGTGTTCCATTAGCCAGAAGAACACCAGTCAACATAGCCAGCTTGTTCCTCTCCGACTCTGAAAAACCCTTTAAGAACAGCAGCAGCTTTTTTACTTCATCTTCAAAACCTTTCTCCAGGTATTTGTAGCGCCTGATTAACTTGTTAAAAACCTGAGCAAATGCTTGCATGGTCTCTAGGTCTTCTTGTGCTGCGAACACACAGACATCTGTACGCATCATGTCATCTGCCAGTGTACCCCCTGGGGCCAGCATTCCGCCGGCCACCAGAATGTCAGAGTGTTTCTGCATATCGGCGGTAATCAAGTTTTGCTCCAGAAGCATCAAGAAACTTTGCTACTGCTTCCAAATCAGTACCAGTTTCAGTTAAGCCTTGAATAATACAGTCTTGAAACTGAGTAGGGTCAAACCTCTCTTTTTCATCTCTTTTTCTGGTTTTAAAACGCTGGCCTGATAGCGTTGGCTTTTGCTGCTTTTGATTATTCATAAAAGACACCCGAATTTAAGGCGAAGAGAAAAGAGCCAGAAATCCCCCATGTGGTGGCAACTGCGGCGGTGTCTCCTCTGCTCTTCTTCTAATTTTGTTTTGATCTTGTTCACTTCTGGATTATAAAAAATCGCTACATCTTCAATGTTGTCCGCTTAGATGGAGCTGATTTTGGTTTTATTTAATCTGTATGCTGTTGTTGGTTTTTCCTCCCATTCTTAGAGAGCACAGTGTTAAACTTTCTCAACTCTTGCATATCTGAAAGCCACCTTCCTTTTCCCACCTACTCAGCTGGGGTGCAGAATTCTAGGCTCAGACTTTTTCTTTTCATCCTAGAACTCTGACAATGCTAGATGGTATTCTAACATCCAGTTTTGCTAATGCCACATCTGATTCTTTCTCTTTAAAGGCTGCCAGTTTTTCTCTTTGGAAGCCTTGAAGAGTCCTGCTTTTCCTTCTTAGTTATGGAATGCTCCAATGTGTCTATTCATGCTACTCATACCAGGGGCCCTTGCACTCTGGAGACTGGAACCTTTCCTCTACCAAGGGATTGTTTTTCTTCCACTACTTTTTTGGTTCTTCTTTTCCTCCGCAGTCTCTATCTTTTCCTTTTAGGTTCTGTTAAAGGACTCTGGGCCATCTGGCTCTGACCTCTACATCTCAAAACTCTTCTCTCGCACATCTCTAACTCTGCTCCAATTCTTACAGATTCTTTTATTCTCAACTTCATCTTCCAGATCAACAGTTTGGTCTCTACCACATAATTAAACTATCCATTACATTTTGGGATTCATTTTAGAAACTTTATTTTTAATTTCCAAGACTTTCTTCTTGTTTGGTTGCTCATTTTTCTAATGACCTGTTCTTATATCATGACTGAAAAAGCCTTTCAACTCTAGGGCTTTTATTAGAAAAATTAAAAAATAACTATTTAGTGGGGCACCAGGCTGGCTCAGTTGGTAGAGCATACAACTCTTGATCTCAGGGTCATGAGTTAGAGCCCTGTGTTGGGCATAGAATTTACTTTAAAAATATATGTACATATATAGGAATTAATTACTTTGGCATGCCCTCCTAGGTCTTTATTCAGTTCATCAAGCAGGTGGGGAATCTGACCATGCTGAAGTTGAGTTGGGGGGTATTACTCTAGGGAGAAAAATCTTTGGTGGCCTCAAGATCTGTTTTTCTATCAAGCTCTCCCCAGATATTATCTCCACTTTCTTTAGAGAGCTATGGCCTGAAGAGAAAATTAACAGCTACCAGTTGATCAGTTGACACAGGAAGTGCTTGTTGCAGCTGTTACTAACAACATTCTTTAATAAATGACTAGACAAACTGGCTCAAGTCTCACTTTGGTCTTGGGCTATAGTTGTCTCTCCTACAATTCCCTCTATGTTTGGTCTTGCAAGTAGTCCAAAATATCTCTCCTGTGATTTCAATGAGCCCTGGGAATACAAGGGAGCTATATGTGTGAGCTGAGCCTCTCATCTTAAATTGGAAGTCCATCTATTCCATTTTCAGGCTTTTTCAGTGAAGGAGGTACCACACTTGCTCTTGCTGGCCTGTGGGGATCATTTCCATCCAGCTGAACCCTGGATGTAGTCAAAGCTCACATTTTCTTATTTGACCATCTATGGAGCTATAGAATGAATCATGGGCACCTTCCTCATCTAATTCTTCAGACACTTTGTGCCTGCTTCTGTTCTTAGTGCCTCTCCTCCAAACTGAACAAGCAGAAATCCTAGTGACTAAAATTTACACTCCATGACTTTAGAGATCACTCCTGTTGCTCTTCAAAGAGTCAATTTCTTCCCCACACAACTTCACTGAAGTATGACTAACAAACAACAACTGCGTGTATTAGAGGTATGAGATGTTCAGATATGTGTATACTGTGAAATAATTACCACAATCAAGCTGATTAACATATTCATCATTTCACAGTTACCATTTTCTTGTGTGCATGGTACAAACACTTAAGATCTACCCCCTTAGAGAATTTCTAGCATACACTACAGATTATTAACTATAGTCACAATATTGTACGTTAGGTTTCCAGAACTTAGGTTTTCAGAACTTATACATCTTATAACTGAAAGTTTCTACCCTCTGACCAGCATCTCTCCATTCCCTCCACTCCCCAGCCCCTGGCAACCACCATTCTACTCTCTGTTACTATGAGTTTGACTTTTATAGATTCCACCCGGAGGTAAGATCATGCAGTGTTTTTCTTTCTGTGCTTGGTTTATTTCATAGCATAATGTCCTCCAGTTTTAGCCATGTTGTCCCAAATAGCTGAATTTCCTTCATTTTTAAGGCTGAATAATATTCTACTATATACACATGCTCACACACATCTTTATTCATTCATGCACTGAGGGGATGCTTAGGTTGTTTCCATATCTTCATTACTGTGAATAATGCTGCTATGAACATGGGAGTGCAGATATCTCTTTGAGATGAGGATGAGGAACCTCCGTACTGTTTCTCACAGTGGCTGCACCATTTTACATACCACCAACAGTATATAAGGGTTTCCATTTCTCCACATCCTCCTAACACTTGTTATCTTTTGACATTTTGATAACAGCTAACCTCATAGATATGAGGTGAGATCTCATTATGGTTTTGATTTGTATTTCCCTGATGATGAATGATGTTGAGAATGTTCCATGGGTCAGTCAGCCAAGTATATGTCTTCTCTGGAAAAATGTTTATTCAGGTCCTTTGCCTATTTTTTAATTGGGGTATTTTTTAAAATCATGAAATGATGTTGGATTCTGTCAAATTGCGTTTTCTGGGGGCACCTGGGTGGCTCAGTCAGTTAAGCATCTGACTCTTGATTTTGGTTTAGGTCATGATCTCAGAGTCGTGAGATCAAGCCCTGCATCCCAGTGTGGAGCCTGCTTAAGAGTTTCTCTTTCCCTCTCCCTCTGCCCCTACTCCCTCTCTAAAAAATGCCTTTTCTGCACCTGCTGAGATAATCATATAATTTTTATTTTTTGTTTTGTTAATATGGTATATCACATTTATTGATTTACTCATGTTGGACCACACTTGCATTTCAGGGATAAATCCCATTTGTTCATGGTGTATGATCCTTTTAATATGCCATTGAATTCTTTTAGTATTTTGTTGAGGATTTTTTACATCTATGCTCATCAGGGACACTGGCCTGTAAATTTCTTTTCTTGTAGTGTCCTTGGACTTTGATATCAGGGCAAAGTAGGCCTCATAAAATGAGTCTGGGAATGTTCCTGCCTCTTCAGTTCTTTGGAAGAGTTTGAGAAGGTGTTAATTCCTTAAATGTTTGGTGGAATTCACCAGTGAAGCCATTTGATTCTGGGCTTTTCTCTGTTGGGATTTTTTTTTTTAATTTGAAAGGGAGAGAGCACAAGCAGGGAGAGGAGAGGAGAGGAGAGGGGCCGAGGGAGAGGGATAAGAAGACTCCTTGCTGAGCAGGGAGCCCAATGTGGGGCTTGATCCTAGGACCCCGAGATCATGACCTGAGCCAAAGGTAGATGTTTAACGAACTGAGCCACCCAGGCACCCTTGTTAGGAGTTTTTTGATTACTGATTCAATCTCTTGCTTGTTACTGATCTATTCAGATTTTCTATTTCTTCTTCATTCAGTCTTGGTAAGTTGCATGTTTCTAGAAATTTATCCATTTTTTCAAAGTTATCCAATTTTTAGTGTAGAATTGTTCCTAGAAGTCTCTTATGACCCCTTGTATTTATTTGGTATCATTTGTAATGTCTCCTCTTCCATTTTTTATTTTATTTACTTGAGTCCTCTTTTTTTCTTAGTCTAACTAAAAGTTTGTCAATTCTGTTTATCTTTTCAATAAAACAACTCTGTTTCGTTTATCTTTTCTATTGTTTTTCCAGTCTCTTTTCTTTATTTCTGCTCTGACCTTTGTTATTTCCTTCCTTCTGCTAACTTCTGGCTTAGTTTGTTCTTCTTTTTCTAGTTCCTTGAGGTATAAAGTTAGGTTGTTTATTTGAGATCTTCCTTTCTTCTGAACATAGGCACTTATCACTATAAGCTTCCCTTTTAGAACTGTTTCACTGCATCTCATAAGTTTTGGTATGCTGTTTTACTATTTTTATTTGTCTCAAGATATTTTCTGATTCCCCTTCTGATTTCTTCATTGATCCACTGGTTGTTCGGGAGCGTGCGGTTGAATGTCCACACATTTGTGAACTTTCCAGTTTTCTTAGCTTCATACCATTGTGGTTGGGAAAGATCTTTGATATAATTTCAATCTTCTTAAATTTGCTAAGACTGGTTTTATGATCTTTCCTGGAGAATGTTCCATGTGTACTTGAGAAGAATGTGTATTCTGCTGCAGTTGGATGCAAAGTTCTGTATATCTTTTAGATCCACTTGGTCTAAAATGTAGTTCAAATCCAATGTTTCCTTATTTCCTTTTGTGTCTGAACAATCTATCCATTATTGAAACTGGAGTACTGAATGCCCATAAGAATAAATTTCTTATCACTTTAGCATTTTGTCAGTCTTCTGTGAACTCTCTCCAATTTTCTCTACATCATTTCCAAGCCCAGGGAGTAACATGCAATCTGAATTACAATGTAGACAAAGTACATATGGCTTTTAAAAGTCTCTGGGGGTTCTATTTCAGTTAATAGCAAACAAGGTAATTTGAGTCATCATTTCCACTGAAAACAACTAGAAAATCTGGGCAAAATAAAACACCACAAAATCGTCTGCTTAATGGCATCAGAATGCTGCCATGGCAGCAAAGAGGGCCAGAATCTGGAGGAAGAAGCCCAAGAGGTGAGCCTGGCATTTGGTGAGCCACATTTCCCCAAAAGGCACCTGAGAAGTTGGGCAGAGGATCTGTCAGACTCACAAAGATAGAGTGAATCTTTTTTTAAAAAAATATCTTATATTTATTCATAAGAGACACAGAGAGAGGCAGAGACATAGGTTGAAGGAGAAGCAGGCTCCCTATGGGGAGCCTGATGTGGGACTTGATCCCAGGACCCTGGGCCACGACCTGAGCCAAAGGCAGATGCTCAACCACTGAGCTACCCAGGCACCCCTTGAGGATTTTTTTTTCAGTCTAATGCATGACAAAATTAGCTTCTTCTATTAGCTTTCTTGATTACTATGTATTTTTTAGTAATTTGTTTTTTCTCTTTCTGTTAATTGCCTATTAATTTTAAAATATTTTGTGAACCTTTTTATTATAGAATTTTAAAAGTTCTCTGTACATGATAGATATTAGTCTCATATGAACATAGAAAATGTTTTATCTGGTCTTCAGGCTTCGTTAATGTTGCCTTCTGTCATCCCCAAACTATTATTTACATAGTAAAGTTTACCTCCCCCTCCAAGCCTTTGACTTTTTTTTTTAATTTTTATTTATTTATGATAGTCACAGAGAGAGAGAGAAGCAGAGACACAGGCAGAGGGAGAAGCAGGCTCCATGCACCGGGAGCCCAACGTGGGATTCGATCCCGGGTCTCCAGGATCGCGCCCTGGGCCAAAGGCAGGCGCCAAACCGCTGCGCCACCCAGGGATCCCGCCTTTGACTTTTGATTAAAAGGATGTTATTAATGAAGTTTTAAATTGTGGCCTGTATTTTCTTTGAAATTTTCTATAAGTTCATAATATCATCTGCTTTTCCCAGTAGAACAGGATTTCTCAACTTTGGGGATAACAGAAGAGAATATGAAATTTTCAGTTAACAGATACTTTCTCTTTACACGTATATGTTGCTGTAGAAGATAGAGTGAATCTGATGAAAACTGGAGTCCCATCCTTCTGAAGAAGATGGTACGTAAACACCTTAGGCTCTACTTTAGAATCCTAGAAAAAAAACCACAACAGAGAACAGACTAATCTTCACGGGAAATGACTCCCAGCTTCAAGTCACCCTCATTCCTGATTGGGTTATGGTGACCTGGAATTGCTAATGCCCCTAGCCTAGCCACTGACCAGAAACAAGTTAATTAGCTCTGAAGGACAATAGCCTCAGCCAGAGCATCTCAAATGATCTCTACACTTTTCCACTACCCATGTCCAGCACTCAGTAAAAAAAAAAATAGATGCACAGAAGATAAATAATAAAGTTTCTAGAAGATAAGAGGAAACTGGCTTCATGAGTTTGGGATAGACAAAGATTTTTATAAGAGGACACAAAACTACTATCCAGAAAAGATCAATAAATTGGATTAAGACCTTTTGTTTATCAAGAGATTCTATGTAAAAGTGAAAAGGCAAGTCACAAGGAGAGATGATATTTTTATCACAAATAATTAGCAAAATACTCATATAGCCAGAATACCTAATGAATGCTTACAAAATAGTAAAGGCAGACAACCCAATTGAAAAATGGGCAAGAGGGCAGCTCGGGTGGCTCAGTGGTTTAGCGCTGCCTTCGGCCCAGGGAGTGATCCTGGAGACCCAGGATTGAGTCCCGTGTCAGGCTCCCTGCATGGAGCCTGCTTCTCCCTCTGCCTGTGTCTCTGCCTCTTTCTCTGTGTCTCTCATGAATAAATAAATAAAATATTTAAAAAAAGAAAAGAAAAATGGGCAAGAGACTTGAACAGGTACTTCATAAAGAAACATACCAATGGCCAGTAAATATATGGAAAGATGCTCAGCCTTATCAGTCATCAGATAAGTGAAAATTAAAACCACAATAAAATACCACTATAAACCCAATAGAATGGCTACAATTCAGAAGACTGGCAACACCAATGGTCAGTGATGACGTAGAGCAACCAGAATTGTCATACACTAGAGGTGTGCATAAAGTGGTACCACCATTTTGTAAAACTGTTTTGCACTACCTTCTAAAGTTGAATCTATGCATGTTTCATTCCTGGGTATATTCCCAACAAAATGTATATACACATGCACCAAAAGACACGTACAAAAATGTCATACTAGCTCCAAATTAGAAACAATCTACATGTTCATCAACAATCAATGATAATTAAATTATGGTATATTCACATTTTTTTAAAGATTTATTTATTTATGATAGACATAGAGAGAGAAAGAGAGAGGCAGAGACACAGGAGGAGGGAGAAGCAGGCTCCATGCTGGGAGCCCGACGTGAGACTCGATCCTGGGACTCCAGGATTGTGCCCTGGACCAAAGGCAGGCGCTAAAGCACTGAGCCACCCAGGGATCCCTATGGTATATTCACATAATGAAATATTATACAGCAATGAAAATGGATGAACTAGAACTACACATGGCAACATGGATGTGTCACACAAATGATGTCAAGCCAAATAAACCAGACACTAAAAAATATATATTCTGTAGTCCCATTCACACAAAGTTCAAAAAACAGGTAAAATTACTAGGTGTTGCTAGAGGTCAGGAGTTTGGTTACATCTAGGGAGAAGGGGTAGTAACTGGGTTATGGCATGAGAATAACTGAATACTTTGGTTTTTTACCTTCTTGGTATTCAATGAGTATGTTTATTTTGTGATAATCCATTGAGCATCTAAGATTTGTGTACTTTTCTATATTTATCTTACACTTTAATAAAAAATTTTTTAACATTTTTAAAGTTTCCAAAGACTGTATATGAACTACCTACCCATTTGATCACTATATCAACTTAAATTATGGAAGTTTAACTTTTTGATTTTTAATTTTCACCTGAGAACAAGTGAATCTACTAGAACAGAGTCTGTTCTGCATGTGGCCCAGTTAAGGCATAGATCAGACTTGTCCAGACTTGGTTAGGCCAATAGGAATTATCTTAGTTAGGCCATATTGAATTACCAATATGAATTAACTGTTCAAGTTCTACTACCCTTCCTGACCACAGTATGGTTCATTGTGTAATTTTAACTAATTCACCTACATAGGCTTATTTCCCTTGGACATACAGTTCTGAAGAGCCACATTGAATCTAGCAAGCTGTGGGTTAGCTACCCTAATAATGTACAAACACTCTTGGCCAAAGAGATTCTTTCCAGGACTACCTGTGGTTGAATAATCTTGCATGTGGACCAAGAGAGGACTGACTATCCCTGTACCAAGCACACATCTTTACTTACTTATCAGAAGTTGTTCACTGACAACAAGAGAATTTCATCATCAATGTTTCACAAATATAAGGAAGCCACTAAAGGATACTTATGGTCAAAGCTGTACCACAGCCGGAAGAGCCACGCACTCTCCTGCTTTGTCCGGTTTCCTCTGGCAGAATCTGGTCCATCCTAGGAACAAACAAGAAGACAGATGCTTAGTTGCAGTAAAGGGATTGAAATGGGGTGTGCAGGGAGGGGAGGGAAGCTTCTTTTTTAACCATAACTTTTAGAGATTTAGAGCTCAGAGACATACATCCTGTATCACTAAAGTTGCAGATATGCTGAGAGGTAATATCTTGAGAGAAAGTGGATAAATCCAAAAGGCAGACAAATCAACCCCCAAGGTAAAAAGCCTGGGATACATCTGTGGGCAGCTCAACTCAGTGCAGTACAAAATTTCTTTTGGCGTTCTTATTGTAAGTTTCCTCAAAGTGCCTTTTAGTAGATTAATTACACTAACATAGTATAGATCCTAACAGGCCAAAACTAATCTATAGGGAATATTAAAGAGAGCTTCCATAAAACCAGTTTTCCAGGCCTCCGCAAAGCTGGCCTGGGGAAGTCATGCTCTTGGTCATTCCCTGACGATCCGCCTAGGATTCTTGATGGCCCTTACTAAGGCACCTACATTGCATTCCAGGTGGTACGGCAACTTGACACCCTGAGAGCTTTAGTAAGATGGGGGCAGTGAGCAGGGAAAATGGGGCCAGAACTAGCATTTCTGTTATTTTAAGGATTTAATTATTGAGAGAGAGACAGAGACAGAGGGCATGAGCACATATGAGCAGGAGGGGCAGAGGGAGTGGGAGGGGGGGTAGAATCTCAAGCAGACTCCACGCTGAGTGCAGAGCCCAATGTGGGGCTTGATCTCAAGACCCTGAGATTAGGACTTGAGCTGCCCAGCCCACTCTGCTACCCAGGTGCCCCGCATTTCTGGTATTTTAGCTGCCCTCAAGCGGTTACTCCTCTCATCCTTTTCCAACTCAAATGTCCCTGTCATTTAATTTGCAAAATGACTTTCAAAATCTAACATTCATTTGGAGGCTTGGGAAATAGGCTCTGTACAAATATTGTAAGCAGCACAGTTAATATTAAAGAGTGGACTGGCTGTGGTGATTGAAGGGCACTGTTGGAATTCTGAGTTGTCAGGTGACCAGCTCCGAAAGTACAGACTGCTTGGGAAGCACAAGCAGTTGCCTCTCCCTTGAATGCTCCAGGGAGAGGCAGCTCTGCAAGTGAGGTGCCACTGACAAGAGCCAAATGCAAAATGAGCCACTATTACAAGGAGTTCTACATTGCAGTGGGCGTTCGCTCCATCTGTAACTGAGATAGCATGGATCCATCAGAGATCTCTGAAAGGCTTGAGTGTAGGAACAAGTAATGGGAGGGAAATTAGCAAGCACTGTTTCAATTTCTCATGTTTCCAATAACAAAGGTTATTTTTAAAAACAGAGTCCCTATGGTATCTGAAGAATGTTTAGTGACAGATGCGGACATGGCTTGTTTAAATGGGCCCTTCTATGGATGAGGAAATTTAAAAAAAAAAGAGAAGAGAGAGAGAGAAAGAGTTCCCAGGGACCAACTGTATTTCGCATTTTTAGAAATCGTGTGGAAGAAAGAAGGCACAGAAATGTCTCTATTTGCAGGTCATGATCACTCCTTCAGGTAATCAATTGCTGGCCTAATGACAATGCGAGGGGGGGTTCCGAATGCCCCACGACTGAGTGTTAAAGTCACAGGTGAGCATTCTGAGGGGCAGATACCTTCATGGAAAAATTAAATGGTTCATTACAAAGGGATAGGCTCTAAGCTCGTGGTTCTAAGTGCCCATAGAAGCTTATTAAAGAAAAAACTACCCTGGTGACATACATCGTCAAGAAGGATACTATAAACCACCAGGCACAAGACAGGTACCCCCCATGTCAGTTGCATCTGCTCCTCCCCTAAAACAAGAAAAATGACCAACCCCAACCCTGTCATCCTAACCTCTGCCAAACCACAATGCGCTATCATCACCTGGGACAGTTTAGGCCCTGCCACCTCACCTCTATAGGAGACTTAGATAAGCCCCAAGAAGGACCATTACAATGCATAAAGCAAAGGAAAGGTTTCTTTTCTTTTTTTCAAAAAAAGATTTTATTTATTTATTCGTGAGAGACACAGAGAGAGAGGCAGAGACACAGGCAGAGAGAGAAGCAGGCTCCCCATGGGGAGCCCGATGTGGGACTCCATCCCAGGACCCTGGGATCATGACCTGAGCCGAAGGCAGAGGCTCAACCGCTGAGCCACCCAGGTGCCCCAAAAGGCTTCTTTTCAAAGGCAAACAAAAGGTCTTCACAGGCGACCAAGGGCCATGCCTGCAGGCCATAAATAAGATAAAGGGAAATATAAGAGGCTGCAAGATGATGTCAATGCTGAAAGGTGACCAGGGATAAATTTGGAGCAAATAAAAAGTGCAGCTTCACAACGGGGATGTTAAGCAACTTCTTATTTTATGAGATGGTGCCAGAAGTATGACTAGGTATAAGAAAAACAGAGATAAATCCACATACGGGGACTCTGGAGAAATCAGGAAGGGGCTGTGGAATGGGACTCATTGGGTTTCATTTGTTAAGCTGACCCAGAAGAGGAAGATAACCAACAGCTGCTTCCCAAAGGGATTTGGGCCCCTTTCCTGCTCCGAGCAGTATAGGGCTGAGCAGGGGTCAGTGTGGGGGCAGGCTGATCCTACAAGACGCAGCCCCCTTCCCAGGCTTACGTGCAGACCCTTGGATTTCCATTCAGGTGCTGCCCACAGAAAAAGCTGGGACCTGTTCTCTCACCACACTCCTCCCCGAAACCTGCATTCCCACAGGAGGGCTTACACCCCATGTCTTCAGCTCAGGGCTTTTAGAACTTGGAACAGCCTTTCCAACGGTAGCTTTCTCCCACCTACAACACCTACCTGGCTGATCCGTATTCATTTTTTGAGGCTGGATACAAGAGAAGGTTGGCTTCTCTTAGAAATGTTTCAAAGGCAACAGAGCATGCCAAGAGGTACAGGTATGACTATCACAGGCTTTGTCAACAAACTGTGGGTCTCGATCCTTACTCTACTCCTAGCTGTGCCATTGTCTCGCTGTATGACCCTGGGCAGGTTTAAATTGAGATCTAACTGACATATAACATTGTGTCAGTTTAAAGTGTACAGTGTGTTGGTTTGATACATTTATTGACTACAGTATGATTACCAAGGTAGCATGAGCTACTATCTATATCCTATCACATGGTTATCATTTCTTTTTTTGGTGAGAACAATTAAGACCTACTATAGTAGCAACTTTGTAGTTTATAATAAGAGTATTGTTGACTATATTCACTTTGGTGTGCACTAGCTCTCCAGAACTTATTTATCTATTAGCTGCTTAAACATCTCCCGAATTCTCCTACCCCTTAGCTCCTATCCTCATTTTTCGAGGATATCACAATGAGTGTATTTATTTTTTGTATTCACTAGACATCTACTGTGTGCCAGGCACCACGCTGGGTGCTGGAAACACAAAGGGGCATGAGACTAGCACTTGCTCCCCCAAGGAGCATGTTTCCAGAGGGGAGGACACACGGACAGACGTATATGGTGACAAATGTGATGAAGTAAAAGAAAGCAAATTTAAGAACTGAGGAGTGACAAAAGGTCCTATTTTTGAAATCTTTTTGCTAGAACTAATAAATAATGATTTATGGGCAGAGTTATTATTTCATTCCATTCTTATTGTTAATTTTTTTTTCAATTTTTATTTATTTATGATAGAGAGAGAGAGAGAGAGAGAGAGAGAGAGAGAGAGAGAGAGAGGCAGAGACATAGGCAGAGGGATAAGCAGGCTCCATGCACCGGGAGCCCGATGTGGGATTCGATCCCGGGTCTCCAGGATCGCGCCCTGGGCCAAAGGCAGGCGCCAAACCACTGCGCCACCCAGGGATCCCCATTCTTATTGTTAAAAGAAATTTTCAAAGCTAAAATTTCATTACAGTAATGACAACAGCTTATGTTTTTTTTTTTTTTCCAGAGATGGAGCAAAACACTTCCCTTCCCCACACCACAAAGATTTCTCTGACCTAATCCCAGGAGCCTGATGTTACATGACATGGCAAAAGGCGTTTTGTAGATGGACTTAAGGTTTTCCAGGAGGGCTGCTGCAATTGCACAGGCCCTTAAAAGTAGATGAAGAGGGTAAAAGAGAGAGTTGCAGTGGAAGAAGAGGCAGGAAAGATTCAACATGTTACAGGGACTTGCCCCACTGTTGCTCACTTTGAAGATAGAGGGAGTCCACAAACCAAGAAATAGCAGGTGCTTCTAGGAGGGGAGCTTGACCCTGGGCCAAGGGTCAGCAAGGAAACAGGACTTCAGTCCTACAGCTATATAACTGAATGCTAGCAACAATCTGAATGAGCCTGGCAGTGGGTTGGTTCTCCCCCAGAGCCCAACCCCACCAACACCTTGATTTTGGCCTTAAAACAAAGAAACCAGCGGAGCCCACCAAACTTTTAACCTACAGAATGTAAGACTGGTGTTTGAAGTTACTGAGTGGGTGGGAGTTTGTTACAGTGGCCCTAGAAATCTAATGCAGAGCAAAAGAACAAATAAGTGATGTGACCTAATTTGTGCCCTTTTCTTGTCCCTGGGATGGTGGAGCCTACAACTCTCACAAGGGAGTAATAGGTTTTGAAAACAGGGAATCAAGAGCTCCACAATGCCTACTCCAGGGCTTCTCAAATTGTGAATGGGCACATGACCCTCCTGGGAACCCCTTTAAAATGTGAGTTCAGAGTGGGTGGGTCTGGGTGAGGCCCAACAGTCTGCATTTTTATAAGCTCTCTGGTAAGGCCCAGGCTGCTGGTCCATGGGGACACTCAGAGGTGAGCGGCAAGGCCAGGTCTATTGACCTCACCTCTGGCACTCTCTGCCCTTATCTGTACCCTTCATTGCACTGTCACCACACCCTTAAGGATGTGGTGTCTTGCTTGCAGATGTATTCCCAGAGCCCCAAAGATTGTCTGAAATATAATAGGTGCTCAGTAAGCCTTTGTCAAATGAATGAATAAATTAATGTGAATTTTGTACTTCTAAGAAAAAAAAATAGCCAAAAGGGAAGTCAGGGACCAAGGCGAGGGGGTGGCAAGCAGAAAAACAAAAAGAAAAGCATCCTACTGGAATTTAAGAAAAGGCCCTTCAGCAACTGTTTGAAGTTAAAGATTTCAAGTGATTGCGTATCAGGTTTCAGCCTAGAGTAAAACTGGGGAAGGACTAGAAAGTTGTAAGTCAATGCAACTATAAAGAGCTGATTTTCTGCATGCACGTGTGTGGTGCTTGCCAGGCGCGCCTGTGCACACATACACTACAAGCACAATGTTTTCGTCTCCTCCACATTCTATTAATATCCTGCTTCTGACTCCATCCTGCTGAGATGATAAAGCCAGGATAAATTCAGATTTGTGCTCCTAGCTACTCCAAAGCAGGCTGATCAATGAGTGCTCTTCTGTAAACTTGGGGAAGGAAGTGAATATCTCTGTCTGGCACAAAAAAGTCCCCCTTGAATGGGGTGGGAGGCCACCCCCAAGCCCAGGCAGCTTGCCTCCATCTGGGGTTGTTTTTGTTTTGGTTGCAAAGTCACCAAGACCTCCAGAGAAACAAAGCAACTGAGTTTTTTTGTTTTGTTTTGTTCTAATGAGTCAAACTTGCCAGGGACATGAAGCTGAAGTCTGCCCACAATATTCTTATGCTTCCCTCTCATAAAGCCAGAAGTTCTAGCCAAAAGCTCCTTTCCTTCTCCCACATGAGCTAATATTCTGCAGCTCTGTAGCCATAACTCTTGGGCTTCTAGAACCAGTGAGGAACAATCCTGCTGTCATGAGAAATTCATTCCCATCAAATGTCACTTTCCTATTTATTTTTAGGAAGATCATTTAGAAAATGAGGTAAAGAGAACTGGCCTTTCTTCTCTGCTGGGGAACAAACATCTGGACTTTCCCCACTTATGATTTCAGTTTCATGACATCACTTAGCGTGTGACCTGGATCCATTTCAGGGGAAACTGCAAGAACCCAGGATTTTACCCAAAAAAATTGAGAAGCCCATTTACTTCTCTGTTTTATTGTTGCTCCTGACCACTGAGTGCTCCCAGCTCTGCTGTTAGTGGCTCACTGGACTGAGAAAGTCAGGCCAGGAGGACTAAGAGACATAAGGCCCTTTAAGTACAAGGGCAGGAGTCATTTGTAAGAAGGTGCCCTGGAAAACCAAGCTTGAAGTTTGTCTTTTTTCTTTTTTTCAATCTGACAGCAATCTTGAAAGACTCTCAAAATACCAGTGGAACTGATTCTGAGGGCCCACTGCATGACTGAGTGTGAGGCTTGGAAGGAGGTAGGTTAAGGGAAGCTGTGACACCAGCTCCTGGCTAGGGCCGGCCGCTGGGTGCCACTGGGAGTGCTGCAGAAGTCGCCACCACCTGCCCATTCACAACTGGGCCAAAGGGCCGTCCAGGGGGCCATCAGGAACACTGATGACCACACCCCAGACAGGGAGCGCTATCTTAGCTGTCACCGCTGAGGCTAAAGGCACTGCCAGAACGCTTAGCACTAACTTAGGACCTGCTGCTTTCTCAAACATTTCCATGGACCAGTGACAACAAGCTTGTGACCGAGTCTTGTTACAAGCCCAGTGTCTCCATGTGAAGTTCTCATGAGATGTATAGTGAGTTTGACTACGTGAAAGCAACCAAACCACTTCATGCCTTTCCTTTTACAGATGCTTAAATCCAGAGGCAGGAGCAATTGAAAACAACAACAACAACAACAATAACAGCCAGCAGCAAAAGGGCTGGAGGTGTTTGGTCTGGAACTGACAAGATGAAATCTGTCCAAACCCTGGCTATCCAGCTGGAATTCGCCTGTTTTTCTTACAAAATTCATCTGGACCAGCTGCAGTCCTGGGGAGGAAGCTTTGGAATAGGGCAGTCATATCTTCCTACCAGAGCCATTATTTTCCTTTCAGTGAAATAAAGACACTTCACCCAGGTTTTCTCAGGGTGAGTTTCAAGATCCCCCATTATACTCTAAATTAGCTTCCAGGTGCACAGTTCTGAACTCTCGGTTTCTAAACTCCTTGATCCAAGCTAGAGTGCAATGGCAACTTTTCAAAAAGAATTTCTCATTGAAACCACAAGTTCCCAACACAGTGGCTGCTTCTAATATAATCTCAAAGGTTTTCTGGGGCACCATTATTCCTGTTTTAATATTTTCTTTTTAAGTAATCTCTACACCCAGCGTGGGGCCTGAACTCAACCCTGAGATGGAGTCCCATGCTCTTCGACTGAGCCAGCCAGGCGTCCCTCTGGAGTACCATTAAAGTGGGCATCATATTGTCTCCAATAAAGCTCACTGGAAACTTTTCCTCAGATGTCCAGCTCTTTCAGAGGTCATGGCTTTGTGTTCCTTAAGGGGCATTACCACCAAGATGGGACCCCCCTCAAAGAGAAAGAAATCAGAAAAAGCTGTAGGCGGCACTCCCTGGCCCTGCATGGCACCACATTTTGGGACACTTGTTAGATCTGATTTGGGGGCTAGAGTAATTTAGAAGGTCCTCTGGAATTTGAAGTATGTAGACTGGATTTAGGGTTGAGTACGGTTCAAAGCTGACTGGAAAAAAAGAAACTCCCAACACAGTTTCCTGGACAACACATGTGTGAGGTCAGTAAAGCTTTCCTCTGCACTGGGGCTCTCTCGTCGCCCCCCACCCCGCATCTCCCTATCAAATGCCAATCGAGCGCCCCCAGGTGCCAGGCACTGCGCTCAGCACTGGGGAGTCAATCCTGCACAAAACAGTTCTTGACTCCTGAGGCCAATTCGTGACATTTGGGTAACGGATTGCTGCTCTTAACATAACCTTTTGTTCCTCTAGCCTGCCTGCCCACAGAACGTCAGCCTTGGGAAGGAGCAAACCTGGAGACACAGGGTGATGTAGCGGCTCAAAACCATGTCTGCCACTTCACTGATGCTCCCATAAAGAGCTTATGGTCTCTCTCCCCTCCCATCGAATCTGGTCTGGCTTGAGCAACTCATTGTGACCACCAGGAAGTCACAGAGGTGATGCCGGGAGACTTTCAAGGCTAGGTCAGAAACGGTGATGCGGCTTCCACCTTGCTTGCTGGGATGGAACCCTGAGTCATTGTGTAAGAAGTCCAGTAATCCCGAGGCCATGTGGGGGAGCCATGTGTAGGCATTCCAGTCAGCTGTCCTAGTCTTTGGGTCCTCCCAGCTCAGGTGCCAGACATATGAGTGTATGAGTCTTTGGATGACTCCAGCCGCCAGCTCTCTCCTTGGAGCAAAGGCGAGCTGCCTCTATTATGCCTTTTCCAAATTCCTGACGAAGAGAATCCATGAGTAAAAGAAATTGTTGCTCACTTTCCTATGTTTGGTGCAGTTTTGTTATGCAGCAACAGTAACTGGAACAGATGGCAAAACCACAGGCCAGATTACTCCTCTCTGCCACACAGACTCTATCAGGAGTCTCTGCAGCAGCAGGGAGTCATCCCTGCTTGTCATACTCGAGGCTGCCATGGGGCTGCTCTGATCCCAGCCTGTACAACTTCCCTCCCTGGCACACTGTTCCAGGCTGTCACTGCTGCCACCACCCTGCCTAAGCCTTAGCTGTTAGCCTTGCTGTGACCTTCAGCCCTTGGGGGTGGGGGTGGCGGTGGGGGTGAGGGCGGCTGCTCTGACATTGCTGGGCTTGAGGGGAACTCAGTTGTAAAGGATCCCAGGCTCTGGAGGAAGGGGAGGGGCTCTAATCACCCACATCCTTCCTCTCTTCCTCAGATTCTGGGCTAGAGAGTCAGACCCCATCCCCACTTCCCCCTACCCGGGCACCACTGACAGACTCTGACCCACTGACAGTGAGCCAGTCGCCAACATATCTGATATATCCATTTTTGGAAGGCAGGCAGTCAGGGACTTAGCTTGAATACTCTTCCTGGCCAGCCTAACCCCTCAATATGTTGTTTAAGAACACCAGCTCTGGGGTCAAACCCTGGCTTCAGAACCTTCTAATTCTCTGACTGCAGATGGCTCACTTAGACTCTCAAACTTCAGCTTCTCATCTGTCAAATGGCGGTAACAGTCCCTACCCCATAAGGTTGCTGTCAAACTCACAGTGAGAGAATCCACGTAAAGATGTTTGGTCTATAGCAAATACTCAATAAATTTTAGCTACTTTTAAAAATGTCTTCCCCTGGAAGAAGCATCTCTTGTGACTTACCCCTTGTAAGACTTGAAAGCTGTCATTGTTGGGTGGTGGGTCTTGATCTGGGTCGACGCCAACTCTGTAAGTCACCAGGGAGAAAGACAAGGAGAAAAATGGAGAGTATTAGCTTGGACCATGGCAACCATGCTGGCTGAAAGTAGCCAAAAAGCTGACCATCTTCCAGAAGTGGAAGGAGTAGTTAGCTAAAAGAGGAGGAAGGCTGTCATGCAAAAGTCGTGAGAAAGAGGTCATGTACCATGTCAGATCCCAGGGGGCAGGAGAGGCAAGTAGTACTGTGTGCTTACACCCTATGCAAGGCCACTCGGGAGTGGCACCGGCTGGCAACTGTCCCTCTGCCTTCCTGCACCAAATGGTCCCAGTTATCCAAACTGGGGTCTTACTGCCCCATACCGTTTCCTTTCTGCTGCTTCCTCACGTCTGCCCTGACCTCCTTTTAATTCCCTAAACTTCTGATATGCAATTTTTCACATATCCAGGGCAGTGCCGGAAGAATTTATAGTGAATACCTGTATACCCACCACCTAGACTCTACCACTGGCATCTTGCTAGAGTTTCTTTACCACGTATCTATCCATATCTCTATTATTCATCTTATTCTTTAGATGCATCCAAATAAAAGTTGCAGACATCAGCACATGTCCCCTGAATACTTGAGCATGCATATCATTCATGTTTTCTCCAGGTAGCCCCATGTCCTCCTGCAACAGAGGTGACCTGAGAGGTGGCATGTTTAAGATCAACAACTGAAGGCAGAAAGAAAAAGCAAAGTGGCAAAATCCACTTGCAACAAATCCCACACTTTTGTTAGGGTAGTTGTCTTGACTTAGTAACACACCAGCTGTTGTTTTGTGCATCTGTTAATTCTCTCTGCCTGTACCCTCTTCACTCTGAGGTGGAGAACTGTGACATCGATCACAGGGTGATGGGGGAGAGAACAAAGAGGCCAGGAAAATTCTCTGTCTTCTCACACTCCCTCCACTGTTGCAAAGAACTGGAAACTGAGATCTCAGTTTTTGGCAGGTCTGCCTTGAGCTTGACGGGAGGCACCGACTGGCCTCAACCAACAGTCCACTACCAGGGTGCTGACTCCAAAGAGTGGTCCACAGACACAAAACCTCACGTGTGTGCATCCTACTTTTCTTCCTCTCCTTCCCTCTTTCCCACTTATGATGCCCAGGTCATTTCTTGAGAAGAGAGACTAGTAGAAAAGGTAAACAGTAAAGAACACAGATGTGCCTACCCTTTCAAAGCCAATCTCAACCCTGTTTTATTCCAGGTTCGTCAAGCACTGACCCAAGGTGTGTGCGCCCCTGAAAGGAACTATGGCAGGAGAGGGAATGGATGTCCTGTATTTTGCTGAAGGCAAAGTTTAAAACCACAAGATGAATCCATGTATTCATCAGATATTTGTTGGATGCCTATTATGGCAGGCACTGTTCTAATGAAAATCTAGTGTACCAGACACCAGATTTCCTCCCTATGGGCCTGGAGTTTGATAGGATCTTTGTAGTGAGTTGGATGGACTTTGCTACATGTCTAGGGGCTGCTTCCAGGTTGGAGGAGATTCTGAGGGTTGGAGGCTTGTCCTCGTAACTAGACATTATCCGAGGACCTTTAAGCAACAAATCTCATAGAGGTTTTCTGACACAAAATCCATCCAATTCAGGGGCCTCAGGGCTGCCCCTAAAAGTCACAGCAGAGCCTCAATGCACCTGATGTGTCTAATGTATCAAAATGTGAGAGGAGTGGTCACATATGGAATTCCTAGCTCTTGATTTTGAGCCTTCATCTGTTTTAGAGATGCTTAACACACATTCCACAGAGAAAAGTCCTCCATGTGGTAGTTTTGTCAGCATTTGTAGGATCAACAGCTAGGAATCCAACATTAGGCCTTATTCTGTGGATTCTATAGCAGCACAAAACCCCTTCATGGCAGACTAATTTACTTAGCTGAGCTCCCTGGTACAGACTCAGAGAGGCAGAGCACTGGTTACCCTGGTGTTTCTCAGACAGCCTACCAGAATGCCAGGTGACATAGCAGCCCTCAATCTAACCATAAGGCCTGACCATATTGTAGGGCAGAAGTAATGAGTTTATGTTACCTGAAGGGCATGAGGCACAATATGGCCAAGAATATGGCAGTCCAGATCTGCCACTAATAATCTCTTCTTTCTATACTGTGAATTTTGAAATAGGTGTCATTAGCTTTCATAAACAGCTTCCACATCAGCAAAGATAAAGCAAGTTGACTTTACTGGCCTAGATGAAATAGGAAGACTATGAGTAGGACAAAAGGTTAAGTATGCCCTGTATTACAATAATGAAAGTAAAGCCAAATATAATAAAAGCTGCCAAATGAAATTTAGCCCCCTCTATTCTTTTAACTGATCTCTATTAAGAGAGAAAAAAATTCTTGTTTAACAAGAATTCAATTCTGGTCGACAAGAACTGCTTATGAAGACTAGGCTGTGACTATTTTCATGCAAGTCCTGGCAATGTCAGTGGAGCTCCTCTATTTTCCTTGGGCCCATGTGGCCAGGCCAGAATTCAAAACAACAAATATAAAATGTTGAAATAACTTCATCAATTCACCAAAGCAGGGCCACCCTAACTTCATCTCAAACTCATAATGTTCAGCATTTTGTTTGGGGGAACTTGGGAGTAAGTCTAGATCCACACTATCCAGTAGAACTTTCTGCAACCATGGCAGTGGGCTAGATCTGCGCTGTCCAGTGTGCCAGCCAAGAGCCACATGTGGCCAGACACTGAGTTGAAATGTGGCTAATACGACTAAGGAAGTGCATTTTTACATTTCATTTGGTTTCACACCAAGTGAGAAAATAAAGCAGTCAAACTAATGTGCTCATTCTGGAATGAATAAATCTGGAAAGAACATGAATAATTTCCCTTCTAATATGATAATAAGTACATTCTGATTAGCTGCCTCCAAAATGCCATTGAAATCTCAGGAATTTTAGGAGTGTTCTACATTAACCGATAATTTTGCAAAAACGTGAATGGCTGAAGCCCTAAATAATTCGAGGACTAGGAGACACACACCTTCATGTAAAACCTTGGACACCAGGTCACAGTCTGAATTCTCACATATCCCCAGGGTAATAACTTGTCCTTTGCCCACAGGACCTTCCTTCCTGAAGGTGGGATATTTCAAAAGAAAGGGTCTCCTCTGCAACTTATCTGCTACCTACAGTCAGGCCTCCAAAAAGTGAATGTGTGTGTGTGTGTGTGTGTGTGTGTGTGTGTGTATTTTAAACAGTAGAAAAAAAAGTGTAAACCCAGGGAACTTAACAGCTTCCATTACTTATATGCACATCATTACAGTCCATCTGGAGCCTGGTGATAGTGCAACGTTCATACCCGATGATAAGCATCGCTGTTCTCTCCACTGCCCTCAGAGAGTGACGTACTTTCACAGTGGCAAGAACAGAGCTCAAGCCTATTCTGCATTGATTTATCTACCAGCACTGAGAATCAGATCAGAAACAATGCATGCTGATATAGACACAGGAAGGAAAAAAGAAACATTAAACTCTTCGCTCTGCTTGCCCAATGTCGCCGCTCTTAAGCATAATCCAATCATAAACTTGGATGGACACCGAGAGACAAACTGCATTAGAAGAGACTTTATCTTCTGTTTTTTTTAAACACTGTTTTTGTACCTTCTGATTGACCATGAGGTATGAGTACACAAACACATACTTAAAAAACTCAAATAGCATTGGTACTTAATTAAGATGATATAAGCCATACCCTAGTCATGGCTGAAATATAAAATTCTAGTTTTCTTTATGAATTAATTAAAAGCCTTGTTTACTAGATCATAAACAAGGCTTTGTGGAAAAAGTATCTGTGGCTCTGAAAATGGACTGCTCTCGACACTAAGCTCAGTTGTATAAGAAAGGAGACACTTGCCAACTTCGGCTTTGGTGTTGACACACATTGTCCAATATTCAGGGAAAGAGAACAGAATGTCAGGGACACCGACACATCCATCAACCCAGAGAAAGGCTGGAAAAGGGATTAGACTTGACCTGACCTCTTGCCCCTTTGCTAAAAGGGGCAGGGGGTTGGCGCACACAGGAAGCAAGAAAGGGACAAAACAGCATAAAGAGAAACATCTCAGGTTAGAAGGAGGAGAAGAGCCAGGCCCGGTTAATTTGTTTCTGAGGATGCCCTTGTGTCACCTGAAGTACTGCCAGCGGTGTTCATTCTGGTCCTCTTCGGAGGGCTCCTCGACGCCAACTCTGGGCAGCAGAAGAAGGGAACGTGAGTGTTATGGGGACAACAGGGGAGCCAGGAGCTCTGGGCACAGGACCTGGACCATGTCCATCAAAGAATAGGCTGGCTCACTCTGAATATAAATCCGTATCCTCTTATACTGTCCCCATTCTCTAAAACCCAGGGAGGTAGAACTGCTGCTAAATTCAAACTTAAAGCAACAGTATTAGGAGCTAGGTCAAATGAGGATCAATTGGGAATGAAGATAAAGCCTCTCAAAATATAATGTAAGGAAATCAAAGGAATGTATGCAACTCATAGAAAGTGCATTTATACAATTTTCCAGGTCACCTGTTTCATAAAGCAAGATACATCTGTACAAAAAATAGAAAACAAAGTTGCTACTAAACACATATTTGAAGCATTTACACATAATTTGACACATATTAGACAGAAAGAGCAAAAAGCACCATATTGTTGAAAACAGCAACAATACTTAAGAAGACAAAGATGGCCTTTTTTTTTTTTTTGACAGAAGTCAGGAACCCAACTTCTGCTATTCTCTTTCTCTTGCACCTTAGAGTTAACATGGTCCATTTTTACCTGTCTTCACAATTTCTGGGTTATTCAGGGTGCATTGGAACTTTGTCATCGTACTAAGAGCAGGCACTACTGACAATCTTGGCACTACTGACATTTTGGGCCTGGGCCTCTACCTACTAGATACCAGTAGTGCCCTCCCACCCTAGGTGAGGCAAACCAAATATTTCCAGACATTGCCAAATGTCCCCTGGGTGGTAAACTGCCATCCATCGAGAACCACTGCGTTAACTCATGTGTTCTAAATTAGGGGTGGTATTGGCCCCATGGGTGTGAAAATTGGTTCTTGTGAGACAAAAAGTTTTAGCTAGTACAATGGTTTATAGCCCTCTAAAGCATGATAATACATAAACAAGTATACAGTGGATCTGTGGTATTTAAATTTCATTGGAAGAGGTCATCGGAGAAAAAACATCTTCCAAGGGCTCCGTGAAGGGAAACAATGAAAACAAGGTGGAAAAACATGGTGCTAGATAATGCCCATATTCTTGTGCTATGGCTATCCCCCAGAATATGCAAGTGAGAATGGGATGGTTTTTAACACGGTACTTTTAACAAGTCACATGCTCAGAATGTGACTCATACCAGACTATTTTACTGTAGAATTGAAAAATTATAACAAATTCCAGAAAAGCAAGCTGGACTCCATTAAAGTAAGATTCACTGATAAGAAAAATAGCAATAGTAGCAGTACTAAGGCTATTATTGGTGATGATAATATTATATTATACACAATACATATTACATATAATAATTGAGAGCTAACATAGACTCAATGCTTACTATGCACCAGATTGTACCTTTCTTTCTTTTTCAGATGGTATATTTAATTCTTTATCACATTTATTTTATCCTTACACTACTGTCCCCATCTAAATCGGTGGGGAAACTGAGTAAAGAAGCTAAATAAGTTGCCCAAGGTCACAAAGGTAGAAAATGGTAGAACCAAGACTGTGGCCAAGGCTCTCACACCCCAGAGCTCCAGTTCTTCACCTCACAGTACCTGCCCCCTCTTTTTAAAAAAAGATTTATTTATTTATTTGGCAGGGGAAGGAAGGGAGAGGAGCAGAGGGAGAGGGAGAGAGAATCTCGAGCAGACTTTGTGCTGAGCCCAACACGGGGCTCGATCCCACAACCCTGAAATCATGACCTGAGTTGGGACCAAGAGTCAGATGCCCAACCAACCAAGCCACCCAGGCGCCCTAGGATCCACCCTCTAATTACATGCTGGCACCCTTAATCACTTTAAAAAATATTCAGTTACAAATGCTATTACATAAAGAGCTCAGGGCTTCTCCCTGCCTTTATTCTTCAAGTTATCTGGCAAAGAGCTTTATCGTAAATTCTCAGTCTAACAGGATTATACTGAGCAGAGTATCCTTACTTGTCCTTGAGTGTTTGCACGACTGCACTCTAGAGTGCAAAGAGTACCTGTTCGTCTGACTGCCACACATGTGCCATTCCACCCCCACCATCACTACCACTTGACATGTGTGTCACCTGAAGCTGGGGTGCTCTAAACAGAACAGCCACCACGCTGCCAAAATGTGCTCTGGACACATACAAGGCGGTCTTTTTTTTTTTTTAATTGCCAAAATTCTGCCTTTTGTGAATAACAACCTTTGCTCAAGGGACTACAAAAAAATGTAGTCTGTGCATTAATAGGAAATAACTGGAGCGTTCTGCCATTATGTTTTAAAATATTGATCACAACATACCAAAAAGCTAAGTTGGATTTCTGGAGGGCAGTGACCTAGCTTTGGATTTGTGGAATATTCATTTTTATCTTTTTTTTTTTCATTTTTATCTTATACGCAGACTAGTACATAGCCATGGTTAAAAATCACAACTAACTTCTAATTATTTAGGATGGAACTCCAAATCCCACCGTGGGCCTTTGTCTTCTGAGCAACCACTTAACACCACATGGTCTCTGTCAGTAGCCTGGAGAAGTAAGGAACAAGTAGGTATTGATTGTACTTTCGTCACAGAGGTCAAAACACCACGCTGAACTTCAGGGGGTTTCTGAATCAATTTAGAATAAGAAACTGGTTCATGTAAATGATTCATGGTCATGAAGTAACATCAGAAACCACAGGCCAGAAAACCCAATGAATCTCATTACTTTATTTCAGAGGGAACTTCTTTTCATGTGATCATGTGATAAATGTCAGTTTCTACACTTACATAATTACAATGTATTCATATCTGGGAAATGCAATGCACTAACACCATATGTATTGTCCACCTATTTGTTTCATTATGCTATCTGGGTAGAGTTGGACAGAAAGAAGAAAAAAATAAAGATAGGAGCAGAGATCAATGAAACAGAAAACAAACAATACAGAAAATCAATGAAATAAAAAGCTAGTTCTTTGAAAAGATCAATAAAATTGACAAACCTCTGACAAGAAAAAAAAGAGAGAAGATACAAATTACCAATATCAGGAATGAAACAAGGAGTGTTACTATAGATCTCACAGACATCAAAAGGATAACAAAGCAATATTACAAACATAAACATGACAGCTTAGATGAAATGGATCAATTTCACAAACCACCACAATTCACCCAATATGGAACAGATAACCTTTTTTTAGATTTATTTATTTATTTATTTATTTGAGAAAGAGAGAGAGGGAGAGGGAGGGAGAGAGAGAGAGAGAGAGAGAGAGAGAGAGAGAGAGCGCAAAAGAGAGCATATGAGTGGGAGGAGAGGGAGAGAGGGGATCTCAAGCAGAATCCCCGGTGAGTGTGAAGCCCAAAGCAGGGTTTGATCCCACAACTCTAAGACCATGACCTGAGCTGAAATCATGAGTTGGACACTTAACTGACTGAGCCACCCAGGTGCTGCATGAAACAGATCATCTTAATAGCCCTTTAACTATTAAAGAAATTGCCTTCACAATTTAAAAATTCTTGCAAAAGAAGTCTCTAGGACTAGATGGTTTTACTGGAGAATTCCATTAAACTTTCAAGACGAATTAATGTCAATTCTACACAATGCCTTCCAGAAAACAGAAGAGTAGGGAACATGTCCCAGCTCATTTTGTGAGGCCAGATTACTCTGGAACCAAAAAAATAGAGAAAGGCAGTACAAAAAACAAACAAACAAACAAACAAAAAAAAAACAAAAAAACCCAAGTGTAAACCAATATCCCTTATGAACACAGACCACAAAAGTCCTTAACAAAATAACAGCTAATAGAATTCAGCATTCATATAAAAATTTATACGCCATAACCAAGTGGGGTTTGTTTTAGGATAGTAGGACTTGTTTAATATTTGAAAGTTAGTTTTAAAATGAAGGGGAACGGGTGCTTAGGTGACTCAGTCAGTTAAATGTCTGATTCCTGATTTCAGCTTAGGTCATGATCTCAGGGTCACGAGACTGAGTCCTGTGTTGGGCTCTGCATTGGGCGTGGAGCCTCCTTGAGATTCTCTCTCCTCCCCTTCGCCCCTCCCCCCACTTACATGTGCACTCTCTCTCTAAAAAAAAAAGGGAAACTAATCAATGTAACCCACCATATTAACAGGCAAAGCATGGAAAATAATATGATCATATCTCTATAGAAAAAAGCATTTGATAAAATTCAACACCTGTTTATGATAAAAAAAAAACTCAAAAACCTAGCAATAGACAGAAACTCCCTCAACTTGATGATGATGAAGATCTACAAAAACCATACAGCTATATTACACTTATCGGTGAAAGACTGAATGCTTTCCCCTTAAAACTGGAAACAAGACAAGGATGTCAGCTCATGTCACTGTTACTCAACATCATACTGAAAGTCCTAGCCAGAGCAGTAAGTCGAGAAAAGGAAATAAAAGGTATGCTGGTTGGAAAGGAAGATATAAAACTGTCTCTGTTTGCAAATGATGTGATGGTCTATGTAGAAAATCCCAAAGAATTTACAAAACAAAACAAAACCCTCCTAGAACTAATGAGTTCAGCATGGTCACAGGATATAAGAACAACATAACAAAAACCAGGGGGCCTGGGTGGCTCAGTTGGTTATGCTTCTGACTCTTGGGTTCAGCTCAGGTCATGAGCTCAGGGTTGTGGGATCGAGTCCTGCATCAGTGCTCTGTGCTGGCCATGGAGCCTGTTTAAGATTCTCTCTCTCCCCCTCTGCCCCTCCCTCTTCTCTCCCTCTCTAAAAAAATATAAAAACCAATTGTATTTCTATATTCTAGCAATGAACACATGGAAATTGAAATTAAAGATAGAATAATATAATTGCTCAAAAAAGAAGAAAGATTCCAATATAAATCTAACAAACCACGTACAGGCACTGTATGCTGAAAACCATGTAGCAGTGATGAAGGAAATCAAAGACAATATAAATAAATGAAGAAACATGCCATGTTCATGAATTGAAAGACTCAACATAATAAAGATGGCAATTCTTCCCAAACTGATACACAGGTTTAACACAATTCCTGTGAAAATTCCAGCAAGATTTTTTTTTTTGAGATAGACAAGCTTATTCTAAAACATATATGGAAAAGAACTAGAATAGGTTTACCAATTTTGAAAAAGAATAACGTGGTAGGGCTCACTCTACCTGATAGTAAAGTTTATTACATGACTATAGTTATCAGGACAGTGTGGTACTGGTGGAGGGTTGAAAGCATTCATCAACAGAGCAGAATAGAAACAGATTCACATGTATATAGCCAACGGGGTTTTGTCAAAGGAATAAAAGTAGTTCAATAGAGTAAGACTAGTTTTTTAAAAAGATTTTATTTATTTGAGAGTGAGAGAGCGTGAGCACGCTTAACTGGGGGAGAGGCAGAGGGAGAGGGAGAAGCAGGCTCCCTGCTGAGCAGGGAGCCTGATGTGAGGCTCCATACCAGGACCCTAAGATCATGACCTGAGTCGAAGGCAGATGCCCAACCGACTGAGCCACCCAGGAGCCCCAAGACTAGTCTTTTTAACACATTGTGCCAGAACTGGGTGGCCATAGGTAAATAAAATAAAACCTCAACCTAAACCTTGCATCTTATATAAAAATTAACCCAAAATGGACCATAGACTTGAATGTCAAGCATAAAACTAAAAAAGTTTCAAAAGATAACAGAAGAAAATCTTTAGGACCTAGGGCTTAATGGAATGTCCTTAGATGTAACACCAAAGGCACAATGCGTAAAAGAAAAATAAATGATAAATGGCACTTCCTCAAATTTGAAACTTCTGGCCTATGACAGATTCCACTAAAAGGATGAAAAGACAAGTTACAGCCTGAGAGAAAATATTTGCAAATCACACCTCTGACAAAAGACTGGTATCTACTATAAAGAAAGAACTCTCAAAACTCAATTAAAAACTCCAAACAATCTAATTAGAAAATAGAAAGTTTGAACAGGTGTTTCACCAGGAGGAGATATATGAATGGCAAATAAGCACATGAAGAGATGTTCAACATCGTTAATCATTAGAGAAATGCAAATTAAGGCCACAGTGAAGTATTCCAACACACCTATTAGAACAACTACAATGAAAAATAGTGGCAACACCAAATGCTGGCAAGGATGCAGAGAAACTAGATCTCTCCTATACCCAGTCACATACATAGTCATTTCCTGGTCTCTCGCTGTATGCTAGCTGCTATGTTCTGGGTGCTATATATACATTACATCAATATTTCCACAACAATACAGTTATTTTATGTGTGTATATATACAGCTTCTGTGCCTCAGGGAGAGCTACCCAAACTCTCAGTGCTGGATAGGACAGTTTTAATGATCCAGTCCTGAAAAGGGTTATCAGAAGTGCCAAATGTCACAAGTCAACTCTCTCCATTCAGTGGGAAATTATTTGGTCCTATATATGTCTGTGGGGTAGAAGGCTTATAAACTAGCATGAAAAACAAACATGATTTAATCAGGCTCTGAGCCTCCAGGGTACCTACTGAGAGTGACCAAAGAGGAGCAGGAAGTAACCTCAGAGGTCAATCTTGAGATTCTTTAAAAAAAAAAAAAAGATTTTATTTATTTGAGAGAGAGAAAGAGAGAGCAAGCATGAGC
Organism: Canis lupus dingo; assembly: GCF_003254725.2. Classification (NCBI taxonomy): domain Eukaryota; kingdom Metazoa; phylum Chordata; class Mammalia; order Carnivora; family Canidae; genus Canis; species Canis lupus. The sequence goes on from NC_064281.1 coordinate 40,281,791, forward strand.
AGGGAGTGGGGGAGGGGCAGAGGGAGAGAGAGAAGCAGACTCCCCACTGAGCAGGGAGCCTAATGCAGGGCTCTATCCCAGGATCATGGGATCGTGACCCAAGCCAAAGGCAGACACTCAATGGCTGAGCCAACCAGGCGCCCCTAATCTTGAGATTCTTAAAGATTCTCAACTGTGTGCAGGGTAAGCCTCCTTTTTTACCCTTATTCTAACACAGAACAAGGCTGGTACCATCTTGCATGCCAGTTTAGAGGCAAAAATCTGTCCATTTTGTTCTTCAGGTTTATATTCCCATGATGAATTATTTCTCTTAATACTACTCTTGAGATTCACATCAGGAAATTGAAATTCTAATCATCCCAAATTTCACGACACAGAGGGAGGAGTCCCTGACGCAGGCAAACTTCTTACAGGTGGTAAAGCACAGTAGTCAAGGCTGTGGACTGGGTGGCAAGACTGCCGGAGCCCAAATCCTGGCTCATCCCCCTAAAGCTATGTGACCTGGGCAAGTTATTGCTCTATGCCTCAGTTCTATCAACTCTAAAATGGAGATGACCGTAGTAGCCTCTTTATAGGAATGCTATGAAGTTGGTCTTAATGCAGGCCTGGCATTTTGTACAACGCCTGCATCACACAAGCGTCAGCTATTCTATGGCTGCCACCAATTAGCCCCACATAGGTTCTGCAGAGCCACAAGGAGCCCAGATATGGTGCCGCTGGCAGAGGCCAAGCCCAGGAATCCCTGCCTGCCATCAGTACACAAGTCCTTGATGGGGAGGAGGTGGTGGAAACTATTCTCTCAAATTCCAGTTTTCTCCCAAATTCCAGTCCCCCCACCCCCGACTCTAAGGATGACCACGAGGTCTGGATAAGCTCTCTCCTTCAAGCTAGGTATGCTCTGCAGTTGTCAGTCTGGTGCTTTCTATGCTCTAGAGAAGGAAAAAAAAGCTAAAGGCCCGCAGAGGAAGAGGAAAACACTGCCACCTGGTGGCTCTTCAGAGTATTCTTCCCTGCACCCATGCACGCCCCGAGTGTTGTCGCGCTCTGATCACAATCACTCTCTGCAGACTCCAAACTGAGGGATGTGGTGGGAGCACCTCCCATGAGGCAGAACACATACAGTGAGGCCTGAAGGGGCTGGTAGAAGATCTGACAGCCTGCTTTCATTTACCATTCAGGGAAACTGAGGCCCAAAGACAGGAAGGGCTTGCCTTGAAGACAGAGCCAGAGTTAGGCTCTGTGACTCGTGACCTCTGTTCCAGCGTCATCTTTACTGTCAGGTGCTGGGGCTCACAAGCATACTTTGCAATTCAAACGCTCGTAAAAAAAAAAATCAACTTTAGATCAGTGCTCTCCATCCTGATACAGCTGCAAAACCACAGGCGGGGAACATCCAGGAGGCTGCAACAAATGAGGGTTAGGCAGGAAATGTCACCTCTGTGCACTCGAGTAAGAAGTAACAGAGCAATTTCCTCCTAGAAACAAAACTCAAATTGCCTCTTTTTATTTCTGGTGGATGAGATTATTTCGGAGGACTTAGTTTGATTTGAAAGGACTGTGAAATGCCAGACGTTGCCAGCAGTTATGTCCGTTCTATTGCCTGCAGCTTTAGGACTTTTGAATTCTTGCCCTAATGTCACTGTTCTAGCAAGGTCTGGATATTTCAAAAGCCTTGTGTTTTCGTACTGACAAAACTCTTAATGACCATCTTTTTTCTTGTGGAAAATCTGACATTCGGAATTTTTACATATTGTTTTTTAATTGCTCCCCCAAACCAAACAAAACCCCATAAAAATCTTCCGAACACTAGGCTGTCTCACACCTGGGTGAGCACAGTGACACAATTAGACATGAAACTGGCCATGGTTTCAAACCGACCTTATGTTAAGCCATGACAACATGGGTGTTGTGCCTCCGCCAATGACCCAGACGGTGAAGAAGACGATGAGGAGGGTGGTCGTGAACATCATCTGGCGAGCATAGGATGCTGTGTCTCGGATGGCCAGTGCAAATGCCATTGCCCCCCTGAGGCCTGCAGGGACCAAAGAAGAGGATTTGGTTATAAGGCCAAATGACAACATGTCCTGGAATCCACTGCTGCCACTCGGGGCTAGTGAACTATATCCACGTATGGTTTGCAAGTCAAGTTGTCTTCTTCAGAAAGAAGAAAAGGGAATATGGTTTTCTCCAGTTGGAAGTTTTCTTCTTGTAAAATGCCCAAATGTAATGAGAAAAACACAGCAGTACTTTGTATAACATATTCTAGGATAATAACACTCTTATTACTGAAACAGTTCTCGTGCTTGTAACATGAAGTAAAAGGAAATGTAAATAAGAAATAACTAACATAAGCTCTCTAGGTCTGTGATCCAGGCACTCTACAGTCATTATAAACTTAAGTAACAGGCTAGGTATGAATATGCCAAATGCATATTTGTGGCCTGTGTGCCATGAACCACAGAACAATTCCACATTTCCTTAGCAAAGCAACACAAAGAAGAAATGATATAACCTGATCTCCATCAAGGGTTGGAAACTTTTCCTGTAAAGGGTCAGATATTAAATGTTTTATGCTTTGTGGGGCAAGGGGAAAAAATCAAGGATACAGTGTGGGTACTTATATATACAAGAAAAAACAAATTTCCACAAAATCTTACCAATGGAAGCCAAGAATAGAATAATAATAATGGAGTACAATTTGTTATAATATAGGTGCATTAATGAAAACAATGGAATTCTTTTGGAGGAGTATATTTCACTTAATTGGATTTCAGAGTTAGGATCCCCTGTCATTAGATTATAGATGTCCATCCGTAAAGGCCACTCTTAGCCATGGAGTATATGAAAATGGGAAGCAGCCAGATTTGGCCCAGGGGCTATAATTCACTGACCCTTCATTCACATGAATGGGTATTAAGATTGAGCACCAAATACTTGTGGTGAGTACAGCACAACCTATAGAGAAGCTGAATCACTATGTTGTACATCTGAAACTAACGTAACATTATGTGTCGATTACACTAAAAAACACCCTGAGGAAGATAAATTAAATTTGTGAAGCTAAGTATATTCATACTCACCTTTAATTTTGAAAGCATATGTTTTGATCTACATAGTACAACACTCACAAAGAAGTGAAACAATAGTAAATATTTTTAATATATATTTACAAATGTTTGTTCTATGTGAGTTTTCATATTTTCATCTTGCATCAGATTTTGTTACATTTAATGTTGTTTGTTTAAAAAAATATTATGCCCACACATTTTCATGTTTATCTAAGCTCTTCTGTTCCTTCTTCATACTATGATCATCATTTATTTTATAGTAAAGACTGAATCCATGGTCTTTAATAGATAATATGGTATAAGTTCCTGTTCACTGGGGGGAAGACTGTGTACATTTTATGAGAGAATGAGAAGTTATTCCCACTATATCTGTTTGTGTAGGTGTTCCTACCTTTCCTAATAATTTTGTAAATTCACTAATCTGAGAACTTCACGATTTACCACAGAATGATTCCAAAAAGTGACATGAAAAAACAGAGCAAAGTTAATGTTTTCTGTGCTAGTGAAATACTTATACAGATTTAGATTGCCTGACAGCCAGCTTTGTCAATGATCAATATCTAAGCCTCTAAAGGGATGTTGTCTCAAAGAAGAACACTTGGGGGTCAGAGATAGACAATGTGTACTACATTTGTCTTTCTCTTATTAGGTAAATACTGTAAGCAAAATGAAGGAGAAGCCTTGGGTTTTTCATCACTTTAAAGAACTGAGTTCCTTTCAATGGCAAGATTGCTCCCAGCAGGAAATAATTTTTACAGGAGATATCTTTAAACAGCACTGTGTATTTCTCAGTCTTTTAGTACAGAAAATAATGAACATATTTTAAGTTTGTCTAGGTGACTGAGTTATCTCCAGCTGGTCTTGCTCTTTTCCAGCAGTACTTTCTGAATATGTAAGGAGGATCTTGGCATGCCCTCCTGAGAAACCTCTAAAGTTGCCCAGCTGCTCTTGAGTCAAGCCCAAACTCTTTGGCACAGCACTGGAGCTTCTCTGTGGTCCAGACTCCAATAGTGGTTCTCAGAGTGTGTTCCTCAAACCAGCAGCAGCCAAGAATATATGAGAAATGTAAGTTCTTGGGGCCCGCACCAGAGCTGCAAAATCACTGGTGGTGGGGCCCGGCAAGGTGCTCTAACGAGCCCAATTGGTGGTTCCTATATAGCCTAAAGGCTCCCAGCAGCCTAGATGCAGTTTCCCCATCCAACCTTACCCTCTTTCTGCATTACCCTGCATGTCTTACATTGAAACCACACTGCTGTCCTTCCTGGAAAAAGCCACGCCTGGCAATGCTCTCCTGTTTCTCCAACCCACTGCCTCACGAGAGCCATCTCTCGAAAGCCCAGGTTGAAGGTTACCCCCTTGGTAAAGATGACCCTAGGCCCTCCTCTTCTCCACTTTGACTCCATACTTTTTAGGTGCAATTTGTCACCCTCTCTCCAGAGACACTTAGCTCTTTGCACACCTTCCTCCCCCACAGGGGACTGTGAGCCCTGCAAGGAGGCTGTCTTTGTATCCTCCAGAACCCAGAACTGTGGCTTATAAAAAGAATGCTCCATGAACGTGTGTCAGAGTGAAAGGGACTCATTGTGGCAGGCTGCATGTTTAAGTGCAGATGTAAGCACATAGTACACAGAGCAACTGCTTTGCCAAGCAGTGCCTATTGGTGAGAGTTAGGAGTTAGGTAAGACTCTGAGGCCCCTGAGCACTACTACGTAGCAGTAAGACGGCTGCTGCTCACTTTGCCTCTTGTGCAGCCCCTCCCCATCTCCCACACAGGACAGAAGTACCTTGAAGGATCACTGTAGCCTTTTGCCCTACCATCTCCTCCCTCTGTTCTGCAAAGATGCTCTAACTTGGCTCTTGTCTATAATGTCTGATGCTTACCACCATCAGCTCATGCCAATTGCTCTCTCCTTCCTTTACCTCCACATACTTTACTGTCCTTTGTCTGCTCAGTGGCTTCTGCACACTTCTCAGCTTTACAGTGGGGGGGGGGGGCGGCATCTGGGAGATAGTGTAAATTAAGCAGAACTATCATAGCTGTTAACTTCTGGTTTGGGGCTCATCTTGTTTATGCAAGTGGGTTTTTTTTTTGGTTTTTGTTTTCTGCTTCAGAAAAAGTTGGAGCTAGGAAGAACCTCAACTAATTAGTTCAATTTCATTATTTTACAAGAGTGGATACTGTAGCTGGGAGGTACTGAGTGACTTGGCCTGTGTTCTTTTTTAATTAAAGGCCTATCTCCTTTCTAATTCTAGATCTGGAGCCCTTCTGGAAGATTATGAACATCTACTAGAAAACTATCAAGTACTTTAAATACTTCTATATCTTCAGGTACTGTGGGTGGTAGAGATAAAAATGAAGATGTGTCTATTTTAGGGGAGAATGTTCACATTTGGTAGTATGGCTTGCAAAATCATATTAACTCTGTTTAACTCTGTGTACGTTGGTCTACTCAGCACTGTGGGGGGATACTAAAGAACCAGGAATTTGAACTTCTATCTCTTTATGAACCTTATCAATGATATTTTAATCATGCTAACATTCCTGCCAAACAAAATGCATTTTCTTTACATTTATGGGTTTTTACCTGAAAACATCATCATGTGTTGAAAGTTCCAGCCAATCTTATGCCTTCTGCCCAAGTTGAGGAAGAAGGAGAGCGGGTAGATGTGTGCAGCTCTGCCCAGAAAGATGGCAACCTAACCACCAGGTGGAGGTTAAGGACCCAACAGGTATCTAGAATGGTACCTTCCCCCAGCCTCTGGCAGAGAGGAGAATTTTAGGGATGCTGTGATACCTCATGACCAGGAGATAACTGCACAAAGAGTAGGAGGGTAGCACAAGGCAGCCAGGCTGTCTAGTCTCCCTCAAAGTGAGCCTCAGCCACAGGTGGGGATTCAACTAGCCAACTTTCCCAACCTCCTGGCTCCCAGAGGTAATTTCTAACCCATTAACTGTGTTGTTGGAACTTCTTGATGTAATTAGGCTGGTGTGGACCAAGTCTCCCGGTCTTGGGTCCAGAAAAAAGCACGGGTACCCCGGCAGGGATGTGGGGGGGGGGTGTTGAGAGGAGTAAACAGTGGTGTGGGCTCCATAAGAAGGAGAGTCAGAAGAACAAACGCCTAACCCCTGGGGTCAAATGGTAAAGAGCAAGTTTTCTGGGCAAGAGTTCATAAGCCTCGGTCGGAAGTAAACAGTAAGGGTCCCAAATGACCAGGAAGATGCTACGAATGAGAAAGTTAAAGTACTGGGTACACTTAAGGAGCATTCTTACTCCTCCCAAGACTCAAGGGGAGGTGGTGGTGGGGGCAGGGGGGAAGATCTCTCTCCCTGAGGGGCTCAAATGTCTTGACAAGGAAACACGGGAGCCTGGAAGGCAAAGAATTCCGGGAAATAGGGCATTTGTCAGTTGCTGAGCTAAGCCCAAAGCCCAGTGGAGAGAGCTGCAGGCTGCCCTGGTCACAGAAGGAAACCGCCGTGGGAGCCGCAGGGCCGGGAGCTTCCGGTTCAGCCGAGCACCAGCTGCCGCAAGCTACAGCTGCCTCAGACAGAAGCAAAGGCCCAACGGTCTTCTGCCTTCTCTGGGGTAAAGGGCTGCCTGTTTTTTTCTGCTTTCAGCTGGGTTCCCTACCCCCCTTGGTTCTGTGTTGGGCTGTTTTGTTTTCAACAGAAGGAGACAGGTCATGCTTCGAGAGCTTCGAGAGCATCCCAGAAGCCACGTGAAGCTCCTCAAGCGCTCAGGGGCCTTCAGGATTCCAGAGGGCCCTGCTCGCCCTCCCGGCCAGGCCCTCCTCTGTAAACAAGAGCTGCTCTCTCACTCTCCCTCACAGGATGCTATGCTAGGAATGCAAATCCAGAGGATGTGCAAGGTCTCTCTGAATCAAAAATGAGAACACTGAGCCCCCAGATTTTTAGCTGTGAGTCTGGTGAGTGGGCAAGACCAACGAAGAGCCCCAGCTGAATCAGCTAACACTCTAACCGGAAGGCCTCCACATGGCAATAGGCCACTGTCACTATGGAGCTGGTTAGGGAATGCCACCTATTCCTGTACTGTAAATGAATAGCCCAGAAGAGGAAAAACACTTCTTTTCTTCAGGTTAGCTGTGAGGCATCAGAAAAGGCAAGAGGAAATTCCCAGCAATAGGGGACGCCGGCTCAGCATTTTGAAATCCAGGCTGAGCTGGACTGCTATGGTTCCAAGCCCCAGAGAAGTTTACTTCAATAAAAACAATAGGATCTGAGGCAAAGTGATCAAAACTCTGAGCTGGCAATCCAGTGCTGGGCATTCACATCCCTCCTTCCTCGAGAGAAGCCAATCCCCAAAACTGTGCCTTTCTTCCAAAAACTGTGCTCACAATGGATCTAAGTCAAAGAATCAAGTATTTTTCCACTTTGTCTTTTCTTCTTCTTCTTTTTTTTTTTGGAAAAAAAGAAGTCTTTTTCACTGTGTTCTATAACAGCAGGGACACTCCACTGAAAGCATGTTCATTTGCCTGCAGGCTTCTTTGGGCAGCCTGCACCAGTGTGCAGTCTACAAGAGTAACAGAACCTTCAGGTCTTTCCAGTTGGGAACCTCCTGGATTGGAACTCAGGCAGTAATGAAATAAAAAAATGATTCCGGCACTCACACAGTTGACAACTTCTGCTAAGAAGAGTACTTTACAGGGCAAGTGGGTGGCTCAGTGGGTTAAACATCTGACTCTTGATTTCAGCTCAGGTCATGGGCTCGGGTCCATGTCAGGCTCCATGCTCAGCAGAGAGTCTGCTTGTCCCTCTCCCTCCCTCTTTCTGCCCTTCTTCCTGCATGCATGTGCACATGGACAGACTCTCTTTCTCTAAAATAAATTAAGAAATAAAGTCTTTAAAAATAAGTAAATAAATAAAAAGGCTGCTTTACAAAACAAGCTACCACCTGCCAAGCACCAGTGTAACAGAAAAAACACCTTACACAGAATATGCAGAAAAGGACAACCTTAGATCAAATGCTAACCCTTAAATCAAATATATTTAGCTTTATGAACCACGTAAGCCTTCTCTTCTCTCATCATGAAAACACCATGAACTAGCACTTGGCTCAGTCACTCAACCAGAACAGAAATTCTTCTTATTAGAGTTTCCCCAGCAGTGGTCACCTGTACACATAGAAAACAGAAGAGCCGAAAAAGGATACAAAAGCTCCAATGATGAAAACGGGGCTGAAAACATGCTTCTGGAAGGTAAACAGCGCCAGGCCCATATAGGAGAAGATGAAGTTCTCGGCCAGAAAGTGTAACACCTCAAAGAGCTGCACAGAACGGGAAAAGGAAGCCGTAAACCCCGTGGGTCTCCTCCCTTGAATTCACAGGTAACTTGTGAAGACCGAGGGTTCACTCTCACCTGCTTTGTTCGACTTCTTGATTCCACCGACAGATTGTTGTAGGTGTAATGAGCCTGTGTGATTCCACAGAAAAGGACCGCCACAACACCTGGTAAGAGATTTTTTTTTAAAGAAAGGAAAAACATCAGTGGGAAAAAAAAGAAGCAGGAAAAAAATCCCCACTGAAACAAAAACTTAAGGTAGGCTAGCCCAACATATCCAACTTTCTGGATAGTTTGGAAAGTTCCCTATTACTGAATGCTCCCCTACCCCCACTACTCATATCAACTTTTCCTTCTTTTCTGACTGTCCTCCTTCAAGGTGAAGGTCCTCGACTTCCCTTCTTGCTCCACTTTTAAGGGCATTCTCTCCCCTCTTCTGCTCCTGCTGAATTTGGCACTTAGCTTTCATTCCTTCAAAGCGGCTGTGGGGGCACCGGTGGCTCAGTCAGTTGAATAGCCAGCTCTTGATTTCGGCTCAGTTCATGAGCTCGGGGTTGTGGGATTGAGCCCCGTGTCGGGCTCCATGCTCAGTGGGGAGTCTGCTTGAGAGTCTCTCTTTCCATCTCCCTCTGTTCCTACCCTCTGCTCTCTTGCTCAAATAAATAAATGAATAAATAAGTCTTTTAAAAAAAGAGAGACCATGAGGGCCCATCATATCCTTTTTGTCATGTTCCTCTCTGTTCTTAGAAACCATGAATTTGATTGCGAGCAAATCCTTTTTTCTATTTTTACATGGATGTGGGCTTCAGACAAAATGGATCCAGAGTACTGTTCCATTTATCCAAGCCTTGATTACCTTGATTTCTGATTAATGGTAACCATTATGTTGTGCAAGACAACTGACATACCTAGCCTTTGTCTATACATTTACAGAAAATTGTCAACTTTTAAAGAAGTGGGCTATTTTATAATGCTGCATGTAAAGATATGTTGCAGTATTTTGCAAAGAGGATGAAAGAGCTTCCCAACTATCTAGATTATGTATAATAATTGTACTTGAGTTTTCTAATGGAAAAATTCAGTGATTTTTTTTTGATGAGAGAAATGTGAGGAACTAAAACCACAAGGTTACTTATACCAGTAATACCCGAAACTGGCATCATAAGAACATAATATTGAAAAACAATGATTAAATAGACCAGAGACAAAACAAGGACAAACTGTGTTCACACTTATCTGAGTAAATACAAAGTTAATCTTACAAGGACACAGATTTTGTTTGTTATTGTTACTACCTGTAAAATAAGTAGCAATCTAGGGGGATGGTACAAATAAGTTAATGTATTCAGTAACCTCTGCAGCTAAACATCTATTTACAGTTAGAATGAGTATTCAGAGACAGCTGGCCTTGAAACAATAAATTTCATTCTTTAAAAAATGTGTGGCTTTGGGAAACAAAATTATTCTTAAAGCAGAACATCCCCCTTGCTCAGCAATCCTTCATATGGACGCTCTGTGAGCAGTTCATCAACTCGATGCAGCGGCTCCATGAGCTCCCCTCCAGCTCCTAAAGCCCTGGATACAATGAAGGGAAGGGTGGCCCAGGCGAGTAAAAACCCACCTGTAAACCCGCAGGCTTCGGCCAACAGGAACGTGCTCCATGACATCAGGAAGAAAAGTGCGGTCTCCAGCAGGGGGAAGCAGTGCAGCTTGGTAAACTTGGTCACGTGGGCCCCCGTCAAGGAACTTGGCTCCAGGAACCAGTTATCAGGCCCACCAAGAACCACACTTGATTAGCCCAGCACCCCCCTCCTTAGGGCTATCCTTTCCTTTCAACTCTTCTTTCAAAGAAGAAAAGCTGCTGGCTAGTTTTTGAAGTAATGAAAACTAAGTTTTCTAGTAGAAAAGAGGTTAGCAAGGGCTGGGAGAGGGGAGAAAGGGAATATTGTTTCAGGGTTACATGGTTTCTGTTTGGGATGATGTAAAAGTTCTGGAAACAGACAGTGGGGATGATTTTTTAAAAATATTTTATTTATTCATGAGAGACACGGAGAGAGAGAGAGAGGCAGAGACACAGGCAGAGAGAAAAGCTGGCTCCATGCAGGGAGCCCGATGTGGGACTTGATCCCGGGGCTCCGGGATCACGCCCTGAGCTGAAGGCAGATGCTCAGCCACTGAGCCACCCAGGAATTCCACAGTGGGGATGACTGCACAAACAGTGTGGAGGTACTTCATGCCACTGAACTGTATGCTTAAAAATGCTTGAAATGGCCAATTATGTTATATGTATTCTGCCACAGTTAAAAAAATAATGTAGCATTACCAAAAACCATTTAAGCATGTACTTTATTTTTTTTTAAAGATTTATTTATTTATTTATGATAGGCATAGAGAGAAAGAGAGGCAGAGATTCAGGAGGAGGGAGAAGCAGGCTCCATGCTGGAAGCCCGATGCGGGACTCGATCTCAGGACTCCAGGATCACACCCCGGGCCAAAGGCAGGCGCCAAACCGCTGAGCCACCCAGGGATCCCCAAGCATGTACTTTAAATGGGGGAGTTATACAGTATGTGCATTTTACCTCAATAAAGCTTTCTTCAGAAACTGAATTTTTAGGATGCCTGGTGGCTCAGCAGTTGAGCGTCTGGCTTTGACTCAGGGCATGATCCTGGGGTCCCTAGATCAAATCCCACATTGGGCTCCCCACAGGTAGCCTGCTTCTCCCTATGTCTGTGTCTCTGCCTCTCTGTCTCTCATGAATAAATAAATAAAAATCTTTTTAAAAAAAAGAAATGAAAAGAAACTGAGCTTTCTAAAGCAACTGGAAATAGGGGATCCCTGGGTGGCTGGGGATCCCTGGGTGGCTCAGTGGTTTGGTGCTTGCCTTAGGCCCAGGGCATGATCCTGGGGTCCCAGGATTGGGTCCCGCATCAGGCTCCCAGCATGGAGCCTGCTTCTCCCTCTACCTGTGTCTCTGTCTCTCTGTGTCTCTCAGGAATAAATAAATAAAATCTTAAAAAAAAAACTGGAAATAGGTTTTCCGTGCTCCTTGTAATGCCCAGGGCTCTGAGGGGCACCACCTTGGCCTGAGGGGGACTGGCTGGTTAGTCCCAGCAGTGCTGGGCTCATCCTCAGCCAGGCCTGGGGACAGACAGTAGGTCAGTGAGACCCTGACCTCTGTGGGCTGCTGTGAACTTGAGTCTCTACAACAGGTGCCTCGTGAATGCATAAGAAGTGAAGAAAGAAAACGTACAAGTTTAGGGGCAGCTATGAGGTTCTCGTGTCACTCCTGGGGACCAGAGATTCCCCTTGTAACACTGCCCCTCCCCAGCGGGCCAGCATGGAACCACTTCATGAGTGCTTTCATGGGGCAGCACAAGTCCCCAGGGCATCAAAAGGACCTGTGTGGGGAGAGCAGCGAAATCTGTGCTGCCCAATATGGTAGCCACTTGCCATGTGTGGATTCTGAACACTTGAAATGTGGCCAGTCTGAACTGAGATATGCTGGAAGAGCAAAAAACGTGCCACATTTCAAAAATTTCGTATAAAAATTGCATGTATGGGATCACATTGACTGTATACGGGTTGCAGGTTGAGATGATGTGGCTGGCACCCATGGCTTCCATCACATTGCACTGGACCAGGGGATCTAAATGCCATTGCAAGAACATATGGCAAAGGACTCAGCGCACTTGTTGAGGGACTGCCTGCTCATTCCACACTTTGCTTTTATGTTGGTTGGTTGGTTTTTTAACCAAATATCATAGGATCCTTCACTTACAGAAGGCCACCTTGCAGTAATTCCCACTGATGGATGGCCCCAGGTAGTTAATGGCCACATTAGCCCCTGTGATCCGCAACAGCAGGGGGCGGTAGCACGTTGGAGGCTAAAGTACTTCCCAGCCTGCTCCCTCCTGACCATCTCTGTGGTGGTCCCTGATCCCCAGCCTCCTCTCAGCACTTTTCACCCCTCTACAACCAATGTTCTCCCCGAACTCCCATCTCCCACTGATTCACAGGAGGAAGAGAGCGCAAAGGTCAGGTACAGAGCTAAGGCTAGAATCACATTCCCAACCATTTTCTCAGCCTCTTAGCTACATAGTGTTCTGTCATGTTTCACCAAAGGGACATGTTTCAGGAGCCCCCAGACCCCAGTGGAACCATCAATTTAAGATTTGTTTCTGGAAAAAAAAATCACTTATGAGAGGGAGAACGGAGACCTTGTTTTTGCAAGTGTACTAGCACACAATCATACCCAGGTGGGGGCAGAAACCACAGAAAGGATATCAGAGCAGTCACAACGCCTGTCACGGCTCCCATGGTAAAAGAGCCACTAAATATACCTAGAAAAATGCCCACTGATTTAAAAAAGGCAGCAGCATCAAAGGCATGAGTGTTCAGCCCTGCTGGCTGGTAGGCAACTATAGACCTGTGATTTAAAAAGAAGAGATTTGTAAAAAACAAAAAAAATAAAAAATAAAAAGAAGAGAGTGTTAAAACAGACTGTACTGCCTTTACACCATGGTACCTACAAAGACTGACAAACATCAGTATCTACAATCTGCCAAGCACCTCCTGTGCTGTATTCCTTTAATCCACAGCCCTCATGTTATGCTGGCATTAGCATTCAGATCACTGCCAAGTGCACAAAGCAACATCACTTTAGCAACAGAGCTGATAAACCTCATTTAGAAAAACACCCAGTTCAATCTTTAACACTTTTAAGATAAGCCTCTGAATTTAGCCCAGAAAGTTCTGGAAGCCAGAGGCTCTCTTCCCCGGGGCAGAAATACTGTTACTTACGAGGACAGGACAATGGCAACAGCATCATTTAGGACACTTTCTCCAAACAGAAGTGCATAAAGGTCCACATCTGCATGCAGTTCGTTAAATATTGCCAGTACGGTCACTAAAAATGGGCAAAAAGCATAGAAATTAGTTTCAGTTTAAGCCACTGGTGACAAATGTATACAGGCAATTCCTACCTTTGGCGGGACAGGGTGGTTTAGGAGACAGAAAGGAAATGAAACAAAAATGACAGTCTTCCTGATCTGAATGAGGTCTGATATGAGGCTCAATTCTAATAACACCATGCAGCAACCCTGCACCTTCCACTGCAATCCTATTATACTTTGAAAATACCTCTGTTACAAGAATTTTAAAAAATCATCACAGTGAATGTGTTTTGGCTCCACTGGTGGGTCGAAATTTTTTTGAAGATAGAAACCCTATTCCCGCTACCACTGTGTTCCCAGAACCCAGCTAGGGTCAGGGCCAGAGAAGGTTTTAATAAAGGTTTGTAAAATACTGAAGGTCTTCTTTTATGACAGACCAGATATAATTCCACTTCTCACAGTCTTCACGTTTCTTAGACACTGAAAAATCAGCTCTTATTCATATGAGCAGTTCTTAAACTATTGGTCTCAGGACTCCTTTATACTCTTAAAAATTACTTTTCTGATTCCCACCAATAGCTGCTTTTAGTTTTGTGGGCCATAGCTATTGATATTTACTGTGTTAAATAAAGCAAAAAATTTAAATATTTATGCATTTAAAATTAAGAATAAACCCCATCATGTTAATGTACATTATTTTTAAAAATATTTATTTGAGAGAGAGTGAGAGTGCACAAGCTGGGGAGAGGGGCAGAGGAAAAGGGAGAAGCAGACTCCCTACTGAGCAGGGAGCCTGACATGGGGCTCAATCCCAGGACCCTGAGATCATAACTTGAGCCAAAGGCAGATCTGTAACTAGCTGAGCCACCCAGGCGCCCTTTAACATACATATTTTTAATGAAAAATAATTCCATTTTCCAAAATAAAAAAAAAAATAGTGGGAAGGGAGCCACTGTTTTTTTCTTTTAATTTCTTTTTATTGGAGTTCAATTTGCCAACATACAGCATAACACCCAGTGCTCATCCCATCAAGTGCCCCCCTCAGTGCCCATCACCCAGTCACCCCAACCCCCCGGCCACCTCCCTTTCCACCACCCCTAGTTCATTTCCCAGAGTTAGGAGTCTCTCATGTTCTGTCTCCGATATTTCCCACTCATTTTCTCTCCTTTCCCCTTTATTCCCTTTCACTATTTTTATATTCCCCAAATGAATGGGACCATATAATGTTTGTCTTTTTCTGATTGACTTATTTCACTCAGCATAATACCCTCCAGGTCGCTCCACATCGAAGCAAATGGTGGGTATTTGTCATTTCTAATGGCTGAGTAATATTCCATTGTATACATAGACCACATCTTCTTTATCCATTCATCTTTCGATGGACACCGAGGCTCCTTCCACAGGTTGGCTATTGTGGACATTGCTCCTATAAATATTGGGGTGCAGGTGTCCTGGCATTTCACTGTATCTGTATCTTTATCTTTGGGGTAAATCCCCATCAGTGCAATTGCTGGGTCGTAGGGCAGATCTATTTTTAACACTTTGAGGAACCTCCACACAGTTTTCCAGAGTGGCTGCACCAGTTCACATTCCCACCAACAGTGCAAGAGGGTTCCCCTTTCTCCGCATCCTCTCCAACATTTGTGGTTTCCTGCCTTGTTAATTTTCCCTATTCTCACTGGTGTGAGGTGGTATCTCATTGTGGTTTTGATTTGTATTTCCCTGATGGCAAGTGATGCGGAGCATTTTCCCATGTGCTTGTTGGCCATGTCGATGTCTTCCTCTAGGAGATTTCTGTTCATGTCTTTTGCCCATTTCATGATTGGATTGTTTGTTTCTTTGCTGTTGAGTTTCATAAGTTCTTTATAGATCTTGGATACTAGCCCTTTATCTGATATGTCATTTGCAAATATCTTCTCCCATTCTGTAGGTTTTCTTTTAGTTTTGTTGACTGTTTCTTTTGCTGTGCAGAAGCTTTTTATCTTGATGAAGTCCCAATAATTCATTTTTGCTTTTGTTTCTCTTGCCTTCATGGATTATCTTGCAAGAAGTTGCTGTGGCCAAGTTCAAAAAGGGTGTTGCCTGTGTTCTCCTCTAGGATTTTGATGGAATCTTGTCTCACATTTAGATCTTTCAGCCATTTTGAGTTTATCTTTGTGTCTGGTGTAAGAGAATGGTCTAGTTTCATTCTTCTGCATGTGGATGTCCAATTTTCCCAGCACCATTTATTGAAGAGACTGTCTTTTTTCCAGGGGATAGTCTTTCCTGCTTTGTCAAATATTAGTTGACCATAGAGTTGAGGGTCCACTTCTGGATTCTCTATTCTGTTCCATTGATCTATATGTCTGTTTTTGTGCCAGTACCACACTGTCTTGATGATCACAGCTTTGTAGTACAACCTGAAATCCAGCATTGTGATGCCCCCAGCTATGGTTTTCTTTTTTTAATATTCCCCTGGCTATTCGGGGTCTTTTCTGATTCCACACAAATCTTAAGATGATTTGTTCCCACTCTCTGAAGAAACTCCATGGTATTTTGATAGGGATTGCATTAAATGTGTAAATTGCCCTGGGTAGCATTGACATTTTCACAATATTAATTCTTCCAATCCATGAACATGGAATATTTTTCCATCTCTTTGTGTCTTCCTCCATTTCTTTCAGAAGTGTTCTGTAGTTTTTAGGGTATAGATCCTTTCCTTCTTTGGTTAGGTTTATTCCTAGGTATCTTATGCTTTTGGGTGCAATTGTAAATGGGATTGATTCCTTAATTTCTCTTTCTTCAGTCTCATTGTTAGTGTATAGAAATGCCACTGACTTCTGGGCATTGATTTTGTATCCTGCCACACTGCCGAATTGCTGTATGAGTTCTAGCAATCTTGGGGTGGAGTCTTTTGGGTTTTCTATGTACAGGATCATGTCATCTGTGAAGAGGGAGAGTTTGACTTCTTCTTTGCCAATTTGAATGCCTTTTATTTCTTTTTGTTGCCTGATTGCTGAAGCTAGGATTTCTAGTACTATGTTGAAAAGCAGTGGTGAGAGTAGACATCCCTGTCTTGTTCCTGATCTTAGGGGAAAGGCTGAAGGGAGCCATTGTTTCACAGTTTTTCAAACTCTTTAATATCTAGATTAATGGAAGACAGATGGTTCTCTTATCTGCTTCTGTATTCGACCAACCAGATAGTATCACATGTTATGCAGCCTCTGGAAAACTCCACTCTACTGCACACTCATGAAAAAAATTTAAGTAAAAAACACAAATAATGGAGGCGCCTAGGTGACTCAGTTGGTTGAGTGTCCCACTCTTGGTTTTGGCTCTGGTCTTGATCTCATGGGTCCTGAGACTAAGCCCCACATCTGGCTCTGTGCTCAGTGGGAGTCTGCTCTGATATTCTCTCCCTCTGCCCCTTCCCCCACTCAGACACATGTTCTCTCTCAAAAATAAATCTTTAAAAACAGACAAATAATGTATTACTATTATTATTAAATCAGTTCAGACCTTAATGCCCCTGAAAGCATTTTGGTGTTTCTCAACTTCAGTACTAGTTTAGGCCAGATAATTGTGGGTGGCTGTCCTGCAAGGTAGGATGTTCAGCAGCATTCTTGGCTTCTACCCACTAGATATGAGTAGCATTGCACACTCCTCACCAATTGTAACTACCAAAAATATCTCCAGGCATTGCCAAATGTCTCCTGAGGGGCAAAGTCACCCACCCGCCTCGTGAAGAACCACTGTTGTAGATATATACATGTGTGCAGGCTCCTCTCTACGCTCACACCCAACTACCCTCTGCTTTGTTTGTTTCTACTATAAGGACTTTAAAAACTTGCCTCTCCAACTCCTCCTGCAGTGAGTGTCACCTCTTCCTGCCTGGAGGAGAGTGGAGAGGCTGGATGTAGCATAGTCATCTTGTCTCCACCGGGCAGCTAAAGTGTATCTGAAACACAAGGGCAGGGCACTAGAAGAACGGAGTGCCCAGACACCTGATTGTAGCAGGAGCCATGGCACCGGCTGAGGGCCATTAGCTAAGATAGACAGCTGTCTAAGTTCCTACTGGCCAGGCTGTTCTGCTGTTGCAACCAAAAGCATTACTAACAGACACAATTAGAAAACAGAACCAAACAAATATTTACCTTTGTGAGTTACTACAAGCTAACCACTCTTGTAGCCATCACCCAGTTTTGGAAATGGAATTTTGCCAGCCCCCTTGGAAGCTCACTTATATGTTCCATTCTAATTCCAAGCCCCTTCCTTCACCCAAATGTAACCACCAATCTGATTTTATAGTAATCTTCTTTTTCTTGCATTTCCTTATAGTTTGATCACCTGCTGTATACTCCCTGACACTACTGCTTGATTTTATCCATTTTTACATTTACTTTTTGAAATTTTTTTTATATTTTATTTACTGCCTGGGTTCCTCGACTTGTTCCTTTCTATGAACACTTTCCATAATGCCTAGTGTTTACTCCTCTTATTTCTGAATTTTCCAATCATGATGTATACAGTTCTTTCATAACTTCTATCATTTTCTGAATTTCCTTTTTTTAACATTTTATTTATTTATTTATTGAGAGAGGGGGAAAGCACTGGGGGGAGGGGAGAAGACCAGAGGGAAAGGGACAAGCAGACTCCTGCACTGAATGTGGAGCCTTATGCAGGGTTTGATGCTACCACCCTGAGATCATGACCCCAAGATCACCACCCATGCAAAAACCAAGAAAAAAAAAAAGAAACCAAGAGTCCAGTACTCAACTGACTGAGCCACCCAGGTACCCCTTTAATTTCCTTTAGCTTTCATTGGAATATTAGTAATATTCTGCTTTGGTGCCCTATTTTGCTGATATTACTTAATTAACTGCAACTTTCCTATGCTATTCAGAAGGGCTATCCTCATGGTTTCTTAAACTTTGCATGAAGTCCGATCTCAACCTATTGCTGCTGCTCATTTTAAGTGAGGTGGGTAGGGGGAAGACCTAGATCAGCTTTCCTCCGTTTCATGACTCTAAGGCTCCCTCTGCTGGTTTTACATTGAAGTACTGAAAATGTGGCGCCACCTCCTTCATGCTCAAGAAATCTACATCCTCTGGTCTCTTCCTCCCCTGGTATCTGAGTCTGCTTTCTCCTTTAATGCCCTGTCACGCAGGGCCTGTGGTCCTTAGCAGTTCCTTCTTATGAAGTGGCTTTGTCCTTCCAGAGAGATTTTCACGGGATATTTTTTGAGAGCCATGAGGGCTCAGGTCATTTCTGCGGCCTCAAATCTCCTCTGGTGTCCTTGCTGTCACTCATAGATTGGAGCCTGTAAAGTGCCTCCCAGCCTTAACTGTTGTTATCCAGATGTGCCTACAAAGTTCTTTACTTCAAGGGGGGATTCCTCCCCCTTTGAGTGTAGGAAAGTTTGCTGGCAGTCAAAATGATCAGCAGCCACCTCTCTTCCGCGCTGCTTCCTCCTGCACTGCTGCAGTCCCTACCCCTAAGTCTCACTGCTGCTGGTGGCTTGACCCCAGCAGATAATATTTGGGGATTTGTGGGTACTCTGCCAACTAGCTCTCTCTCTGTGTTTTCTCTCTTGCTGTCCTGCTTTTTCCATTTCAATTCAGGATTAAGGAAGATTCCAAAGCTACACTGTTCCCATCATGCTCTCCCTTTTCAAAAAGTTTAATTCACTTATTGAGAGTGAGCAAAGAACAATTTGGATAGGAAAGTGTTGACTCTATCATGAGGCTGCTCCCGGTAATTATACATGTACATGCTCAAATTACTCTAAGCATTAGGACACTAACCAGACATCAACAGAGGGCACTGCCCATAGCCATAGTTGCTGGAGGACATGTCATCTTCATAACAGGACACAAAGTCAATCTTTTTCATCTACCTTTAAATACACTTTATCAGGTAACACAACAGGAAAAACCTTTAGGGATTTGGCTAAAAAGAATTCTTATTTTCTGGATTGCTTATTACATGAACAATATCTGTGGCTCCTTCCAGAAAACCTGTGGTGGTTAATTTTATGTGTCAACTTGACTAGGGCTATGGGGGCCTAAGATATTTGATCAAACATTGTTCTGGGTTTGTCTATGAGGTTTTGTATGGGATTAACATTTGAATCCGAAGACTCAGTAAAGTAGGTGTCCCTCCCCAATGTCAGTGAGACTCATCCAGTCAGCTGAAGGCAGAGTAAGAAGACTTCACTCTTACTGCCTGCCTTTCAAATGGGACAATAGTCTTCTCCTGCCTGTGGACCCAGACTCGAACTACACTGTTGGCTTTCCTGGTTTTCAGGCCTTTGGGCAGCAGATCTTAGGACTTCTCAACCTCCATAATTACATGAGCCAATTCTTTATCATCACTCAATTTCTTTTCTTACTCTCTCTCTCTCTCTCTACACACACACACACCTATTTCTGTTTCTCTGAAGAACTCTAATACAAAACCTTAATTCTAATAGTTTATCATTATGTGACTAAAGAATTATCTTCCTTTGGGGCACCTGGGTGGCTCAGTTGGTTAAGCATCTGACTTTGGCTCAGGTCATGATCTCAAGGGTCCTGGCATCAAGCTCCACTCAGCAGGGAGTTTGCTTCTCCCTCTACTCCTCCCCTTGCTTGTGCTTACATGCTCAGTTTCTCAAATAAATAATAAATAAAATCTTAAAAAAGAATTATCTTGTTTTAACCCAATGTTGATGAAAAAGTAATAATGCTAATAACAACAACAATTACTAAGGACTTAAACATGAAGCAGGCACTATGCTAAACATTTTCCAATCTTATTCAGTCCTCATAAAACCTGAGGTGGGTAGTACTATCGTTTCCCCTGATTCAGAGATGAGAAAACAGGCCCTGTCTGATGGGCTGCTTTCTGCTGCAACATCAAAACTCCTAAAATCTGAGTGGTTGAACCCAAGAGAAGTTTTATCCATTACTCATGACACGTCCACTGGGGGTGAGCACCGGAGGCCTCTGGTCACATCAGTCACCCAGGGATTCAAGGCTGGTGGAGGCTAATCTCAATGAACAGAGCACAGGGCTGGCAGCCTAGGAGACCTGAAGCCCAGGACTTTATCAGTCAGGGTCATGGTAGGAAAGAGACAGCACCCTCAAACTCAGCAATCTGAGAAGTATTTAATGAAGACATTGTTTATAGAAATGTGGGCAGAATATGGAAAAACCGCAAGAGAGAGGACAGTATATGTCACTGAAAACAGAGACCATCCTATGCCATCTCTAGGCCCAGAGGGTTCAGAGAAGGTGTGACTGCCTGAACCAGGAACTGCATTGTGAGGGTCACCTGACAGGATCTGTGTCCTAAGGACACAGCCAAGACCCTGCATCTCCATTCTCCTTCCAGTCTCCCACTGGTGTTCTCCTGTAGACAAATCCAATGGGAAACCAGAAGACAAAGGAACCTTTGAAATCTTCCATATAGATCAGCCTCCTGGTACCCAAAGAAGGGCAGAGAAGGGTGGTGAGTAAATCTGGAGGGGAAAACAGACACCATCCCACATAGCCACCAACAGCCTATGAAAACTTAGCACATAGCAAAGTCCAAAGACTTAGTGAAGTAGGGGTTTGAGCTCAATGATTTTCAGGAGCCATCCCCTCTTTTAGCATTTAATATTCAGTCTATATCTAAATTTTCCCATTTGTCCCATAAAATGATTTTTCTAACTAGAATTCAGTCAAGATTTTCTCATTGTAGTTGATTTTCTTTTTAGTCTCTTTTAATCTAGAAAAGCTCCTTCCTCTATTCCTTTCTTATGATACTGACATTTCTTTGAGAAGATCAGATCATTTCCTTGTAGAATGACCTGTCTTCTAGAGTTATGATTGTTTCTTTGTGCTTTTAACTTGTCCCTTTGTTCACTGTATACCTTGTAAACTGGAAGTTATACTTTATTTTTTCAATTTTTCCCAATTCAAATCCAACTAATTAACATATAGTGTATCACCCAGTTACTCCATTCCCCCATCCCCGCTCCTCTGGCAACCCTCAGTTTGTTTCCTATGATTAAAAGTCTCTTATGGTTTTTCTCCCTCTCTGATTTCATCTTGTTGTATTTTTCCCTCCCTTCCCCTATGATCCTCTGTTTTATTTCTTAAATTCCAAATAGGAGTGAGATCATATGGTAGTTGTCTTTCTCTGATTGACTTATTTCACTCAGCATAATATCCTCTAGTTCTATCCACGCTGCTGCAAATGGCAAGATTTCATGTTTTTGACGGCTAATATTCCATTGTATGTATATACCACATCTTTATCCATCTGTTGGACATCTGGCCTCTTTCCATAATTTGGTCAAGAGTCCTTTTGACTTGCAACACTGTTTTCCTAAAATCCTACAGTTACCAGTAGTAAAATGAGACAAAACAAAACAACATATAGCTAACTCACTTACCCATGACAATAAAAGCTAGCTTGCATAGTTAATACTAATAACAATGAACACTTACATGGCCCTGCTCTGAATTTGACTGATCTGATTTTCAATTTCTCATTCTCCCTGCCCATCACTTTATAAAACAAGGCAGAAACCCTTGTGTGCCCCTCCTAAGCAAGCCTATGCCTGAGCAAGAGGAGTGGTGTGGGTGTGGACAACTAGAAGATGACAGAGCGGGTGACAGATTGGGTGAGTGGCTTTTCCAGGTGAAGAGTAAAGACTGCTCACCCCCCACAGTGGGACCCTTGAAATTAGAGTGAACAGGGTCACAAGGGCTGTTGCTAACTGAACATGGACTAAGAAATTACAATTCATTGACTGAAGACCTCTGGTACTGGCATCTAAAGAGGAGTGAGAAAAATAAAGTAGCAGGTGCAGGAAGAAGGAAAATTCAAGAACCCAAATTTGTTCATTCGATGAATGAACTTCACCTGAACGCTTCATCTGTATATTAAAGAGCACTTAGCACTTGCAAACACTCAGTACAAAGTGGTTAAGTATCGTATACAAAATGGGCCTGACTCAAGAGCTGTGGCAGCAAGTAAGTGAAAGAGTCAGGGAAGAATGGGTAGGCAGGTGGCATATTGGAACTGAGTGTCAATGGATAAGCAAGAGCCTGAACAGTCTGGGTGATGCAACTAGAGAATTACTCTCTCCGAGACTGATCACAAATTTTGAAGACCAATCACTCGAGGGGTGTACAGGTGACAGAATTAAAATGAGAGAGATCACTTCATAAGCGTTCATAGAAAGGAATGAGTGCTTACTTTCTCTGGTAGCTGCTAGAGATGTGCTCCGGGTTGGAAACGTACATTTTCCTTTGCTGAGCTGTGGGTCTCTCTGAAGTAACAGTCCACAAGGATGGCACATGGCACCCTTGACGCACAGCCACAGAAGGGAGATGGCTTTGGGTCACAGAGCCACCCACACCGCCCCATGTGTATGGTGTCCCCTTCAACGGGAAGACCAAAGACTGGTGTCTTGAGCCAAATGCGGTGTCATCAGGGACAAGGACTCTGATTCCTTCATATCAATCAATACCACTACATATCCTGATACTAGAATTGTTGGATGCACCAGGCACAAGAAGTCTATTTGATCTCATGGTCCCTTCTAACTCTACACTTAAGTTTTTATCTCTTTTATGGCCCATGTTTTCAAACGACAGATTTTTAGGAAACTGGTGAAAGACTTTTAATCTGCAAAAACAGTCGACATTTCAGAAAGATTTCCATTAAAAAGCAGTTAAAGTTAATGTCCTGGTGTTTAATAAGTTTTAACTTTCAATTTTCTAGAACTTTCATTTATATAAAACCCTTACTCTGCCAATCTCCACAGGCCAAATAACAACGGTGTATCGTGGTGATGCCTTCTGTTAATTTCTACCACAGCAAGGACACATTAAATTGAAGTAAACAATTAGGAAGATAATCTGAAAAAATAAGCCTTTCTATCCAATTAAATGAAGCAACACCTCAATAGGTCAGAAAACAACACTGGTAATCTTTTTTTAAGATTATTTATTCATTTATGGGGGGGGGAGACTTCCTGCTGAGCAGGGAGCCCAATGTGGGGCTTGATCCCAGGACCCTGAGATCATGACTTGAGCCAAAGGCAGAAGCTGCTTAACCAACTGAGCCACCCAGGCGCCCAGTGATCCTTATGTTACACTAACCTCCCTTTGCTTATTGGTGGTACTAGTGTAAGAAGTTAGTGATAAAATTACAGATGGGGGGTGCCTGGGTGGCTCAGTCAGTTAGGTGTCTGATTCTTGGTTTCAGCTCAGGTCATGATCTCAGGGTCATCAGATTGAGCCTCACATCAGGCTCCACACTTAGTGGGGAGTCTGCTTGAGATTCTCTCTCTCTTCCTCTCCCTCTCCCTCTGCCCCTCCCCCACTCTCTCTCTTAATAAATCGTTTTTAAAAAGTTACAGATGAGTATAGTTAGTAATATATTTTCAGAGAGACTAGACACCTTTCCTAGACTTATGCAGAATCTTTTTCTCAACAGACACATACTTGGAGATAGTCACAGACACTGTAGTATGAAAATAATAAAGCTACTTTTGGGAGTGCTCTTTAGAAACATGCTTGAATTAAGTTATGACCTGTTATTTATTTTTTAAGAAAACATGGGGTGGTGGGTGCCTGGATGGCTCAGTTGGTTAATATCTGACTCTTGATTTTGGCTTGGGTCATGATCTTAGGGTCCTGGGATCAAGCCCTGCATCGGGCTCCATACTCAGTGGGTAATCTACTTGAGGACTAACTCTCTCCCTCTTCCCCTGTGTGTGTGCGCGCGCTCTCTCTCTCTCTCTCTTAAATAAGTAAATAAATAAATATTAAAAAAAAACAGGGTGGGGGGATGTCTCGCTGACTCAAAGACCATGTGACTCTTGATCTTGGGGTCATGAGTTTGAACTCCATGTTGGGTATAGAGATTACTTAAAAAAATAAATAAATAAACTTAAAAAAAACTGAATAGCAAAAAACAAAGAAATCTCTGCCTGAGCCAGATGTGGCTAGAGACCAACATGATTAGCAGATGCTGTGGTCAGTGCTTTACATGTGTTAGTTCATTTAATGTTCTCAATAGTCCTGGGACATAGGTATCATTATTCCTACTTCATGAAGGAGGAAATCGACATGGAGGAGAGAAAGTGTGCCCAGGCCACCTGGTCAGTGAGAGGCAGGGCTCAGACTTCCACCTACAACTCCACATCCCACACTCTTTTTCCAAAACCAGGGTACTTCAACCAGCCATGTCTTTGATACCAGTTTATTTAGCGTTTGGGCTACATTATGGGGGTAAGAGAGGTCAATGGCTTTTGGGACAGCAATAGTTTCAGAATCACACAACTGTCTAGGGCTGGGCCATCCAATAGGGTAGCTACCAGGCACATGCAGCTATTAAAATTTATATTACTGATCATAAAATAAGATTTTCAAGTCAGTTCTTCAGTTGCACTACCTCTCATTTCGAGAACTCAGTAGCCACATGTGGCTACTGGCTACCTGACTCTGGGCATGGAACAGAGCACATTTGGGTCATCGCACTGATCTAGAGGACTCCTATGAGGCATGGCACAATTGTGTGGTGGAGGGAATCTTAGTATCTTTGAAAAATCATTACTATCCAGAGTGTTAGAGGGCATCAGAAACATTGAGAAGACTTTTCCACTTCCACTACTGGGACAGCACCAATTCTTTCTCCATAAGTTCCTTGCCTACAATGTCCTCTCAATGGCTGACACCAGATGGAAGAAATAGCTTTAACTACCTGATGTGAACTGATTTAATTATAGGTTCCAACTGGGAGAAGGGAGGTTCTTTTGTTTGTTCGTTCTTGAGCTGCAGAGCAGGGTGGGGGGCATATAATAATTCCACCTTTAAAAAAAAAGATTTAATTTATTTATTCATGAGAGACACACAGAGAGAGGCAGAGACATAGGCAGAGGGAGAAATAGGCTCCCCATGGGGAGCCCGATGCAGGACTCGATCCCAGGACGCTGGGACCACACCTTGAGCCAAAGGCAGACGCTCAACCACTGAGCCACTCAGGCGTCCCAATAATTCCACTTTTAAGAATTGGTTCCACTAACAATCGGGAAAGTACAAGGTAAGAGATTAATGAATAGGAACCAGGTCACAGTGTGCTGTCATGCAGGAACGCTGAACAAAAAGGAGTTTACAAAGGACATTACATTCGCTGCAGGTACTGGCATGCATTTCCACTATGAAAATTTTTTATAAAATGATATTGTTTCCTAAATGAAGGCAAAAAGTACAACACCGAGGAAGAGGGCAGTTAAAGTGTAAAAATTATGGCCAAAGTAGACATTCTAAAATGAAAGACAGGTGCGCCTGGGTGGCTCAGTCAGTTATGCATCTGCCTTTGGTTTGGGTCATGATCCCGGGGTCCTCGGACCAAGTCCTGCATCAGGCTGACTGCCCAGTGGGGAGTTTGCTTTTCCCTCTCTCTCTGCCCCTCCCTCCCACTCATGCTCTCCCTCTCTCTCAAATAAATAAAATCTTAATAATAATACAAGCAAAAGGGAAATGCACACCCTTCTTAGAAAAGCCATCTGTTAGGGGATCCCTGGGTGGCTCAGTGGTTTGGCGCCTGCCTTCGGCCCAGGGCGCGATCCTGGAGTCCCGGGATCGAGTCCCGCGTCAGGCTCCCAGCATGGAGCCTGCTTCTCCTTCTGCCTGTGTCTCTGCCTCTCTCTCTCTCTATGTCTATCAGGAATAAATAAAAAATAAATAAAATTAAAAAAAAAAAAAAAGAAAGAAAAGCCATCTGTTAGACCACTTCCTGGTACCTCCACAGTCTCCCTACTGCAACCAAAGTTAATGGTTGCTCTGAATGTTTGGAGATTTAAATAATGGAATAGCACGATGATACCTGGGTCAGTGGCCGAGATAATTGCTCCAAAAAAGAGACAATCTGTGTAGTAAAATTTATCCGAGAGCTGTCCCACAATCTTCATGAGCTTCACCACGCCATACATAAGATTTCTGTAAGAAGGGAAGGTAAACTATGTCAGAAAGGGAAATGAAAACCCTCCTAACTGAGTAACCTGGCCAATGTGCAAGCAAAGTAGCACTAGCATACGATACCTCGAAGGTGGCTTATAAAAACCTTAGGTGGCTGTTGTGGTTGGACACTCACCAGGAACACATGCAAATAAGACTTTGGCACCAAGTAATAGTTTGCAGTGGACATCATCTTGCTGAAACATCTCAACACTATTCCATTCCTTAAAGCTGTGCTTGCTGACAACTATTAAGTATGGTCCTCGATTAGCAACAACTTTAAGGCACCCAAAGCAGCTTGTAATAGAGGAGAAAGAAAGGGAAAGAATGCTTCATAGTGTGTAATCAATTGCTATAAAACTGACAGGATTCTCAGGCAGTGTGTTTAAAGTTGTGGAAATGAGTGTGCTGGATGAGCTGGAGAGAAAAAAAAAAAGGATGGGTAGGCCCCAAAGGTGCAGGTGACCAATCTTCTCTGCCAAGAATTATTTCAAAAAAGGGAACAGAAGCAAAACTCTCTAAACATCCTAGTAAAATATCAGGGTACTCCAGCGACATATCTGGCTTCTCATTCTCTGCATGGGTTAGGGCAGGCCAGCGGCAGCCCTTCTGATGCTTCTTATGCTGCATAGGATGTGGCACAGTCCAAGATAGACTACCAAGTTAAATATTTTGACTTGGCCGGAGCACGTTTCCTACAGGACAGCTTACAAAATGGGAGGAGTGAGGGGTGTTAAAAGGCCTAGTACGCGTTACTAAAGGGTGTGTGTGTGTGTGTGTGTGTGTGTGTGTGTGTGTGTGTCGGCAGCAGCTGTAGGGGTTAGGAGAATAAAAATAACCACAGAATAGACTCATTGTACCCCACAGCTAACACTCTAATAATAATATTCTTGCCGGTAGGGACCATGCCATGGCTTACATTTGTATCCCGGGCACCTAGGATGACAGATTTACTAAGCTAGGAGCTCAAGAATTATTTGCAGAATTGAATCCTTTGGAGAATATGTAGCTATAACTTAAAGCTTCCTTACTGTGTGCCGGGCACTGTTCCAGACAAACAGTTCAATTTCGATTCCCAGTAACTCTGTGAGACAGAGGTGATTTGCCTTTTGTTGCCTGTTGGAGGCTTCTTTTACCATCCTTTCAGACATTTCCTGAAACTACACCTGTCTCTCCATTTCCGCCTACCACAAACAGACTCGGACGCTGGGCTTCTCCCTGACAGCCTTTTCCCATCTTGCCACCAATGCCAGTCATCTAACCTGGTACTCTTTGGTGGTCTGTCTCTCTTAAAGGATGAAGTCCAAGCTCCTACTATTTTGGTGACACAAAAGGCCCTTGCCTTTTATCTCTTCCAGCTTTTTAGCTAATTTTTAAAAAGTAACGAAGGTACATGCTTTATTCCAATTTCCTTAGCTTTTATCTAATGTCCCTTTTCTGTTCCAGGATCCTATCTGAAATACCACACAACACCTCGACATCATGTCTCTTTAGTCTCCTCTGGGCTGTGACAATCTCTCCGACTCTGTGTTTTTGATGACCTTGTCAGTTTTGAGGAGTGTTAGTCAGGTACTTTGTAGAAACTCCCTCCATGAGGACACGTCTGATTTTTTTCTCACAATTACACTGAGGTAATGTGTTTTGGGGAGGGAAAGTGCCACTCTCATCACGAACATCAAGGGTGCAGAGGTATCAGTGTGATTTACCCCTATGGCTGCTGATCTGGATCATCTGGCTAGGCTGGTGTTTGTCAGGTTTTCTCCGCTGTAAAGCTATGCTTTCTTCCTCCTTTTTTCCCTGTTATATTCTGTGGGAGGAAGTCACTATGCATAGCCTGCAATCACAGCTGAAGGAGACACAAGCTCCCGCTCTTGTGGGGCGGGATGGGGAGGGAGGGAGTAGGTCAACATAAATTATTTGGAATTTTTCTGCACAGGAGATCTGTCACTTCTCCATTTATTTATTCATCCAATCATTTATTAACATCAGCAGAGACTCAGATGTTTACTTTATGGTTTGAGCCCAATACAATGTTATTTATTTTGTTGTTCTCTGGCCATTGGCCTTAGGGGAACACACACACAAAGATTTGCTTCTCATAAGTCATTAGGCCTTTGGGATACTCTGATGGGGGAAAATCCCTGTTCTTGGGACCCTAAGCCACAGTTCTTACTCTTCAAGGCATAAGCTCTTCTCATTGGACAATCAGAACTATTGAACAAAACCAAACAAAAACCCACAAACACCCTAATTCGATAAGGGCCAGGAATACTTTATATAAAAATTTAAAAGGCAGGAGAGTCCCAGTATGCCAGCTGAGCAACATCAGGGAAGGACAGGACCTAGGAAGAACTCAGCATGGATCAAGCAGCCACCAGGAAGTGTGACCACACAGAGGGCTTTGGGTGGCCTCTGACCTGTATTGTAAGCATAGGATCTGAAGCCTTGGCTTCAGCTTTTCCTAATGCTTGGCCCTCTCTGAGGCTGTGAAGAAGGTATCAAGGAATGTCTAGTGCCCTTAAGCCACCTGCTCAGAAGAGAATCCTTTAAGGGCTTGCCACACCAACAATCACCAAATGAGGGTGCTGCCTGAATATATTGTGGACACATTATGTTTGCCTTTTAAGTCAGTCACTGTCCCCAGGCTTTTTTTTTGGCTCTTTGTCTCTTTGATAAGCCCCAAGCCCTTCTGTTTCTCTGTTTTCTGGGCACTTCCTTATTTTTCGGCACTATGATACACCCGTTCTTTTTTTTTTTTTTTTTTTTTTTTGATACACTCCGTTCTTATCTTGTGTATCTGCTGCCCCTGCCCTAGAATCAACCATTTCTGCAAGGTGGTCTGGTTTTTTTCACTGGAGAATGTGATCAGGAACCAAGATCTGGGGACTAGGTATAGTTCATTTTAATTTATCTTAATCTTAATTTAAAAAGCTACACATGGCTAATAGCTACCACGCTACACAATGTAGCTCTAGAGCTTAACTGTCATCAGCATCAGCATCAAAATCCTGGACTCTGGTGGTTGTGGGGGTTTGGGGGCATGGGAAATGGGGAGATGTTGCTCAAAGGACACAAACTTACAGTTAGAAGATTAACAAGTTTGAGGATGTAAGGTGCAACATGGTGATTGTAGCTAATAATACTGTATCATATACTTGAATTTTGCTGAGAGTAGGTCTCAAATGTACTCATCTCAAGAAAAATGGTAACTATGTGACAGGATGAAGGTGGTAGCTAATCCTATGGTGGTAATGATTTTGCAACTTATAAATATTTCAAATCAACACACTGTCACATTGTCCACTTGAAGTTCACACAATGTGAATATTGTGATAGCTGGGGAAAACACTGGGCTCTGCAGGACCCATGTGGATTTCACCTCTTTGGAAAATGTGTTAATTTGATTAATGACAAAGAGTAACTTACCCAATAATGAAGCAGGAAACAGCAGTCCCCAAGAAAGCATAAGCCAGAATAGACCCGAGATTTCTGAAAAAGTGTCTCTGAATAAAACAAGAGGCAGGAATCACATTGTGATTTTTGATATCAAGCATAAGAAACACAACAGAAGTCTCTTAAAAGTGAAATTTTACTTATTGATTGCATTATAACAAGAAATAACTGAAGTTACTCCTGAATAAAGCTACTTAGCTATAAACATTGAGGTTTTAAAATAACTCTGATCCCATTAATCACTGAACGAGCAAGCAAGGGCTTAGTAAATCTCAGACACAACTACTCTGATTATATTAAATTACACTGAGAGAAAGTGTACATGAGTGTGAGTGACTGTGTGTGTGTAAGTAGACCAATCATTTTCATAGATCTAACCCAAACTCTTTTACTCTATGATCAGCTAGTCACTCCCATGTCTGGTGTACCTTAGAAGATCATTACAGATAGAAGTTTGAAACTGATAAAGTATGAAAGTGCTGTCTAAAGGCCTTTCTGCTTAATTCAGTATCAGAAAACTGTATCGTAATTATCTGCCTCATGGCATCTGAAGTGTCTCCTGATATCCTTCTGGATTGATCGTTGGAGCCTGGGAAAGAGGGCCAATAGAGATGGAAGTGGAGAAAGGAAAAATAAGTAGTTCCATTTAAGATGAGCAAATGTATAAGTTTACATATATGTATAAGAAGTTTCTAAAAAAAAAAAAAAGAAGTGTCTATACTTACACCAATGTAAGATCTAGCAATTATTCAGAAGGAGATGGCCAAACTGCAATCCTCTCAATGCTTCTGTACATTCGCCGGTTACCTTAACACACACACACACACACACACACACACACACACACACAAAGATTTGCTTCTCATAAGTCATTAGGCCTTTGGGATACTCTGATGGGGGAAAATCCCTGTTCTTGGGACCCTAAGCCACAGTTCTTACTCTTCAAGGCATAAGTTCTTCTCATTGGACAATCAGAACTATTGAACAAAACCAAACAAAAACCCACAAACACCCTAATTCGATAAGGGCCAGGAATACTTTATATAAAAATTTAAAAGGCAGGAGAGTCCCAGTATGCCAGCTGAGCAACATCAGGGAAGGACAGGACCTAGGAAGAACTCAGCATGGATCAAGCAGCCACCAGGAAGTGTGACCACACAGAGGGCTTTGGGTGGCCTCTGACCTGTATTGTAAGCATAGGATCTGAAGCCTTGGCTTCAGCTTTTCCTAATGCTTGGCCCTCTCTGAGGCTGTGAAGAAGGTATCAAGGAATGTCTAGTGCCCTTAAGCCACCTGCTCAGAAGAGAATCCTTTAAGGGCTTGCCACACCAACAATCACCAAATGAGGGTGCTGCCTGAATATATTGTGGACACATTATGTTTGCCTTTTAAGTCAGTCACTGTCCCCAGGCTTTTTTTTTTTTTAAGTGAACATATTTATATCCACCAGTGTTTTGAAAAAATTAGGTTTCAAAAAAAAAATCAACAACTGTGAGCCTAATTGCCTTTTAAAAACTCAATCAAGGGCTTAAAGCAGGGAGGCCTAGGAGTCCATCAAGGTAGAGACACGAGACCAAGGAAAATCATGTGAAGTATCCAGGAACAGATTTTAATCCCAGAATTGCTTTTCCTTGCCACTCAGCTCTCCTTTTGGGTAACTATCACTATGGTTAGTTTGAATACATTTAGTAAATTCATATTCATATTTGCCAAAAAAAAATCAGGAATATAAGAGCTGTGGATTCTCCTCCTGGAAAGTTAGTTCTCATGGAATGACTGCTGATGATCTGGTAGGGCTTCTGAGGCCCCAGGGAGGAAGGGACCTTGGGGCTGTGCAGCCCAGCTCTGAGCTGACAACTGCTCTGGAGCTTGCATGTGATAGGTGGGTCTCAGGGTCATGTGAGAGGGACCGGTTCAGACTAGAGCCCGGAGGAGCCCTTATCCGTGTGAATTCCGTAATGAATCCCAGGTCCCTGGTGCCACCCTCGAGGGCATCTAGATCTTAGGGGTGCTGGATTCGGGTTCCCAGGGTGGGGTTGAGGGGCAATGCAAAGTGTCCCCTTTGGTCCTGGGCTGGAAGAAAGTGGGAATAAGGGAGGTCCAGGACCCACGTGGAGAGGAGAGAGAGCGTGTTAGTGGAAAGATGGGTCTGTGCTTCAGATTGCATTGGCAATAAAGCTGAATCTGAGCCCTCATCTGTGGGCTTGGGGAGAAACTGGGTCTTGTGGGTGGTCGAGGGGTCCAGATGTGGGGGGATCAGGTGTGTCCTATAGCTCCTGGGCCTGATAGGGGCAGGATGGGCCAGAAAAGCTGGGCACAGGTGCAAGGTATGTGAGGGTGCACCTCTAGCAGGACCGGCATTGTTAGGAGGCCTTCTCAGCTTCAGTCTGGTTGTGTGTGGGGCTGAGTGGCCCATGTCCAGGTGTGGCCACACGTGGTGGCTGCACACAAAACATGCTGCTTTTAGCACTCATCCTCCATGTAGCAAGTCCCAGTGCTCAGGTCTGGATGCTGCTGGAGGAGACCCGAGCTGACAGCCTGTGTGCAGATGCCAGACTTCCATCCCCTCCATGTAGCTTCCGTGCCAGACGCATGTCTTCACCTGGACCAGCAGGCATCTGAAGGAGCGGCTGGCGGTCAGCACAGATGTCTGAGAACCCGACTCCACACGGCCCAGTGATTCTCTTGGGGTATGATTTGTCTCACAGATTGTCCTGGCATTCAAGTAAGGTGTTTTGGGTCACAAATTTGTTTGAAAATCAACAAGCGAAAATATTTTAAATGGTCAATGATAGGTATTTGAATAATTTGTGATAATTGATTGGAGCCTTTGAAACTGTTACCTTAAATGTATATTTGTGGATACACAAAGATACCTTTGATTCACATAAAGAAAAGCCCTTATAACACACATACACACAAATGAGGAATATAAATCTGCCACCCCAAATACACCCATGACATATTCTAAAATCACACACATACACACACACATACACAATTACCCATCTCCACTCATATATGCTGGTATGAACTGGAGTTTTATGCCTTGAAAAGAAAGGTACACTGTGCCACTTATTTGGGAATTATGACACCAAATGCTTGACTATCTACTTCATGGTTTATACTATACTTTCACATATAGTAGCCCATCCAATCTTTGCAGCCACCTCATCATGAAGGTGTTATGGGGACATTCGATGTCTCTCACACACAGGGCTCCCCATAACACCATGACAGTAAGGAACAGGAGAAGGAGTAGACTCCTGTGTGTGAGCTGCTTGGAGTCACCGATCAACTGCAGTGTCAAGCCTGGAAAGCGTGTCTTCTTAGTGCAGGGCATTAGAGTCTCACTGTACAAGCCACCCTTCTCGACTCCTACTACATCCTTGTAGGGAAGAAAGTATAGCACCTCCTAGTCCTAGTGCTAGGTGCTAGCAAAATCCTAGGTCTTTTTTTTTAAGATTTATTTATTTATTCACGAGAGACACAGACTGAGAGAGGCAGAGACATAGAGGGAGAAGCAAACTCCTCACAGGGAGTTCGATGCAGCACTTGATCCTGGATCCCGGGATCACAACACAAGCCGAAGGCAGCCACGCAACCACTGAGCCACCCAGGCATCCCAGAATCCTAGGTCTTTTATCTTCCTCTTATTTGGCCAGTCATGTGTAGTTCCCATAGCTATGACTGGTTCAGTACCCCCTACTTTTCCCTCTCCATTCTAGAATGGCAAAGAGAGACAAAGGAGATGGCTAAGCTCTGGTAAAGTCTTCAAGAGTACAGGCTGAAGACTGATCAGGATGAGAAGGTGTGCTTTTGGTGAAAGTCCACCTGGCATTCCAATTTCTAGCTGTACCATTCTAAGACTTGCATTTCTACTCCTCCCGTTCCTCACTGACAAATGTTAACATGAGACAGAGAGACAGAGAGAGATAAAGACTGAGAGAGATATCAAGAAAAAAAATAAATAAAAATAAAAAGAGCGAGTTTGGTGGGAGAAGTTCACAAAACATGAAGGCTTTCATTAGGTGAATTATTTTGCTGGTGACACACCCCATAAGCAAACTGAGCAGTAGCACAAAATCATAGCTAATTCCAATGACATTTTTTCAAGTTAGAAAAAAAGGCCCATGTCCGCATGACAACTCCATGTGCATAGGTCAAAGGGTCTGAATATATTTGTTTCCGTGCCCGTAGTTAAGTGGTGAAATGGTTATTACACATTTAATCGACAGCAGCTTTAATCACAGATGGCAAAACCATACAAAAACCAACTATTTCAGTGCCATTATAAGGACTATTTAAAAAGGAAAGAGACTGAACTAATAGCAGATAGCTCAAGAGACTGGCATTTCAAAAACAACTTAAATTGGTAACTGGCAAAGCCTGTTATTTTTCTTCTGAGAAAATGAGGCCAACATAGGGAAGGCTCTGCAGAACCTAAAGTGTTTTTCAGCCATTAGAATGGCTACAGCCAATGATTTGCTTTCATTTTAAAGCAACCTTGATGATACATTAAGATTAGTGATTTACAACACCAAATTATTCATCACCCATTTGATCTGATAAAGAGTTCCCAAATTCTTCACTTAAAGAATAACATTTTTTATACTCATAAAACATCTCCTATTTGTTACATGTCAATAGCTGTCATATAGATTTAGATACTTTTGCAACCCCATAAAGTAGACAAGAAAAGGATACATATTTTGGTATAGAAAACCTAAGTCCAGAGGGAAAGTAGGAAAGATAAGGATAGCTTTTTTTTTAACTTTTTATTTTGGAGCAATTACAAATTCAGAGAAATTGCAAAGATAGTATAGAGGGGTCCTGTGTATCTTTGCCAAGTTTTCTCCACTAGTTATACCTTATGTAACTGTACTACAAGATCAAAACCAGGAAACTGACATAGGGACAAAGTGTGTGAATAGCTCTGTTTCATTTTATCCTATGTGTAGATTCACGTATCCACAGCTGCAATCAAGACATGAAACTGTGCCATCACCACCACGACATCCTTTACAGTCACACCCCTCTCACTCCCACCATCCCTAACCCACAGCACAGCCACTAATTTGTTCTCCATCCCTATACTTTTGTCATGCCTAGAATGCTACATAAATGAAATCATACAGTACGTGACCTTTTGAGGTTGGGTTTTTTTCCCATTCAGCATAATGCCTTTGAGGTCCATCCAAATTGTTGTATTAATAGTTTGTTCCTTTTTTGTTGCTGAGTAATATGCCATGGTATGGATGGGTGTTTAACTATTCACCTAACTTCAAGACGTTGTTGTTGTTTCCAGCTGGGGACTATTACAAATAAAATTGCTATGAGCCATTATGTACAGGCTTTTGTGTGAACATAAGTTTTCATTTCTCTGGGAGAAATCATCGGGAATAAAATTGTGGGGTCATATGGTAACTTCAACTTCAGTCTTATAAGAAACTATAAAACTGCTTTCCAGAGTGGCCGCCCCATTTTACATTCCTACTGGCAATGTAGGAGCACTCCAGATTCTAGAACAGAGATGAATCACTTGATGATGAGACAACTATAGTCTCTGAGTGGGCGCAGAACACAGTAATAAGCAATCTGGGAGAAGGGAAAAGTTAGAAAGTTATGTAGGTACATTAACACAGCAATTCCCGTGCTTTAAGAAATACTGGCAAAAATCTCTTACCTTCTTTAAACTGTAGCCAGCATGGAAAATAATTGGAGGCAGAAGGATGTTGAAGAAGACCTCTGGATCAAATGTTACCTGAAAGTTTAAAAAGAAAAAAGTCAGGGGGAGGGCACCAGACTGACTTAGTTGGTACAGCATGTAACTCTTGATCTCAGGATCATGAGTTCAAGCCCCACGCTGGGCATGGAGCCTACTTAGAGGGAGAGAGAGAGAGAGAAGTCAAATTCTAGTTTAATGCCAGTTGGTGTCACAATAGTTGCTTAATATTTTAAGCCATTGACTCAAGTCGGGAAGCAAATAAGGTAAGTGTGAAAAATCATGGACTCATCACAAGAGATCAGCCACAGTTTCCCCTGTGGACCAACATGTTGTTCTCTATACAGCACTCTGACTCCTGCTCTTGGTGTGTTATTTAATACATAATAAGAAATGACAATGTAATTCCAAGGACTCAGAAAGCTCCTGGCCAATGTTTTTTAAACAAGAAATAAAAACATCTTGATTTTTATCAAGCCTTTATAAAGGCTCAACTGCAATAAAAGATGCCATCATGATTCTTTATTAAATTTCTGGATCCTCCCACAGAACTGCCTATAGACACCATTCTACTGAACTTTTTATTTATTTATTTTTTTAAAAGATTTTATTTTATTTATTCATGAGAGACACACACAGAGAGAGGCAGAGACACAGGCAGAGGGAGAAGCAGGATCCATGCAGGAAGCCCGACGCGGAACTCGATCCTGGGTCTCCAGGATCACACCCCGGGATGAAGGCGGCACTAAACCGCTGAGCCACCAGGGCTGCCCTCAATTGAACTTTTTAAAAAAAATTTATTTATTTGACAGAGAGATAGAGAAAGCCAGAGAGCACAAGTGGTGGGGGAAATGGCAGAGGGAGAGATGGGGAGTAGACTTCCTGCTGAGCAGGGAGCCCAATGCAGGGCTTAATCCCAGGACCCTGTGATCATGACCAGAGCCAAAGCCTGATGTTTAACCAACTAAGCCACCCAGGCACTCCCATTCTACTGAATTTAAGTCTCTCCTGAGTGATCAGCCTTTTATGAGACCTGATGCAGCCTAGATCAGAGTCGCCAATGATGCTAGCAGCTTTCTCAGCATCAACATGAAAATTTGGCAGCTCTAGAGGGACTGAAATGCACTTGCAGGCTTCATATAGGGAAATCACTCCGAAACTCTTCATGTTCAGTAAAGAATTAAGCAGTCAATATACTTCCCAAACTTTTTAAAGAATTTGTTCATGCTCTTACTAAAATTAATTTTAAAGCCTCACTCTAATTATTAAAAGTCAGGTTAGGGAGCGCCTGGGGGGGCGCAGTCAGTTCAGTGTTCGACTCTTGATTTCAGCTCAGGTCATGATCTCAGGGTCATGAGATCGAGCCCTCTGTGGGGCTCCATGCTGGGTGTGAAGCCTGCTTAAAATGCTATCTCTCCCTTTCCCCCTGCCCCTTCTTCTTCTGCTGTCTCTTAAAAAAAAAAAATCAAGTTACCATTTCTCTTTAGAAACTGGAAATGTTAACCAGCCTAATTAAAAGTGAAAAGATTCTCACAAATTATGCTTTATTTGATCTTCTTGCTGAAGATATGAGTAGTGAGAAAAACAGGGAATGTCAGAATGAGAAGGGGCTTTGAATGATACTCAGTATGAGAGTGCTGAGGCCACAGTCATGCAGGAAGTAGCACGAGCCTTTCCTGCCACCTACTCCAATACGGTGCATCAAGCTGCCTCGGCACATCTCTTTTCTCCTCAGCTAACAACAGTGCTCTCAGCCTTGTCTGCTCTCCCACCTTTGCTTTGTGCAGCAAAAGTTTAAACAGAAGGGATGTGAATCAACCTTTTTCTAAAGGTAAAAGGAGCAAAAGTCAGCATCACCTTTTATAATGATCTAAAAGATGGAGATGGGTTGGGTTCCTTTTCCTTTTGTCCCCACCCTATCCACAAGAGACTCAAGCTGCCATTTCCAAACAGCTATGAGCATGGTGATTACACTGAGTATCTTTCTCGGTTGCATTTAATTTTACCAATGTTAATGGAAATCCCAGACATTCTTATGAGGGGTTGAGAACATAAAGTTCACTAGGACTGCCTTTGAGGACACAGAAAAGATGGGCATGTTTAAAACTCCAGATTAAGAATAATTTTCCTTAAGGATTAAGGTCGATCCTAAAATCAATAATAATTTAATTTTCAGAGCACAGCCTACACCATGCCTTTGGCTGCAAGCCTTTGCACACATTAGCTTTGTTCTATACAAAAAGAGGCTCCCCACAGCCTGGATCACCAAGAGCTTAGATAGAAGCCTTCCTGCTGATAAGCCTGGGTCTACAGAGTAAAGAGAGAATGTGTGGATAAGTACAGATCTCTTGCTTTTCTTGGAAATCACCTGAGTGAGGAGATAAATTATCCTTCTGTCATGTACTTTAGCTATTGCCAATATCGAATGAAAAACAGCACTTGGGCTCAAATTCTAAGACGAGATATTCTTCCTCCAGAGATTCATTAAGCCTTTGGCATCGCTCACTAATGAGAACGGACACTCAATAAGTATTTGTACAATCTGGCAAAAGAACCAGGAAGAGCTAAGACTTACCATTTGGAATACTGAACAAACAAGCTTAAAGTGAAACCAATATTATTTTAAGAAAGAAACAACCTCATCCCTAAACTGTAACAAGAGATGTGCTAAAGGAGAGATGGGGATGGAGAGACAAGCTGAGTGGTGTTGAACAAACCTATCGCACCACTGGCGGCCTGTGTCAGCTACTAACCCTAACAAAGCAAATGGGCTCAGGTTCACGTCCTAGCAAAACTGAGAACCAGGAATGTTATCCATGCTCCAGGATTCTAAAAGGATTTCCCTCTACAAGGGCTGAGATGGAATCAGAAAGTCGAAAATCATGTCAGGGCCACAATGGCAGAGTACTCCCCAGCTCACCTTCCTCAGCATGTCATTCTGCTCCACACTGTTGATCTTGCCAGGGCTGATTTCTCCTTTCAGGGTGTATTCGAAGAACTTCCCACTGACATTCACCAATAAGGTGCTGAAGGCCCTGTCTTCCTGGGTACAGCTGAGCGACTTGTCATGACCACTGGTGGCAGGGGTGCCGTACCTCAGGATCACCCCAACGATGAGCCCTGAAACAGAGTGGGAAGGAAAAAAGACCCCCATCAGGTCTGTGGAAGGACAGAGGGAGCATGGAAATAATGACAGTCGGTCTACAATAGCTAGGAGACACAGAAGTCATCTTAGAACCCAGGTATAGTGTATTTTAGGAGCAGCTGCATGGTCCTTCCAAAGGGTTAACATCCTCTGGCCTGAGTCCCTCATCCACCAGGAGGACGAGGTGGGACAGTACCTTTCCTGGTTATTATGGCACTGAGCATTTTCCCCAAGTGACCATGTCTCCTTTCTCAGGCTTCTGGTGGAGGAGGATAGAATGGTAAGAGAGGCAAAGCCTTTTCTGCCAAGGACAGCACAGAGCACAACTGCTGAGCTTTGATCCGTACAAGCGGCAGCCCTCAGGCCAGTCCTGCTGCCATCTGCCAGCCAGGACCAGGCCACAGGAATTTCCAGCTCCTAAAAATGCAACTTGCTCTGCCACCCACCAGAGAAAGGGGCGGGGGGGGGGGGGCAGAGAAGACAAAAGAGAAAGCAAAGCAGTGCTTTTGTTTAGGTCATTTTAAATACTGGGTATCACGGAGGAAGTAATTCTACCCCTTGGGGAGCTAAACCCCACGGTGCAAATTTTTGCTATCGCGACGCAAGGACTGTGCAGCTGTCTTCTTGGAGCTGTGGCTATGATACAGCTAAAATAATTAGCTGCAAGTCTTTAGGTCTCATTCCGTTCTTAGGTGGGGTTTCCCATTAGGGGGAAAAAAAACAACCTCAGCAAAGTTGTGGATAAGCATGTGGTTCCACAGTGAAGGAGTGTTGCTCCCCTGGTCCTGGACAGGAGTCCCACATGCCACAGGAAAAGTGAGCGACATATGAAGAGAACATAAATCTCCACAAGAAACTTCCTACAGTTCTCTGTTAGGGGGAAGATTTCTGACTTCTCTCTACATTCAGTTCTTTGCTAACAGTGTTAAAAGACAGAAGGGTAAAAAAAAAATGCTCCCTTGTCTCATTTTGCCATTAACAGAGAGTTCCATGAGAAAAAGAAAGAAGGTTGTATGTTTACTATATTCTGTGCATAATATTCTATAATGTCTCTTATCACCAAGACATATGAGAACTCACAAGACGTTGTTGAGGAATTATATGTATAAAATCTAGAAAAGTACAGTTCTTTAAGCCAGACTCAGTGTCTCTGCCACATCATCATCATTATTATTGTTATTATTAAAGATCTGCATTAACAGATACTTGTAGCTGGTTGACCTTTGTGAGAAAAATCAAATTATAAAAGATTACTAATGAAGAACAAGGTTCTTTTTTTAAAAGATTTTATTTATTTATTCATGAGAGACACAGAGAAAGAGGCAGAGACATAGGCAGAGGGAGAAGCAGGCACCCTGCAGGAAGCCTGATGCAGGACTCAGTCCCAGGCCCCCAGGACCACGACCTGAGCCAAGGGCAGAGGCTCAACCACTGAGCCACTGAGGCGTCTCTAGAATGAGGTTCTTAATAATCTCAACTTAACCAGATATAAAACAGTTTTAAAACCTTTAAAGGTGTAGGAAGAAAAGCCAGACTTTAAGGAAAAACACGTTGGTTGTTACAAAGAAAGAAAAAGATGTCTTTAGAGAAAAAAAAAAATAAAAACCCCATAACTGAGGTCTTCAGCACCAATCTTTCTTTCATGTCTTATTGCTGGTATTTCACATTCTTTTCTTCTTGTTGGGTGACTAACCGGGATGATGTCAGAGATGGTAAGCTAGCACTTAGTGTCTCCCTGCCCAGCCTCGGAACAGACTTTCCAGCTGTGGTCTCTTGGCCATCTTGTGGTTTACAGTTTCCTGGGTGTCTGTGCCGGTAACTGAAGTTGGGGAGGTACCTATGTTGAGGTGGTTGCTGATGGTCAGTCCCTTCTCCTTGATTTTCCCACTCCTCTCCATGGCCATCCTAGAGAATCACAGTCTCTAACCCCAATGGATAATCTGTATCCCTGGTCTACTTTGTTCTCCTGTACCTTGGTTGTTGGCAGTCTTCTCCCTTCCTACACAGGAGGGCTGGAAGACTGGTCAGCCCTCATAGGGTCTCTGTATGGAGTAAGGTGTGTGCTGCTGGGCCTGGTGTCCAGGGGAGCTCTACAATCCCTCTTTCTGTTTCCCATTCTCAGCATTGTGGTAATTTTGCTGGGGAGCACATGGAGGCCCCCGCATAAAGTCTGTAATGGTTATACGTTGCTCCATATTTATTGCCTGGCATTGGAAATCTACCAGGGCCAACATTTGTTGCTTCTACACCCTTTTCTCTGTCAAGAACTTTGAACCACGTAGTTTCTC
Source organism: Canis lupus dingo (assembly GCF_003254725.2). NCBI lineage: Eukaryota > Metazoa > Chordata > Mammalia > Carnivora > Canidae > Canis > Canis lupus. The sequence continues at coordinate 40,322,639 of NC_064281.1, forward strand.
TACCCCCTGCACTGGAAAGGTGCTTCCTGGAGGTTCTTCTTTATGGCAGTCTAGTGTACAAATAAATATATATCACTTGGTGTCATTCCTGTGGATGAAACCATAGCTGTTTCTTACATGCAACCATTTTTTAAAAAAGATTTTATTTATTTATTCATGAGAGAGGCAGAGACATAGGCAGAGGAAGAAGCAGGTTCCATGTGGGGAGCCTGATGTGGGACTTGATCCCAGGACCCTGGGATCATGACCTGAGCCAAAGGCAGACACTCAACCACTGAGCCACCCAGGTGTCCCTACACTGAACCATTTTACTGTTCCTTAAACTTTTGTCACAAGGACTTTCTCGTCTCTGTGGGTGAGCCACTGCTCCCTCCACCATGCTCCTGAGCCACAGTGAGCAGTGGCTGCGCTGAGGAGGGGTGGCAGGAGGCTGCTGGGCCTTAGCTCTGCTGCTCAGGGTTGCGACAATGGGGATGGTGGCCGGGGCTGGTGGTGGCAGCCTCAGCTCCTCCATGGGTCACCAGAGTAGGGTTCTGCTCAAGGTTCTCTGGGGTTGCTCTCCACTCCAGATGGAACTTGTATTGTTTTTTTTTATTACTATTATTTCTTCACTCCCTGGTCAGGCAGTTATTTCCTAATGAAGTTGTACATGACAAGAGAGGACTCCGTGGCACTTCAACACTCATCATGTCTACAGGATGACCTGCAGAGTCTGAAGAAGGCGACCTATCACACGATTTAACTTTGATGTCTTCATCAGGAAACCAAAGTAAGTCATTTACAGAAGACTCTCCTTCTCTCAAATCAATAGCTACTTCCCATAACTCACTGTTTATTTATGGTATCAGCGTCATTATTAGTGGCGGTAACTAAAAGGTAAACCATACTAGCACAGGGTCTTCATGATGACTACTACTCTAATGAAAGAGGTGAGGAACTATATATTTGGTCTTTGTCCCAATTTCCTGGTACATAGCTCCTAAAACCCTTGGAATTGAGTGATTAGTATATTTTTGTATGCTAGTAAGATGACTGGTAGCTGGAGGCTCCTGGATAATCTTCAAGATGGGAGCTGGTTGCCAGGGGGAACCAACCTTATGATTACAGAGTTGAAAACTTTTTATTTATTTATTTATTGTATATTTTTTAATTGGAGTTTGATTTGCCAACATATAGTATAACACCCAGTGCTCATCCCGTCAAGTGTCCCCCTCAGTGCCCGTCATCCAGTCACCCCATCCCCCCGCCCACCTCCCCTTCCACTACCCCTTGTTCGTTTCCCAGATTTAGGAGTCTCTCATGTTTACAGAGTTGAAAACTTAAACCCTGCCCCAAACTTCCAGGGAGGGAAAGAAGCGAGAGAGTGAGTTAATCACTAATGGCCAATGATTTAATTAACCATGCCTAAGTAATGGAGTCTCCACAAAAATCCCCAAAGTATGGGGGCTCAGAGAGCTTCTGGGTTGGTGAACATGGGTTGAAGGTATGGGGAGGGTGGTGTACCCAGAGAGGGCACGAAAGCTCCACTCCTTCCTTCGTACCTTGCTCTATGTATCTCTTCCATCTGGCTGTTCCTTAGTTATATCCACTTATAATAAACCCGCAATAAAACAAGTAAACTATTTTCCTGAGTTCTTTGAACCATTCTACAAATGCTGTACTTGAGGAGGTTGCCATGGGAACCTCAGATGTGTAGCTGGTCAGCCAGAAGTGCAGGTGACCACTTAGGACTTGTGACTGACATCTGACATTGGGGAAGGGGTTGTGGTGTTGTGGGACTGAGCCCTCAACCTGTGGGAGTTAATGTCAAGTCCAGGTAGTGTCAGAATTGAGTTGAATCATAGGACACTCAGCCACTACCCATCAGAATTGGAGAATTGCTTGGTGTGCGAAAGTCATTACAGAAGTGTTCAGTGTTGAATATTGTGTAAAGGGGAAACAGGAGGTTTTTTTCTTATAGAAGTTTATATTTGTAGACAAATTCCTCAATTATAGGAAATTCCCTCACACTCTCTCCCAGTAACCATCACCATCATACTAGAAGTGCTATTAACTGATGAATATTGTTTTTATGTACTGATAAAACACTTCCCTCCCTACCTGGGCCCAGTGTGCCCATTTTAAAGATGAGAGACGGTGAAGGCGATGCTGCTGCCCTCTTGTGGTAAAACATGGCAACATAAAACACCACAGCAAAGATACAAGGTCAACGCCTGCCTGATAGTTTGGGCCAAAACTATTATCAAGCAACAGGATACATTGCTAACTCAAGGTAGACTTTGAGTTACTCCTCAAACATCTTAGATTTATATTTATTACCACTGTAGTTCATGACACAAAGGAACAGAGTCATCATCATGATAGTAAGTTTGTGTTTACTGTCTTCCACTTCAAGAAAGAATACTATATTAGGACAGTGGAGGCATATTTTGGTAAGAAGAGGATAAAGGTTTAGAAAAAACATGAATTGCAAATTGAACACCAATAAAAAATAAATTAAAAAAAAAAAGAAAAAACATGAATTGCATATTTTCATCTGCTACATGTGGAAGACAGACATCCTCCGACGGGGAACTGTAAAAGGTGCTAACTACAGAGAATGAAAACACAACATTAAGTTTTTTAAAAAAGCTCAAAAAAATCAGTGTCCACACACACAAAAAAAAATGATGGAGACCAACCGAAGAACTGAAGATTTTACTGGATCAACATCATAGTGTTCTGGATTACAAAGAGAAATAACCGATTATGTATGTGGGCCAGAAAAGTAGCACATAAGATGGCAGCTGATGGAGAAAATGAACCACTGACCTCATAGGTATAGGATTAATATCAGGGAAGAATGGAGTTTTAAACTCTTACAGAAGGCAAATATGGATGACATTCCTTTGACATCTGATATCCCTTAATACAGGATGGTCAACTCCAAAGATGCAAAAGTTTGAAGACTTTTTCAGGGAAAAACAATTTTAAGACTGCTTCACCTAGGTAGGAAAACAACTCACTTCACAGCTGTATGAGCATATTGTGCTGATGGTGTGCAACTGCCAACTTTTCTAATTTTTAAAAGTAAGACACAAAATCCCTACGTATGGTTTATATATGTGTCTTTCCAAAAACTGGTGGTCTGAGGAAGGAATTTAACTATGGAGAAAGTATGGTTCAAAAACCCCGTGAGAAAAAAACAAAACAACACAAAACAACAAAAAACAAAAACCCCATGAGGCCATTAAAGAAACTAGCCCCCATTACTTTGGTGCCAGCTCCTGCTTTCATGACTGAAGCTGTCAGAAGGACAGTTGAATGAGTCGACACTCAGCTAGCTGTAATTCTAGACAGCCATCCACTTGCTGTAATATTTAGATGTCTCTATTAATAAGCCTTTGTTAAGAAGCTGGAGAACAGGTGCATGGATACGTTGTTCTCTAATGAGGTTTCACTTTCACTATATGAGCAATTGGGAGGAGATGATCACCAGTTGGGTCTGGCTACCGCTGTGGGCTTGTTTACAGCATACAGGGGCTGTTCTGAGTTCAAAAGCTTCATCTGAAATCCTGAGAAAAGAAAGCACCCTGTTCCATACATCGTTCCACAGTGTGTGAAGAAAGTGAATATAATTTTGAAACATTTCATTTTGATTACATTCTGTAATCACTTCCTATTGCCTACTGTTAGCCCCAGGCAACTACTGATCTACTCCCTGTCTCTATAGATTTGCCTTTTCTGGACATTCCATATAAATGGAATCATAAAATATGTAGTCATTTGTGTTGGCTTCCTTCACTGAGTGTAATGTTTTCAAGGTTCAGCTGTGTGGAAGGAAGGTATCAGTACTTCATTACTTTTGATTGCTGAACAGTATTCCAATGTATGAATATACCATATTTTGCTTATCCATTCACCAGTTGATAAGCATTTGGGTTGTTTCCACATTTTTGCTATTATGAATAATGCTGCTATGGATATTTGCATACAAATCCCTGTAGACATGTTTTCATTTCTCTAGGGTAGATACCCAGGAGTGGGTCACATGGTAAATCTATGTTTACTATTTAAGAAACTGCTGAAATTTTTTTCCACTTGGGAAACTGTGTACCTTGCAATTCACCCAAGCAGTGAATTAACACCCACTCCTCCTTTTGATTGTTGACTAGTACTCCAGTGTATGAATATACAAGAATTTTTTTATCTATTCACCTGTTGAGGGATAGTTGACTTGCTTCCAGCTTTTGGCTATCACAAATTAAGTTGCCTTGAACATGTACAAACAGGGTTTTATGTGAATGTGTTTCCATTTCAATACCCAGAATATGACTGCTCAGTCACAGGGCAAGTGTATGTTTAACTTTATTAGAATCTGCCAAGCCATTTCTCAGAGTTACTATGCCATTTTGTGACAACCCCTTTCCCACAAGCAGTGTATGGGAGTTCTAGTTGCTCCACATCTGATAACTCTTGATAATACACCAGAAAATCTGTGAATCACCAAACAGCCAGCCTGGGAGCAATGCTACCCTGCTAGAGGATGACTCTGATGAAAGAAATAAACTGGGTCCATAGCTCTTTAAGACACAAGTTATGTCTTGTCCCGGCCAGTATACAAGACACTAAAATAGTGAAAATCAAGCCAGTCAGGAGTTGGACCTCCAATCAAATGCCCCTCTTCTCCAGCAGCTGACATTCCAGAGATCTGATTAAAACCAAGATGGAGTGCATTTTTGTGATTCAAAACCACCATCAATTTTATAAGTAGCTTCCCCAAATATGGGATGTCACAGTTAGGAATAAAAAGAAGAAAATGATTTTATCTTAGAGATCTACTTAACAAAACTAGACATGGGAAAATCATTCTACTGTCCCATGAAGCTTTTGGGTGAGTCACCACAAAAAACTTCCCATCATTGTTGTGCCATACAGCACTTCTCCACATATGACCGTATGCCATATAACCTTCTGACAATCTTTACAAAAGGAAGATCCTCATTCTAGTGTAGAATGAGTCTTTCATTGGGAACTAGGACCAGGGAGGCCGACTTGGGCTCCATGACTAAACTTTCAACTAGAGGAGTCCAAAACTTTCAATTACCAAGTCCAATACTTGGTATCCAAGTATAGGTTGATTACATTTGTCTCATTCTATGTGGGGCCTATGCTGACTCAACACTTCCAGGGCTGTAGGGATTAATCCAGGGTTACAGTCTTAGAAATCCCATTATTACCACACACCTAAACCACACTCTCCAAGCTCTGCCATTAACCAATGAGACATTTTGACCTGGCTCCTTTATCTTCCAATTGGTTCAAAATTTTGGTAGGGAACTGAGTATCACTAATTCAATCCCTCAAACACCAACAATATAGATAACCACCCATGTTGTTAAACATATTTTCTTCTGAGGTGCCTAGGTGGCTCAGTGGTTGAGCGTCTGCTCATGGCATGGCATCAGGGCATGATCCCAGGGTCCTGGAATTAAGTCCCACATCGGGCTCCCCACAGGGAGCCTGCTTCTCCCTCTGCCTGTGTCTCTGCCTCTGTATGTCTCTCATGAATGAATGAATAAATAAATACACATTTTCTTCAAAATCCTTTTAAAATAAAATTCACAGATACATTTGAGTGGAAGAAAATGGGAAGCCAGCAGATTCCTGGATTAGGTCTAAGGACCTTTCAAATTATAGTATTGGTTTTCTGTTTTAGGTCAGGAATACGATTCATTTGTTTCTGCTTCATACTCTGCCATTATCCAAAATCAAGGATACCTGTGGCTAAGTCATACTCAACACATTTTAATTGCTGTTTTGTGTATCTCCCCTTCAATTAAACACATTAATCAAATTCAAGTCAACTGCCAAAGGACTACAAAGGTTACTACAGCAGATTATCACACATTTTCCTGACCTTTTTTGCCACTCTTTAAAGGTTCAGCCAAGACTCAGATAAACACCAGCTACCTTTCAAAATAAATTTATCAATCTTTCCTCTGAGCTTTTGCCTGGAATTCTCTCCCCACCCTGTCTTCCCTAATCATCCTCACAGGGTTAAGTCCTACTTTATCCTTCAAGTCACAATATAATTATCACTTCTTCCAGGCAGGGAAGCCCTTCCTGATACCTCAGGACTGGACTGGATTCTCCACAATCAGGGTTGCCCTCACAGAATTCAACATGAAAGATGCCCCCTGAAATTGTTCAGGGCACAACCTACACAACCATATGTGGCTTCCCTGCTACCCATGCATCTCCAGACACAGTCTCTCATAGTGACCATGTCATCAGAGCTACGATAGCACTGCACTGTGAATGCCTTTTAACTTCTGTTCCTCATCCCCAGGGCTAATTTTCCTAAGGGCAATGCTCAGTGAGTACTCACCAGCCATTCCTGCATCTGACCCATCACAGCCACACAATACAAGAAAACAGACTATGGGGACATTAGCCAGTAGCCATCTGTTAACAAAGAATCACCTTATGTGAGTTGTAGGAAAAGATACTTAGTTCTGAATCCTGAGAAAGCAACTACATATTTTCAACCTCTTACCTGCCATGAAACTCAAGGGTACCCACATTTATTAGCCTTTCCCATTTGGCCTGAATTAATGAATACAATTCAAGTACTCTCACAGGTCAAAAATCTTCTAGTGGTTTTATGAGGCATATTATAGAATCTACCTTCCTAGAGGCTCTGAAGTAATATTGCAAATAAACGAATGTGCTAATCACAGTTATCTTAGAGAGCTATGAAACTGGAACACACACCAACAACTACGTTTGCTGCTCTCATGACTGGACTTACTAAGGGATGGCTGAGCCTTAAACTGAAATAAATGCAAATATATAGACACACACAAGTAACAGAATAGGGTTTTGATAACACGTGGGAAAATAAGTGAACAAAACACAACCATACTTACCTAAGTTTTAATTGATGACGGTGTATTTTTGAAAATTAAAGAAAACAAAACCTATTTAAGAACTCACCTGTCAAACCAAATCAAAGACTATCAACCAAAACAAATTATCTTCTACGGACTTAACTGTGTTCTCTCAAACGTCCTATGTCGAAGCCCTAACCACCACCACCACCACCACCACCACCACCACCACCGCCCCCCCACATGTGACTGTAATTTGGAGATAAGCTCTTCAAGGAGGAAATAAAGGTTAAATGAGGTCATAAGGTGGGGGCCTTAATCTGATAGGGCTGGTGGCCTTGTAAGAGGAGGAAGAGACACCTGCTCCCTCTTCCTGTGCACACATGCCCAGAGGAAAGGCCATGTGAGGACACCGCAAGAAGATGGCTGTCAGAAGATGCAGGGGGGCTTCTCTCGACTATCAATAATAGCCTTCCAGCTAACTCACATCTGACCTCACAACTAGGAAAACTTTCTCTTACAGATGAGAAGTCAAGGTCCCACTGCTCTACCACAGGGTCCTTAAGCCCTACTCCGCAGATGGTTTTTGTCTTTCTTTTTCCCATATTACCATCATGATGACTCTTTTTAATCTTCCAAAGGAGACTTTCACCATATTGCCCTCCCAGCATGAACTCAGAAAGTATTTTCCTAGAGCACTAGCCAGCAAACTACCATACTTTTGTTCTCTCTGATCAGAATTGTTGGAGCCAGACAAAAGATTAACTTTCATTAATGCTTTCAAAACATTTCCTACTTGGGAAGATACTGAAATGTGCTGTGTTTAGAAATTTAGAGGCACACAATACATAATTTTTAACTCAGATGATCAATACAATAATTCTAAAAAAGGACAAAGATTTAAATTTAAATTGATGATGACCTATACTAGTAAGCGAACTATAATGACTATAAAAACTTTATTATGAAGTGTATCAGATACCCAAAAATATAAATATAGTACATATAAGGGATAAAGAGTAATGTAATTGGGAAAGTATATACATGGGGGTTTCAAAGGTAGTGGTAATGGTAGTGGTTTCTGTTTCTTAAAGCTGGACAGTAAATACAGAGGTGTTTATTCCACTTTTTAAGTTATATACTCTATTTTGTATATTTAATATATTTCACAAGAATTTATCAGGATATGAATGGTCTACCAGACATCTATGTGGCCATCACTCAATTTAATCAACAGTGCACTACCAAGAGAGCTAAGCACCCTTTATATTATTTTCAATCAAGACCTGAACTTGCCCTCACCCCAGCCCCTGGAAACTACTACCCTGAACTGGGTGCTTATTATGCCCTTAGAGTTTAATTGTGGATATATTTTGTTTCATTTTGTATGTCTTTGAATTATGTGTGATATGAATTATTTGGTAACTTGCTTTTTTCACTGCATAATGTGCTTATGAGAGTCATCCATATTAACATATGGCCCTGGTGCATGATGTCTCACTGCTGTATCGTGTTTTAGCACGTGGATATATTTTCCTTCTGCTTTTCTGTACCACCTTCTGGAGAATTGCTTCAGATCCGTTGTCTGGTTTGCCAAAACTCTTCAGTTCTTTACCCTATCCATTGAGAGTTTGTAATGTCAATGACTGTTTTTCACTTCTAGAAATTCTATTTGGTTTTTACTAAATGAATGAAATCTGTTTTTAAAAAGCCGGCCAGGGGTCGTGCCTGGATGGCTCACTTGGTTAAAAAGTGTCTGCCTTTGGCTCAGGTCAAGATCTCAGGATCCTGGGATCAAGCCCCACATCAGGCTCCCTGCTCAGTGGGTGTCTGCTTCTCCCTCTGCCCCTCCTTCTGCTCATGCTTGTGCTCCTTCTCTCTCTCCCCATTCTCTGAAATAAATAAATAAAATCTTTAGACAAAAATTCTATTTGGTTCTTTTCCAACATAATAGTTGTTTGCTAACATAATCTAAACTAAGAGGTTAATATGTTTATGACCCTTCCCTTTGGACTGTGACTACTGCTCACTTACTCCAATCTGCTTCACGGGATGGATAACAACACTCTTTTATAAAGGCCTAAATGCCCCCTCCAAAGGGTACTGGCTAAATAAATTATGGTCCTTTCACATAATGGAGCCTGTAGCCATTATATTAAAAAGAATGCAGCAGTGCTACATCCGATGCATTAAGTGAAAAAAAAAATAAGCACAGTGCAGACGAGTTGTATAACACACTATGTTTTGCATGGGAAATAAACAAGAAAATCTATTTCAGGTTTGTAAATGCAGTAAGATTCCCTGAAAGGACATACACAAGAAGGTGTAACACTGGCTATCTCTAAGGAGGGGAGCGGAGTTAACTAGGGATCAGAGGATAGATAGAATTTAATTTTCACTCTGGAGCTATTTGAATTTTATACCATGTGTAACATATATTTCCTGTTAAGAATCAAAATGATAGCTAAATACTGATGTAAGCCAGCCACTTCTTACCTCCTTGTTCTTGGCACATGCTGTCACACTTCTCATCATGCCCTCCCCTGTCTACCTGGCCAGTTCCTATTCACCTGCAGGACTCAACTGGAACTGCACCAGCTTTGGCAGAAAGTTAACCGCTCCTGCCTCTAGGCTGTTGGTGCCTACCTAACTGCTGTTGTGTGTCTGTCCTCCCCATGAGACCACAAGTTCCACTGAACCCAGCACAATGTCTGGAATGTGGTCACCATTCAATAAATGTTTGCTGGAAGAATGAAATAATGAAAATCAAAAACTCTAATTTGACTACAAATAATAATAGATTATACACACATGGAAGCAGCAGTTCCCCAAATTGTGAACCTAATGCCTTCCTCCTCCTGCAACTTACATGTAGATTGTGACAAGTTAACAAAATAGCATCTGAAAAGATTGCTTTCATATTTTTGTTGCAATTTCTTGAGTCATGAGATTTATGTCTAGGAAGTATCCCAAGTCAGTAACCAGAGTTGACATTAATGACACATCAAGAAACACTTCACACCATATCCCCAGCAAAATCTTTTATGTGCTTATGAGAGCAGAATAAAATGCAATTATTCAATGGTTTAAGTTCGACCCAACTCAAAACCATATCATATTTAACACTAATAAAATAATGTTAAAACAAAACACATAGTGGAGAAGCTATAATAGAAAATCTGGGTTTGACTGGCTGGCTCGGTTGGAGGAGGAAGCAACTCTTGATCTTGGGGTGATGAGTTCAAGGCCCCGTGTTGGGTATAGAGTTTACTTAAATAAATCAACTTTTTAAAAAAGGAAAATCTTTTGCTCATCATTCTAAGAGCTGGTACTGAACAGATGTATGCTGCATTCCAGGAGGAGAGGGCTTTGGGCTGGGTGCTAAGGAGGCATGGAGAACCTGACCTCCTGAGCCCCTTACCAATGCCACGCCCACCCCCGCCAGCCTGGGAACACATAACTAATGATAAAGCCAGTCAAATTGTGACAAGCACCATAAAACAGAGGCACAAACAGATGACATAGTAGGGAACAAAATGAATAATTCTTTCAGGTGAAAAAGTAGTTGAGGAAAACTTCACAGAAAAGGTGACTTCTCAGTTGGGCCTTTCAAGATGACTCAGACTTCCGTGGGTGAAAGAAGAAAGATGTGTGAGCTGTATTTCAGAAAAAGCCCTCAGTGTGATGTGGGGCAGCGAAAAATTAACCAGAGCAGCATGGCTGGAGCAGAGACCGCACTGGGAGAAAGAGGAAGGGTAGAGACCAAGTGTCGAGGAGTGTGAGGTTGGCTCAATGGAGATGGAGAACTTTCTCTGTAGGCCAAGCTCAGGAGTGCAGACTTTATTCCACAGGAAACAGGCCAGAGATTTCAGGTTAAGAAGGGGCATAATCAGGCCTGATTTTTAAGATTTGTTGTAGCAGAAGCGTGGAGAATGAACTGCAGGAAAGAGACACAGGATCCTAAGAGTATCATGCCTCTTGGCGGTGGGGGGTGGGGCGAAGGTGGAGTAAGGTAAAAATCACTCCTCCAACTAAGAGAAACCCTACCTTATCTCATATTCTTCCATCTCTTTGTTTTGTTCAAGTGCTAGTTATTATTTGGGTTCACACAAGTATAATCCAGAATGCTCTGAAAAGTTACCCATCCAAACCTACATATTAAGACAGATCTATAAGACAGAGACCTAGTAACCAAATACAGTTGTAAGGACTTTATCTGCATCTTAAATCAAACTAAAAAATCAACTGGGGAAATGTGAATTCACTGGATATTGGACAAAAATGAAACTACTGTCATTTCTAAGGGGTAATGAAGTATTGTGGCTATATATACATTTTTTAAGATTCTTTATCTTGGGGAGCCTGGGTGGTTCAGTCAGTTGAACATCTGACTCTTGGTTTCAGCTCAGGTCATAATCTCATGGGTTGTGAGACTGAGCCCCGCATTGGGCTCCTTGCTCAGCAAGGCATCTGCTTGAAGATTTTCTCCCTCTGTGCCCCCAATAAATAAATAAATAAATAAATCTTAGAAAAGATTATTTATCTTTTGGAGATAAATACTGAAATATTTACAAATAAAATTTGGGATTTTGGGGCACCTGGGTGGCTCAGTGGTTGTGTGTCTGCCTTTGGCCTGGGTCATGATCCCAGGGTCCTGGGATCTAGTCCCACATTGGGATCCCCGTGGGGAGCCTGCTTCTCCCTCTGCCTATGTCTCTGTCCCTCTCTCTGTCTCTCATTAATACATAAATAATCTTTTTTTTTTAATTGGGGATTTTGTGTCTGTGATATGAAAAGGAGTAGCTATGGGGAGTACGGATTAACCAAGATTGGCCATAAACTAGTAACTAATGAAACTGGATAATGGGTACACGGGTTGTAGTTTACTATACTTCTGCATGTGGGTTTTTTCACACCACAAAGCAATTCTCTGACACTAGCTGTGCATCTTACATTTCAATTCAATTCTGACACGATCTACCTGGAGGTGGCATCAGATCCCACAGGTTAAGGGCTCAATCCCCCAAGACTGATCCCTCCCTGAACCCCAGCCTCCTTCAGATGCCAATCCCAAGTCCAGGTTGTCACTTAGGCTTCTAACCAACCGCTATAGATCAGAACTACAGATCAGAGGTCCCTATAACCCTCCCCTTGGGTCCAATTAATTTGCTAGAGCAGCTCACAGGACTGAGAGAAACACCTTACTAGATCACCAGTTTATTAGAAGAGGACAGAATTCGGGAACAGCCAGATGGAAGAAATCCACTGGGCAGCCTGGGGGAAAGGTCACAGAGCTTCCAGGTCCTCTCCGAGTGGGCCACCCTCCCCCTATCTTCATGTGTTCGCAGCCCAGAAGCTCTCAGAACCCTAGCCTTTTAGGTTTTTACACAGGCTTCATTACACAGGCATAGTTGATGAAATTGTTGGCCACTGTCTGTAACTGATTCAATCTCCATTCCCTCTTCCCCTCCCCTGAAGTCAGGGGAGGGGAACCTCAAGTTCCAACCCTCTAGTCACAAGGTCAGTTCCCTGGCAACCAGCCCCCACCCACACCCAGGTGCTTTCCTAAAGTCCCCACATTAACATAAACTCGGGTGTGGTTGGAAGGGGTTTGTTAGGAAATGTCAAAACACCTTCATTGCTCAGATCACTTAGGAAATTCCGAGGCTTTTAGGAGCTCTGTGCCAGAAATAAAAACCAAATATGTATTTATTATAAATCATAATACCATCATACTATTGTCTCGACTTTTAAGGGTTTGAAAATTTCCATAACGATTTGTAAATGAACAACTTACTCCGCCCTACACGAAGACTGAAAGCAGTGATTCCAGCAGGTGTAGGTCCAGAACAGTCTTTCTATCCTTCTCCAGAAACCTGCATCCCAATCTCTTGCATACCTCTAACTGCACAGGTGCAAGCGGTAACTGTCACTCCTCCCTATGAGCATCCTCTCTCCCCCTATCCTTGTCCCTGTGCAAACCCGATCCCTGTGAGTCAGCCCCATGTCAATCACCCACAAGCAGGCACCTACTTCTACACAGTGGCAACCATTCTTCTCACGTGGATTTTTTTAACAGCCTCCTAAGCCTCCTCACACTCACCTCATGGTCCTGGATGATCTACCTCAAAACCACTGCAGGGCCAGTAATCCTAAAATAAACATCTCTGCCCTGCTTCAAGTGTTCCAGTGGCTCCTTGCCATCTAGGGTACAAAAGCCTCCATTCCTTGGCAAGGCACAGTCTGTCGATCTCTTTGTGTCGATTTAACAAGGTCCTAAGGTTTTTCTGATACCATCTCAGCAACTTCGGTTCTCACAAAGGACACCAACCCCATTTTCGAGCTGATTAAATGATTAGTGAGCAGCACAGCAGCTTCACATCTGACACCCGCAGTCACAGCAGGGGATCTCTCGAAGCAGGGTGGCCAGGCAGCCCTTACTGGAAAGCTGGGGTCACATTCAGCCGGCAGCCTCTTGGTTCCGCATTCATGCTAAGGCCTACCTGACTGTTCCCACAGGAGGTAGGACCCGAGGCTCATATAGTCAGTCACAGCAGCTGGCTGGCCAGATGGGCAAAATGTAGCCACAGAACAGAATTTTTCTCTGTGAGACTAAATTATTTAAGGCTCAAACTCAAACCCAATCAAATGGCCTTATTTTTTAAAAGGAAAAAAATATTTCATTTGAGAGAGAGAGCACAGAACACAGGAGCAGGGAGAAGGAGAGGGGCAGAGGAAGAAGCAGACTCCCTGCTGAGCAGGGAGCCCGATGTGGGACTTGATCCCAGGACCCTGAGATCATAACCTGAGCCAAAGGCAGACACTTAACCACTTAACCAACTGAGCCACCCAGGTGCCCCTCAAATGGCTTCCTTTATGTCAGAGTGACAAGTCCTAAGCAAAGGAATCCAAATGGACACTAACTACAAGAGGAGAATTTAAGTCACTAAAAAGACCTAATCTGTGGTAAAAATAACAAATAGGGACATGAATCACCCTTACTGAAGGTACTCATAAGAGGTTAGCAAAATACAAGTGGGAGTGTGGAAAATAAGCTAACCAATAGAAAGCTGAGCCCAAGATGTCTTTATCCAGCACCGTCGACCATATGGTCTATTTCTTCCTCCCAAGAGCCTCTCAGTCACTCAGGCCTGAACTATGGCTTTTGCTTGCAGAGAGATAAAGAATGTCTTTTGGCCCTCAAAGCCTTGATGCTAAGTGACACTGAACAGAACAAAGAAATCTAGGATTGGTGAGAGTCATCAATTTAATGACAACACATCCGATTGGCACCTCATCAGGTTACACATTCAACAAATATTTATTGAGCAGCTTACTACATGCCAGGCACTGGGAGTCTAGCAGTTAACAAGAATGATAAAAGTCCTGCCCTCATATGGCTCACAGTCTAATAGGGGAAAGAAGGCTTTAAGCTTATCCTGTAAAGATTCTGCTGTGTCTTTTTTTTTTAAAGTAATCTCTATACCCAATGTGGGGCTCAAACTTACAACCCTGATATCAAGAGTCCTATGTTCCATCAACTGAGTCAGCCAGGCACCCCTAAGCTTACATTCTAGTAGGGGAGAGAATGCTTTGAAAACAAGGTAAATGAATTCACTAGTGTGTTAAGTACTAGAGAGGAAAATAAAAGAGAGAAGGAGCACAGCTAGTGTGGTGGGAGGTCCTGAGATAGAACCGTGGGGGCAATTATTACAGAGCAAGCAAAGAAAAAAATGTTGAGGAAAAGAAAAGGTAACAAATGCTCATAAATATAGCAAGCTATCTTCTCAATGTCTTGCCACTATATTCCTTGCCACTTATTTTTTTCTGTGTTTTTAAAAACAAAATGCCCATGTCTTACTTAAACCAACAAAAGATAGTGTTCAGCTCATTATTTGCCAAATATATATGGAGAACTGGCTCTATGTATAAGACCACGTAAAGTGCTATAAGGAATATACCAGAAATAGTGCACAATGATTCCTGTCCTCTGAGAGCCCATAATCCAATTGAAGGCAAGCTATGCAAACAAAAAAAGCATCATGTAGACAACCCATCAACCATCCTTCCAGTTATATTACAGTAGGTGGATGTTCATGGTTCTCAGGGGAATCATCAGACAGTCAAACACTGTGTGGGCTGAGAGGTTGGTTGCCATTGACAGGCCAGTGTAACAGAAAGGAAAAGCCTGCTGTAAAATACATGTCAAAGAATAAATCAGTGGAATATGAATAAAGATATAAATGAGGCAAAAGAGGAAAAAGAAGTAAAAGAAAACACCAAAGCTTTGAGCTGAGGTGGCTGGTAAGATATGGACAGCATTTACAGAAGTGAGAATGTCCAGTGAGAAAGCTGGTATTAAAAACGGAAGATGCTGGGGCGCCTGGGTGGTGTACTTGGTTGAGTATCTGACTCTTGGTTTCGGCTTGGGTTGTGATCTCAGGTCTTGGGATCGAGCCCCAAATCAGGCTCTGTACTTGCCAACGAGTCTGTTTGAGATTCTCTTCCTCTAGACCTCCCCCTGCTCTCTCTCTCAAATAAAGAAATAAATGAAATCTTAAAAAAAAAAAAAACAGAAGGTGCTAACTCTGTCATCACATATACTGATTTCAAAGCATGGCACATTCAGGGGAAAATGGCCCAAATGATGAGAATGCTTGCCTCCAAGAAAGAGAATGGGATAAATTTCTATCCAGGGACAAAGGGAAGCCTCTTTTTCACTTGTCTTTTCTTGAAACTTTTGCATTTTGAACTATGATATGTATTATCCTATCAAAAATTCATTTAAATAAGTAACAAGTCTCAAGGCTGTATTATAGAAGTTACATACAAGACGAAATATAAAGACCTGTAGGGCAGCTATGTAAAAATGGTATCTGAAGCCATGAACCAGAGAGTGAAAGAAACTTATCAGATCAAGGACTGGACTTTGGGCACCTCCACGCTCAGGCAAACAGAACGAAAGCAGGGACAGCTGGATACATAGAAGACCCTCCTTTGTGCCAGGAAGAACCTCATCCAAAAATACTACCAAAAGCATCATGGAATGCACCTGGAATGGGGGTGGGGGACAAAAGTGAGAGTTCCCAAGATTTAAAGGCAAGAGAATGAAGTTTTCCTCAGATAGCCAGCAAAACTGCCAGATGTGACTGGCAAATGATAAGAGTAAACCAGGAGATTAGCTGCTCGCGTGCCCCGAAGAGCCTGGGAATCCCCAAACCACAAAGTGACCCAGTGGGAATGCACCTTAGATTCACCTGGGGAGAATCCAGTGCACTGTGGGGTATCCAGTTTGGAAAAATACTGTGAAAAGAAGAAAAGCAAACCTCCAAAGTCAGATGATAAGATGACTCATGTAATCACTGGCTGAAAGAAAGGATCCAGTGCCTGACCTAAACCAGTTGGAGGGAAGGGACAAAGCTGTCCCTACCGAGGAGACGGACCCATTGGCCTTTTCTAGTCTAGACAAAAGCACATCACAACCAATAGCTTCTGTTTTAATTCTGTCCTCTAAGTAATCTTCTGACAACAACTCTATGTCTGTACAGAGACATCTACACAGAGAAAACAGTCTACTCTGTCTGAATTCTGCACTCTGGTTAGGTTCAGACTCTGAGCCTGATGAACGTGAGCTTGGCCCTGAGAGTCACTCAGGCTGCTGACAGTTTCAGCTTCTGAGCAGGTGACATCATTGTCTAGAGTCTGGGCCAAGGTGAATACGACCTGTGTGGCCTCTTTCTTGCAGCCTGCCAGGCTTCTCCTGGCAACATTTGTGCCACAGGCCTTACCATCAAACAGCAAGCATCTGTTTTCCTAATTCCATTTCATAGCTCACTCCTATGATGACAGAAGTCACTGTTAGAAGCCATCAGGAGAGGCTCCCGGGTGGCTCAGTCAGTTAAGCGTCTGCCTTCAGCTCAGGTCATGATTTCGGGGTCCTGGGATCGAGCCCCACCTCTGGTCGGTGGAGGGCCTGCTTCTCCCTCTCCCCCTCCCCCTACTCATGCTCTCTCAAATAAATAAATATTTTTTTAAAAAAGCTACCAAGAAACAGCTTGGCACAAGCACTCACAAAAATCTCACATGTACAGACGTCTTCATCATTCATCATCACCTGTCCTGCTCGGACACAAAGAACTGGGCAGGATACACAGCATTAGAGGGAAAGAGGGCTGTACTTCTTCTTTCCCTCGTTCTATCCCCTCCCTCCGCCTCTGCAGCGCCCACCCCTCATTATAGTCTATGTCCAGTCCGAGGTTTGCTAAATATACATATCCACAAATATATAATGGTCTTTTGCTTCTTTTAACTTACGGAAATAGTATGATGTGGAACTAGGAAACCAGTTCGGCTGCTGGAACAGAGACCAAAGGGACCAGAGCTTACATGAGATGGGGGTCTCTCATCCCAGAGTCAGAGCATACAGTTTCCTGTGTTGAAACAGTGGCACCCCTGTCTTCCTGCTCTACCATCCATGGGTGTTGCCCTCACCATTAGGCCTGCATCTCAGGGAAAGAGAACTGAGAATGGGACAAGGAAAGGCTCTCCCCTGCCTTTTATGGGGAGTGCCTCTAAATTGTGCCCATTACTTCCACTCACACCCCACCGGCCAGGACCTAGTCACAGAGTTGCATCCGGCTGCAAGAGAGGCTAGAAAAGAAAGTCTTCTTTCAGTGCCACGTTGCGCCTCTTGTAAGGGCTTATAGGATAGGCTTTCTTTACGTGTTAGGCTCTACATTCTAAATATGACATATTTATGCACCACATTTATTAAACCATTCCCCTATTGCAAGACACATGGGTCTTTTTTTTTAATTTTTATTTATTTATGATAGTCACATCAGAGAGAGAGAGAGAGAGGCAGAGACACAGGCAGAGGGAGAAGCAGGCAGGCTCCATGCACCGGGAGCCCGACGTGGGATTCGATCCCGGGTCTCCAGGATCGCGCCCTGGGCCAAAGGCAGGCGCCAAACCGCTGCGCCACCCAGGGATCCCGATACGTGGGTCTTTTAAACACACTTTATTCACAAAGTGTCTGGATCACATCAGGAGCAATGTTCAATTAGTTCAATGGTACACTGAGGGACGGATCAGTCTCAGGTACAGGCTGGTTGTTTTATAAAGCCTTTTAAAGTCTCCTACAGCAAGTCAGAACAGAAATTGGTAATATTAAACTCTGTAGAAAGAACAGTGAAATGTATGGTCCTCCTTGACTTTCCATGATTGTAATAAAGCATTACATGCTGTGCTGGGTTTCTTGACAACTAAGAGAAAACCTTGTGTGCTGTTTGATTCACATCACCTGATGGGACCAGTTAAGAGAAATAAATGCTTGCTTGATCCTCATTCTAAAACAAATCTGTCACAAGGCTCAATTAGCAAAAAACAAAACAAAACAAAACAAAACAAACAAAAAACAAAAAACAGGTTGACCATCTTTAACAACTGCTATATAGAACATGTACAAGGCTTCTCCAGGAGGATGTTCTCCTTAGTTAACCTTTAACAAGTAGAGAACATAACATTAAAATATTTTCTTCAGAGTGTCAGGTTAGTGTCCGGCCTTATGTCAACATCCAGGTGGGATTCCTGCCTGGACAGAGACACCCAGGAGGATGTCAGGAAAGGCTGATTTTCCCCAGAACCTGGTGGCTTCCCAGTGGCTTGGTACTTTTGGAGGCATTACAATTAGTGACTCCGGCCTTATTAGGGGATTTTCCTCTCTTGTGTAGTTAACTGGAGGTTTTAAACCATTTTGGAGAAGTGAAACGATACTGGTTATTTCTGTGGGTTTTTCTCATGGCTGTCAAATACCCAAATATAGTATCTTCTTTTCATTTTTACTCATATTTGGTAGCTATTTTTTTCTAAACCACAGTTACAATACACCACCCCAGTGTTGTTTGCTTCTTCATATTACTCTATTTGTCCCAGACAGAAAAAATATGTTTTAGTACGTTAAAAGATAATAATTCTGAATCAATACATGCAGAATAAAAAAATACTTATTGAATAACTACTTTATTCTTTTAATTTTCACTGTAACTTTATGAAGTAGGGATTATTTTACAGTACTTTACAGTTGAGAAAACTAGATCTTTAAATCACTTGCCTAAGGTCACATAGCTGATCTGGTCACAGAAACTATAGGATTCGAATTCACCTTAATTCCAAAGCGAGAGCTCTTTCTGCTATTTCCTGATGCCTCCCAGATGACAAGTGAATTATAAGTAAGATTTTGTTCAGCTTTATAAATAATGTATGTGCCTATTGTAGTGAAACCCTGAATCTCCCCTCGAAACATGTAATCTGGCCATAATGAATGCATTCCCCCCAATCTTATTTCCTAGTATGCACCACAGGGAGCTCCCCGCTTGATCTGACCTGACAGGTTTCATCATTGCCTGCACACTTATAGACCACACATTCATTCAGCAAATGAGTTTTCAGCTTTTACTATCTCCTAAGCACTGTTCTAATCTTTGGGGATATGTATCAGTGAACAAAACAAATTCCTGCTCTCATGGAATTTCTTCACATTCTACTAGGAGAGAGAAACATGAGAAATAAATAAACTACATAAGAAAAGAACACAGTAAATGCTATTGCAAAAAATATATAGCAGAAAAAGGGTTAAGAAGAATAGTGTAGAGTGGAAGGCTGAGATTTTAGAAAGAACTGTTAGAAACTCTAGAACCGAAAAACATGATCTTAGAATCTTATTTCATTTTCACAGTCAATAGTAGACTAGATACAGTGGAAGAGAGAACTGTAAAACTGGAAGATAAGTTTGTTGAAGGAAAGATGCATTCACCAAGCAAATTAGTATTTCCATCTAGTATATATCAGACATTGCGCTAGATGCATTTACTCAACTTTTGTACTTGGATGAAATTTCTTTTCAAAAAAAAAATTTCTTTTCACTTGGATTAACCTCAATTCTCTAAAGCCTACCCAAGTTCCTCGTTCACATTGATATCTCATTTCTCTGAACAAATACTCTACATATTAAAATAATCAGTATTTATTTTCACCACAGATAAGCCCAGTTCTTAAATTATTCCATATCCCTAACTAGACTGTAAACTCCTTGAGAATTATTCAGGTATTGAACACATGTAAAATGTCCTATCAGAACAGATAACTATAAATGCCTTCCAGTATCTTTCTTCTCATCCTCTAATCAATCCTGTCATCAAAAAGTCAAGAAAAATAATTCCTTAACATTATCTTTAAATTACTGTCATCACTACAACAGTCTAATTTTCTAAAGTTTAACTGAATATTATACTAAGTACATCATGGACTAAAGCTATTTGGGGGGTGACTGGGGCTTAACGACAGTACACATTATCTTCCGGTTCTCGTTTTTGTCAGAGGATAAATTTCAAAGAGTAACAAACAAGATTCTCATAAAAATAGTTAGCAGACATCAAAGATATTTACTGCTTAAAAAGGAAACAAACAGAATGGTAAAGCTTGTTCCAAGGGGGAAAAGAGAGACCAGTGTATATGGCCAATGGAAGAAAGCATGCTGAAAAAAGATTGCTAAGTTAGATTTTAAAATGTTGATTTCTATGGTCTGTGTCACCCTACCCCAAATTCATACATTGAAATCCTAATCCCCAAAGATGATGGCGTAGGAAGTGGGGCCTTTGGAAGGTGCTTTAGTCATGAGGGTGAGACCCTCATGAATTGGATTGGTACTTTATAAAAGAGGTTCCAGAGATATCCCAAGCCCCTTCTTCCACATGAGGATATTATAAAAACAATGACAACAACAAATCAGTTTGACTGGTTTGGTATAGTTATAACTGGACAGCTTTTTCTTTATAATGGTTGGAGTGTTCTTAGCTCCTGGAAATGGTCACAATATTTTTAAATATTATGATCATTGGTGTCAAAATATGAGTCCAGTGATAGAAGGCGTGGTTCTGGATTGAATCAAAATTTGTGAAGGCGCCATCAGCCTTGCTTAGTTAAGAATGACAAATGTCACACAGAGTCTTTTTCTAGTCTTAAGAAGTCTTTAGATATATATACATTACCTGATTTTTTTTCCTGGCAAATAGTCCCCTAAGGTAGGCAGTGCACATCTAAGTCATATTTTGCAAAGCAAGATGCTGAAACCTAGAGCTAGTCAGTGGTCTGTTCAAATACAGGTGGGTCCTGTGGGGTTAAGTAGTGACTCAGACCCAGCCTCCTGACTCCTTAGCCAGTGCACCTATACACATCTATGCACAGACCTGAATGCACAACATCAAGTGGCTAACCGGGTAAAGCGAACGTGTGCATGACCTTAGAACATGTGCATGACCTTAGCCAGTGTTCCCTGCCTTCCTATAACATCTGGTAAAGATGTGTGTTTTTAGAGCACCTAAGCTTATCACCAATGCAAATAATGTAAGAAAGAGCTCCCTGTTGCCTGTATTACTCAGCCACTAGACATGAGAGCCCTGCGATGACTAAGGCAGGATCTTGCTCAGTAAAACAAAAGGCTCTAGCCCAGAGAGTAGGACTGCTACAATACAGGTGAGTGCTTTGAGTGTATAGAGGGGAGGAAGTAATTACCTTGCCTAAATCGGCTCTCAAACTCCCCCACTGACTCACTCTGAAAAATGCTGGAAATAGAGAGTTCTGAGGAATTGAAGTCTATTGTGAATGCACTAACTTCTCTTTCAAAATATCCAGCAGCAGTATCAGCAGATTGGAGGTCTAAATGATTTACACCCAAACAGGAAAGAATGACTCTGATATCAACAAGCAAATAATTCCCAAGTGACTTTCAAATCCTATTTGAGGCTATTTGGATGATAATTTAGTTTTTCAAAATTTATTCTTCCCTTCCTTTCTTTTGCTTGGTTTTGCTTTTGATTCTAGTTCCTTGATGTATGGGGAAGGGGAAAATATTTTGTCCTAAAGCCACTTGGCTTCCAGATAAAGCCAGAGGCCTGATAGAAAGAATAAGGGCTATCTAGAACAAATATAAAACAAAAACCCTAGGCTTGGTTCTCATCCTACATCTGGTCACATGAGCTATGCAAAAAAACACATTTACCAGAATAATCTAATTGCATTTTCCCAAAGAAATAATGAAGTAGTTGGGAAGGGGCTGTCACATTCTTCACTTCTGCAAACAGGAGCTATGTATATGACAAAAAGCAAAGTTGTAACTGCAGCCTATCCTGGAAAATACTCAAATGGTTCCTGAAGTCCTATAAAAGGGACACATATATTATCGATATGAATCATACAGGGGGTCAAATAACTACAAATTCCATATAGTACCACAAAGTGACTTTAATATTTCTTTTGTTGATTTCTATTATGTTTGGATGATAAAGGGTTTCAGTGCCATTAAGAAAAAAAAAACCCTGCTATTTAAGGAAATCTAAGCAGGACTCTTAAATCTCCTAAAAATACTAATTTAGGATCATCCCAAATTTTCATTCTCCTTAGAAACACACTTGAAATATTATTTCATTAAAGTAGGAACACAAGTCCAGTTAAAACAGCAATGAATATGGTTAGATAGAGAACAAAAGAAAAGCCATAATCAAAAAAATTATCTGAGGGAAACCAGAAAATAAGATTAAAACTTTGTGCATTTTTCTGACAAAAGCAAAATGGAAAACACGAGAATAAATGTGAATTTCCTATTCTAGCCTAAGTGTTGATAAATCACAAAATTATTTTGTTGGTCCTATGCTCTAAGAAGATTCTGTCTCACAGTTTTTATAGAAAGTGGGGAGAGGGGAGCCAAGGTCAACAATAGCTTTAAGAACATTTTTCTACAAAATGTAAAGGCATTCCACCAGTAAGTAGTCCTCAGAGAAAACTAAAGGCATAATATTAGTTTGGTACTCTACAGGCAATTCTGTGGATGGAATATTGGAGGACAATATTATATGGTCCAATCTGTCATTTCCTGATGTTTCGGCTAAAATTATTTTTTGGAAGAATTAATAAGTAATATATTTTCTAAGAATGTTCCTTTTGCAAATACTAGGCTTTTCAGCTGGGCTTCTGACATGAGCAAGATGAATGACCAACATGATTAAGGTCATTACTGAGAACTTCAACAGCTGGTCATTTAAAAGCTCTATGGAGCTACAGTTTCTAGGTGTGTCAATTGTAAGGCTATTTGTTACAATAATAAAATAAAATAATAAAAAATAAATTAAAAATCTTGATGTGTATATTCTTACCTGCTGAAGAAAGGTTCGAAAAATTACAAACAAGATTTTCCTCAGAAAATAGCTCTAGGGGTGCCTGGGTGGCTCAGTCGGTTAAGTGTCTGCCTTCTGCTCAGGTCATGATCCGGGGGTCCTGGGATCGAGCCCTACAATGGGCTCCCTGCTCAGCAGATAGCCTGTTTCTCCCTCTCCCTCTGCCTGCCACTCCCCCTGCTTATGCTCTCTTTCTCTTTCTCTGTCTGTCAAATAAATAAATAAAATCTTTGAAAAAAAAGAAAAGAAAACAGCTCTGGTTCAAACATTCACACAATTACTTCAATCTAGCACAAAAGCTTGGCATCACTGGTGGCATGTCCTTTCCCTTCCTGGTCTGCTAACCCTACCTCCCAAGCACTCTCCCTGCTCACTCCCAATCCAACTTACCCATCTTTATTCCAGTTCAAGTCTCCTGCCTGGACCTTCCACAATAATTTCTTAACTATCCTCCCTGCATCTCACCCAGTTTCCTAATTATCCACTGTCCAAAAACCACCTGACTAATTTCTCGGGATCACAAATAAGGCTAGTCATGACACAGCCCTGCTTAAAATTCTTCAGGGACTTCACTGCTAATAGAAACATGGCATTCAAGGACCACAGAGACCTAGCATCTGCCTCTCCAATTTCACTTCCTACCACCATCTGCCCCTCACACATCAACACCCGTCATCCTTAACACTTCTGAGTTCCCTGCACACACCTTACTGTCACCCTGGCAATACAGTCATCCAAGACCTCCCTCATGACATTGGCAGAGAATAAAAGGGGGAAAAATGAAGACAAGAGAAGAAAAAAGGAGAGAACCCCACCTACTGAAGCCCATCATCCAAAGAAACCCTGAAGGTCTCTGAGATGATCTCTCAAAGCAAAACGACCTATATATTTAGACTGACAAGTCTATATCCTGAATTCCCACAGCCAAATCTCTCAAAAAAAGTGACCAAAAGCATCACATGAGTAGATGTTAAAGGTGAGATCTCAGGTACATGGAAATCCAAATTTAAAAACAAATGGCCTAAACAAAGGAATTGAAATCACCATTCCCATGAGATGATCACCTCTGGTCCAAATTCACACAATGATATGAAGGTTCAAAAATATATTGTCTGTGTTTATTTATTTTTTGTAATAAATTTATTTTTATTGGTGTTCAATTTGCCAACATACAGAATAACACCCAGTGCTCATCCCGTCAAGTGCCCCCCTCAGTGCCCGTCACCCAGTCACCCCATCCCCCCGCCCTCCTCCCCTTCCACCACCCCTAGTTCGTTTCCCAGAGTTAGGAGTCTTTATGTTCTGTCTCCCTTTCTGATATTTCCCACACATTTCTTCTCCCTTCCCTTATATTCCCTTTCACTATTATTTATATTCCCCAAATGAATGAGACCATATAATGTTTGTCCTTCTCCGATTGACTTATTTCACTCAGAACCCTCCAGTTCCATCCACGTCGAAGCAAATGGTGGGTATTTGTCGTTTCTAATGGCTGAGGAATATTCCATTGTATACAAAAACCGCATTTGTCTGTGTTTATGATCTTTGTGATGGTACCTGAAGATATAGTTTGATTTAACTTTGAGTTGGTGTTACAAAATTCCAGGAAATAGTTTTCATTCTTACTAGAGTTTAATATAATAATTTGCTTAGATTCAAGTGCTCCAGTATATAAGGCTCTTCCCATTTCTAAAATTAAGTCATTTAATGAGAATTGCCAGAAAGAGACTTTACTAGTAATTCTCCAGAACGACGGCGAACACACAAGGTGTGTTTCCACTTTACCACTCTAATCAGCCAGCCAGAATGGTGGAATTTTCAAAGATGCAAATGTAATGTTATCCTGGATAGAAATTAGAGCTGCAAAAGAAGAGGAGACTGAGGGAAGAGGGCACACGCTTCAGCGTCTGGTTTCTCTGGCTTCTAAGCTAGAGGTAAATGATTCTCTGTTTTTTAAAAGTCATCCATTAAGCTTCCAAGACATAAGTTTGCTTCAAAATTCAATTTCCTGCAGAGTCATCTTCAGATGCCGCACAGTTTTAAATTATTATAATTATCACAACACAGTTTGGCTTCCAAAGTGAAGGCCCAGTACTGAGGAAAGACCCTCCGCTCCACACCTCACCACCAGCCCTCTGAGAACTATAGAGACTCTCATGTAACTGATACTTGAGCAATCATGAACAAGGCAATCAAGGGTGCCTCTCTGGACCTTATGATCTAGTGAAGGTAGGGAGAAGAGATGATGATGTATTGTGGTAAGTGCAGTTAGTCAAGGCCGCTGTTGACATTCACCAGTGAGAAGCCTTTTTTTCCCACTTTGCTTCTCACACTCTCAGTCAACATATGACTTCATGGTTTGAACTATTAACTGTCCAAATGGAGATTAAACATGGGTTTACATTCTAGTCTAAGGGTTGATAAACCAAAAATCTATTTTTTAAAAGATTTTTAGAGAGAGAGCGTGAACACGAGCAAGGAGGAGGGGCAGAGTATTTCAAGCCGGCTACTTGCTGAATGAGGAGCCCCATGCGGGGCTTAATCCCACAATCCATGAGATCATGAAACCAAGAATCAGACGTTTAACTGACTGAGCCACCCAGGTGCCCCCCAAAAATCTATTTTTGCTCCAAAATGCAAGGGTGTTCCATATAGAAGTATCCTATGAATACAGGCTTCAAAACAAACATCCTTAACTAGGATTTTCATTATGTTTTAGAATCATCACTGCCTTAATGTTTAAACATCTGTTTAAACCCTCCTATTAAGGAAGAGATGCCTGTTTATGGCTTTTGTCAATATAAAAGCAGTAATCTGTGGCTTTTATTTTTTTAAGATTTTATTTATTTATTCATAGAGACAGAGAGAGAGAGAGAGGCAGAGACACAGGCAAAGGGAGAAGCAGGCATCATACAGAGAGCCTGACGTGGGACTCGATCCAGGGTCTCTAGGATCACGCCCTGGGCTGCAGGCGGTGCTAAACCGCTGCACCACTGGGGCTTCCCTAATCTGTGGCTTTTAAAGGAACACTTTGTTTCTGTGATGATGCTTGTTAATCTCACTAACAGTTATTTCCAGAAAAATGGAGCACAATATAGAGTAATAGTTTTTCATGCACCAAGTAAGAACTGTTTCCTCCTCAAACCATAGTTACTTGAATTATTCTAAGCTTAACTGTAAAAACTAAAATTCAGTGGAGAAAAAAAAGTTTTATTAACCCCATTTATGATGCTTGATTTAGGCAGTACACATAAAGAAATGATGGATGCTGATCACAGTCTTCACGGCAGGTATACCAGTAACACCATGAAGCATGACCTGAGACAGATGATCGGAGAGCTCCAAAACTTCCTGTGTGACAAAGTTAGTCCTTCTTTGTGGTTGCAGGTCACCCTAGCAGTGGGGCTGTAATTTACTAGATGCCACACACAAGTTCTATGGTGGGCTCAAAGCAGAGGTGTTCATCCCTCCAGATGAACCTCCAGAAGGTTCATCCCTAGTAAGCTGGTAACCTTCTGTCATCTTAGGCCACCACATGGAAACAACTGATACTCACAGCTTCAGTCACAGAGTGGGACCTGTCATGCTTCATTCAATATGAAATAGGATGGTGAAGATATCAACAGCTCGATCAGTGCATTTCAGCCATCCCTGCTCAGCCAGCAGCGTGAGCAAGCTGGCATACTGTGATAAAACATCATGCTGCTGAAATGTCGACCTAGAAACCAAATCACTGCTTTGTAGCAAAGAATAAAAATCATGATGAGAAAGCCATTTTGATCTACCCATCCAGCAAAAGAAAGAAGAATAATATACATAAATCATGGCCACACATAACTGGGAGAATTCACATAAGAGGTAGTGTAATAATTCATATAAGGCTCATCTTTGAAAAGGGAATAATTTGCTTTCTTTGCTATGACTAAAGGGCCTGGGTGGGACAACCCATGTATTAACACTGAGAATTGCTTTCAAGGAAAGGCAAAAAAACTATGATAAAGTAATGTCTAAACCTCTGAGTGAGCCCCAAGTGCACACCCATTGCTCAGACCTTTGCTGAGATTTCCTCCCAAAGCAAACTCACTCCCCTCCAAAAAGGCAAAGCAGGAGACTGCAGGGGCATCACAGCTGTGGGCCCTGCAAAAGATCTAAAGATCCAAGAGAAGGGGGAAATGTAACTTCCGATCCCAGGAATTGTGAGGATGGGGTTGTCTCAATAGCAAAGGGGGGTGGTCAACAGATGTGAAGTGGGACCCCACAACTGTAATGTAGGGCTTCCCTGGTTGTGGGACAGGGAGGGGTAGAAGCCAAAGGGTAGGTGCTATCCTCACCTATGCTTCATGCTAAGGAATCCGTGCTCCAATGAGATGATCCTGGGCAGCTGTCACCTGTATGGGCATTCTCTGTGAACAGCAGAAACTCTTCCACTCATTTCCTATGAGGAAGAATGTGTACAGCAGCTAACAGAATTGGAAGGGCTCAGAGCATGGATACTGGAGCCAGACTGCCTGAGTTCAAATCCCTGCTTCGCCAGTGGCAAAGCTACTCCCATTTCTTTGTGCCTTGCTCTTCTCCTCAGTAGATGGAATTAAATGAGTCCATATTTATAAAAATACCTGGAATAGTACTTGGCACATATCAAGTGCTGTTAATTTTTTTTTGAAAATTAAATTAAATTGAAATGTTTACACAGCTAGGAAGAGCTGCTGGCCCCATTCAGACCTCTCAGCAGAGCTATATCTGGAGTTCTGGTCTCCCTTCTGCCCTAGACCATCTGCTAGAACTGCTATCAGGAGTTTCAGTGCTTTCCATGGATGCAGATGTTGACCTCTCACCTTCTTGTTGCTACAGCACTGATTCCGGTCCCCATCATCCCCAATGCAACCTCTCTAAAGGCATCTCCCCAACCTGTATGGCTAACCTTTCATTCCAAGCTGTCATGGGTTCAAGCCAGCAACGAGGCTCCCGGGCCCCAAAGAACTTTTCAGTTACTATAACATTTACTCCTTTAGAGAAGGGTATAGGACTGCAAATATACTGAGACAGAAGCTCCATCTCCATGGGAGGCGCACTGGCCACCCAAGTAGCCAGCTTCTTCTCTCCCCTCACCCACACAGCTTGTTGATACAGAGAAGCCACAGCCCCTTTTCCCACCGATTTTGTATACTACCCTCATACAAGCCAAAAGTCCACACACTCATTCACAGCTCCCCAAGCCAGGTACAGTTTCATACAACAACCGAGGCGGACACAACATCCTCCAGTTACCTTAACTCTTCTGTCTTCGTGGCCCAGAATAGGGGAGACCAAGGCCATCCTCAGGCAGGCCTAAATCAACCCAAGCCTCCATCACAAATGCCAACCCAGTTCTTAGTGAAATAGAGCCTCAGGGCTCCGATAGGGCAGCTAAGGCCCACAGTCTGTTCCCTGAATATGTTTCCTGTATTCTGCTGATCCCCATATGCTCTAACTTCAGCCACACAGCCTGACCTGGATTTTGGTGCACTGTATATACTTGTGATCTACTTAGTGTGTATCAACTCATTAGAGGCAGAAACCTTTTATTTCTTCTTCCCATACCTGGCATCCTAGCATAATCTCTTAAATACTCAAAACTCAGCAAAACATTAACTGTATTTAAGCAACTAATAAAGCTGAGTCACAATTATTCTTCTATAGTGAAGGAAAGTGATACAATATTCAAAGTTTCAATTATCTGAATGACAGTGAGGACACACAAGAAATATTCAAGACCACAAGCCTCATCCAAACCCCTCTCTCACTTCCCAGAGGAGGAAGCAGTAGCTCCGGAGGGATCATAAAGCTAATTTCTTAATAACCTCCTCCACATAGCATTCCCACAGCAGACCTTGTGAGTAGGGTCTGTATCCCTGTACAATAAATAGTCACAAAGACTTGAGTATTCAATATGACTCAATTTAGTGAAAATCGTGATTGGGCTCACTTGGGTCTTTTACGGGAAGGTTGAGATCTGTAATTAATAGACAATACCAAAATAAATACACACACACAAAACAATCAGTATGGGGGTGGGCCAAACAAGTGAAGGGGGAGGGAGATACAGGCTTCCAGTCATGGAATGAATAAGTCATGGGGATGAAAGGTACAACAGCATAAGGAATACAGTCAACGGTATCATAATAGCACTATGCAGTGCCAGATGATAGCTACCCTTGTGGGGAGCTCAGCATAACATATAGATTTGTCCATGCTTCTCCCTCTGCCTCTCCCTCTGTCTTTGCCTCTCCCTCTGTGTCTCTCATGAATACATAAAATCTTTAAAAAAACATATAGACTTGTCCAATCAGTATGTTGTACACCTGAAACTAATGTAACATTATGTGTCAACTATACTTCAACTAAAAAAACAATCAATATAAATTTAGGGATAGCCCAAAGTTTGACTTAGACAAAAATCAGCTTTGGTCTTCAGAAGTAACTGAATGTCTCTTGCAATGTCATTTTTTGTATTCCTTAACTATTCATGACCAATGGACACGGGATGGCATAGGCTGTCATCACATGTGACCAGCATAACAACATGAGTAATATAAACAAGGCATGTCCTTTGTGTTTACTATTCAGTCTATTTGTAACTTGGAGTGTAACTTATGGGTTTTATGTGTAGAAATTCTATCAGTCTCTTAAACAATAGACCCTTTATTATTCTAAGAATAAAGTACTGATTAATGACGGTGAGAGCTGTTGATTTTTATTTTATATACAAAACAGTTAACTTATTAAGAATGTATTATGATCAACAAAGAAAGTACAAACCATAAAGGAAAAAACTGATAAACTGGACTTTATCAAAATCTAAAACTTCTACTCTTCCAAAGACGGTGTTAAGGAAATGAAAAGACAGGCCACAGGAAGAAAATACCATGAACCACTTATCTGACAAGGGATTTGTATCCCCAAAAATATTAAAAATGCAGCTCAATAATACCAAAAAGAAAAAAAAGATTTAAAATGGACCAAAAGTATGAACAGAGCACCATAGAAGGTACACAGATGGCAAATAGGCATAAGTAAAGATATTCCATAAGGGAGGTGGGGGGGAGGGATGGGTGAAATAGGTTATGAGCATTAAGGAGTACACTTGTCATGATGAACACTGCGTAACGGATACAATTGTTGAATCAGTATACCGCACACCTGAAATTAATATAACACTATACGTTAACTATACTGGAATTTAAAATACAATTTTATTTCTTTTTATTTATTTTGTTTTAGAGAGGAAGAGGAGGGGTGGGGCAGATAAAGAGGGAGAGAGGAAATCTTAAGCAGGTTCCATGCCCAGCACAGAGCCTGACATGGGGCTCGATCTCATGACCCTGAGATCATGACCTGAGCCAAAATCAAAAGTCAGACGCTTAAACTGCCTGAGCCATCCAAGAGCCCCTACAATACAGTTTTTAAAAAGGAAAGAAAAGATGCTCCACATCATTAGTCATTAGGGAAATGCAAATTAAAAACAACAATAAAAATATTACTTCACACTAGAACTGCTAAAATTAAAAATTTCTAAATAACGAAACTTGTTAAGGATGTAGAGCCATTGGAAATGTATGCACTGCTGCTGGGAATGCAAAAATGTTCAGTCCCTTTGCAAAAGGTTGCCAGGTTTTTATAAAATTAAACATACACTTACCATGCAACCCAGAAATCTCTCTTGGGTATTTATCCAACAGAAATGAAAACACATGCCCACACAAAGATGTGTAGGCAAATGTTCACAGCAGCTTTATTTATAATACCCAAAACTGAAAACAACCCAAATGTTCAACGAATGGGGAATGTGTAAGTAAACTGTGATACATCCACACGGGGGAACACTGCTCAGCAATACAAAAGGAGTAAACTATTGATACACATGACAACATGGATGAGTCACAAAAGCATTACACTAACTGGAAGAAGCTAGACACAAAAGGGTCCCTACTATATGATTTCATGTATATGAAGTCCTAGAAAAGGCAAAAGTGTAGTGACAGAAAGCAGGTCAATAGCTACCAAGGGCTAGAGTAAGTGGAGGGCACACTCTGCAAAGGTGTATGAGGACTTTCCAGGGTGATAGACATGTTCCACAGTTTGACTTTGGTGGTGGTCACCCAAGTGTATACATACATCAAAACTCATCAAACTGTATACTTACAAAGAATGAATTTTATTGTATGTATATTATACCTCAATAAACCTGGCTTTTAAAAAGAAGTATGCCAAGAAATAGTGAATATTTGAATGAATTAGTGACTGAAGAGTGCAATCACTAAGTAACTTAAGAAAATATATCCACTTAAGTCGGCAAATGTCTAAAACTTTCAGTAACAATACAAGATAGAATAATAGATATTTGATTATAACAATTCTTATCTATAGAATTATTTGGTGTGGTATCATTCATAACATAAAACAAACTTTCATTTATTTATTTATTCATATTTTTAAAGATTTATTTGAGAGAGAGCACGAGAAAGAATAAGAGAGAGAGCACACAAGCAGTGGGGGAAGGGCAGGGGGAGAGAAGTAGGTTCTTTGCTGAGCAGGGAGCCCAATGCAGGGCTCGATCCCAGGACCCCAGGATCATGACCTGAGCTGAAGGCAGACACTTAAGCAACTGAGTCACTCAGGTGCCCCACAAAACAAACTTTTAGGGTTGCATTTAATTTGTAGTTATCTCTTTGGTATCACACTCACATGACCTAAGGAACTCCCAAGCAAGCTAGCAGATGATAGTGCTGAGAAATTATGCTCTGTAGTGTCAAACTTTAAAAATATGACTACTGGGGCACCTGGCTAGCTCAGTCGGTGGAGCATATGACTCTCAATCTCAGGGTTGTGAGTTTGAGCCCCACACTGAGTGAAGAGATTATTTTTTAAAAATAAAATTTAAAAAATAAAAAATAAAAATGTGACTGACACTTATTTCAAATATTTTATTTTATTTAAGATTTTTAATTTATTTATTCAGAGAGAGAGAGAGAGAGAGAGATTGAGAGGCAGGCAGAGACACAGGCAGAGGGAGAAGCAGGCTCCATGCAGGGAGCCCGACATGGGACCTGATCCCAGGTCTCCAGGTTCACACCCCGGGCTGCAGGCGGCGCTAACCCCGCTGCACCACCGGGGCTGCCCAGATTTTATTTTTTTAAGTAATCTCTACATCCAACATGGGCTTGAACCCATAACTCTGAACATGCTCCACCCACTGAACCAGCCAGGTGCCCCTACTGACATTTTTAATAAAACTGCAGTGAATAATTTATTTCTGAATAAAATGGCAATTTTATTTAACTCAAGAGGTTCACTATAAGCTGGTGATATTTTGGTTTGGTCTTGGCCAAATATTGATTTTTAATACTTGCCACTCAGCAATTAGGCAAAATACTTATTCAGTATATCCTTAATACAAGTAATCAATCTGTTAACTTTCAAGGTTTCAAGTTCTGGTTCGTGATCAGCCAGGTTCCACCAAACCAATGTCAAAATACACTCGGGGTACAACTTTCTCTGTGTTCAAGCACCTATGATAAATCCCACCATTACCAACATTTATAGTAGAAACCCTAATTCATTGTCAGTACTTTGATTTTCTAACATTAATTTTCAAGCTACTTCATTACAAAGTAGAAATACAATAAAAAGCTTTTGGAGGGCAGCCTGGGTAGCTCAGCGGTTTAGCGCCACCTTTGGCCCACGGCCTGATCCTGGAGACCCGGGATCGAGTTCCCACATCCGGCTCCCTGCATGGGCCTGCTTCTCCCTCTGCCTGTGTCTCTGTCTCTGTCTCTCTCTCTGTGTCTCTCATGAATAAATAAATGAAATCTTTAAAAAAAAAAAAAGCTTTTCAAAATTTTCAGAAAATATCCTGGGCTATTAAAATGAGATTACTCAGCTATTAGAAATGACAAATACCCACCATTTGCTTCAACGTGGATGGAACTGGAGGGTATTATGCTGAGTGAAGTAAGTCAGTCGGAGAAGGACAAACATTATATGTTCTCATTCATTTGGGGAATATAAATAATAGTGAATGGGAATATAAGGGAAGGGAGAAGAAATGTGTGGGAAATATCAGAAAGGGAGACAGAACGTAAAGACTGCTAACTCTGGGAAACGAACTAGGGGTGGTAGAAGGGGAGGAGGGCGGGGGGTGGGAGTGAATGGGTGACGGGCACTGGGTGTTATTCTGTATGTTGGTAAATTGAACACCAATAAAAAATAAATTTAAAAAAATAAAAAATAAAATGAGATTAAAGAAAGTAAAAAATAATGTGGCTAAGCAAATTTAAGAGAAAGGAAACCCAGAACAACAATACAGTTTAAAGATACAATGGACAAGAAAACTTCATTATAGAAACAAAAACATAGGGGGATCCCTGGGTAGCTCAGCGGTTTAGCTCCTGCCATTGGCTCAGGGTGTGATCCTGGAGACCCAGGATCGAGTCCCAAATCAGGCTGCCTGCATGGAGCCTGCTTCTCCCTCTGCCTATGTCTCTGCCCCTCTCTCTCTTTCTCTCTCTCTCTGTGTGTCTCTCATGAATGAATGAATGAATGAATAAAATCTTTTAAAAAATAAAATAAATAAAATATATAGGAATAAGGTTTACCAGAAATGTGTAAAACTAAAGAGGAAAACCCAAAAACATTCCTGAGGAACACAGAAGTCTTGAAAAATGGAAAGGCCTAAGAAACCCTTGAATAGGAAGAATCGGCACCGTAAAAATTTTTCTTCCCACACTGATTCCTAAATCCAATGTTATTCCAATGAAAATACCACTAGGCCTTTGGAAGGAACTAGACAAGCCAATTATAGAGTCATCTATAAAACTAAGCAGACAAGAAGAACGAAGAAAACTCAGGGGGAAAAAATGAGCCACGGGGGGCATTAGCCCTATGAGATTTTTAAATACTCAAAAGGCCTCTACCATTGGTACTAATTAATATCGGTATAATACCAGTATCAGTAGCATTAATTCATGAATGGAGGCATACCAATGGAGAAGCAAAAAAAGTCCAGAAATGCATACAGGTATTTAGTATACGATAGAGAAAGTATCTCCAACCAGCAGGCTCAATATGGATTTTTTTCGTCATTGGTGTTGGGACAATGGGGTAGGCATTTGGGGAGTACCTTTCTTTTTTTAAAGATTTTATTTATTTATTTGACACAGAGAGAGAGAGAGAGAGAGAGCACAAGTAGGGAAAGTGGCAGGCAGAGCAGCAGGCAGAGGGAGAAGGAGCAGCAGACTCCCCGCTGAGCAGAGAGCCCACGGTGGGGCTTGATCCCAGGACCCTGAGATCAGGCCCTGAGCCAAAAGCAGACACTTAACTGACTGAGTCACCCAGGCTCCCCTGGGGAGTGCCTTTCTAATGATGAAGTCCAGACATCTTAAAAGAAAAACTTGAAAACTTCAACTATTTAATAGCAAGAACAATCTTGTAAGAGGGAGAAAAACATAATCAAAGTTGTTTTTTTTAAAGACAAACTGAAAAAAAATTGCAACTCATCACAGATAAAGGGCTAATCTCCCTATGCATAAGAAGTATAAGAAGCTCCTACACTCAAGAAAAAGAGAAGTCTGCAGAAAAAAAATAGGCCAAAAATATAAATGCACAATTCACAAAAAAATGGCTCTTAAGCTTTTGAAAAGGTATTATTTATAAGAGCAATGCAAATTAAACAACACCGAGACCACATTCTTATCTCTCAAATTGACAAAAATCCAAAAGTTTGACAACATACCCTGTTGGCAAGACACTGCTGCTAAGAGTGGAAAATGGTAAAACTTCTAATAAGAATCTGGCAATATCATCCAAAATTGCAAGTATATTTACCTTTTCATCCAGCAATCCTGCTTTTAGGAATCTGTCCCACAGAGACAACCACACATGGACAAAATGTTCAATATTATCCAGTGCAGTACTCTTTGCTACAATAAGACTGGAAACAAGCCTAGAGCCCACCAACAAAGGACTAATTATGATACCTCCACACAACAGAATACCTTGCAACTATAAAAGAATGAAGAAGGTTCTTTAATCTAATATGATACATTTCCAGGACAATGTAAATGAAAAGCACAGGTGCAGTCTAGGGACACATGGTATACTACTTTATGCAGAGAAAGGTAGAAATTAGCACATATATTTTTATTTGCTTTTATTTATGAAAAGAAACACAACAAAAGTGGTTACTACAACATCAAGGAGAAATGGATAGGAGGATAGGGTATATCTTTTTCAATGTGTCTCTTTTAAATTTGTTTTTATACTTGCACTATGTGTTCAAAAAACATTTATTTGCAAGAGACTCAGGAAGTGCAAAAACAGGCAAGACTAAACATATTAAGGGCTATGCATACATGTTATAAAACTATAAAAACTATTTGGATATTTGCGAAATTTCTTTTGTGGTTGTTGAGTCAAATTTTAATTCCGGGATCCCTGAGTGGCGCAGCGGTTTAGCGCCTGCCTTTGGCCCAGGGCACGATCCTGGAGACCCGGGATCGAATCCCACATCGGGCTCCCGGTGCATGGAGCCTGCTTCTCCCTCTGCCTGTGTCTCTGCCTCTCTCTCTCTCTGTGTGACTATCATAAATAAAAAAAAAATTTAATTCCTCTGAGATCAGAGAATATTCTTTGTATGATTTCAATCTATTAAAATTTAATAAGACATGTTTTATGGCTAAGTGTAGAATCTATTCTGTAGAATGTTACACGTACGCTTAGAGAGGATGTGTATTTTGTTTTGTTCTATAAATGTCAGTGAGGTCAAGCAGTTGATGATGATGTTCAAACCTTCTATAACCTGTTTTTTATCTAGTTGTTCTTTCAATTTTTGGGAAAAGGGGATAGAAGTCCCTATTCATTATTATTGAATTGCATATCTGTCTCTTCAAGTCTCTTGGTTTTTGCTTCATGTTTGGGGACTCTGTTTTCAGGTGTATTACCTACAGGTTTTCATAATTTTTATATCTTTCTGAAGGCATTATATAAAGTGTCCCCCTTTGTCTATAACTACACTTCTTGTCTTCCAAGTCTGTCCTGATATTAATATAGTTACTCCAGTGATTTATGATTATTAGCTGGCATGTATTTTTCCATCCTTTTACTTTCAGTGTGTGTGTGTGTGTGTGTGTGTGTGTGAATCTAAAGCAATGCTTCTCAGCTGGGAGCAATTTTGCCCCCTATGTGACATTTGCAATAGCTGGAGAAATTTCTGGTTATCACAATTCCATGGCTACTACTGACATGTAATAGATAAAGGCCAAGAATGCTACTAATACCCTACAACACACAGGATACCTCCCACAACAAAAAATTACCCAGTCCAAATTTCAATGGCATCAAGGTTGAGAAATGCTTATCTAAAGCATGTCTCTTTTAGACAGCATCTAGGTGAATCTTAGGTTTTGTTTTTGTTTTTTTTTTTTAGTCTGACCATTTCTGCCTTTTGACTGCAGTGTTTGGTCCAGTCACATTTAATGGTTGGATTTATGACTGCCATATTTGCTACTGATTTCCTATGTTTCATGTCATTTTGGATCTTTGCTACTTTTTCTCTGCCTCCTTGTGTGCACACACACACGTCTGCACTTTCTGTGTTTGTATATATATGTATTTGGGTGTGTGTGTAATTTTCATTCCTTTAGGGTTTTTTCACTATGTTTTTGAGTTTGTTTTTTTGTTCTCATAGTGGTTGCTCTAGGGATTATAATAGTCATCTTCATTCCAGTCTACTTCAGTGTGATGCTAATTTAATTCCAGGAGGGAATTATTGAAATTGAAACTTTCTGTGATCCTAGCTCCATTTCCACATACCTCCTTCATGTTAGTATCTTAAAATATGTCAACTGTATATGCTACAAACCTCACAACACAGCATTATAATTATTGTTAAATTCAATTTTATGTCTTTTTAAAAATTTAAAGAACAAAAGAGGAAATGTAAATATTTATGCCGTTTTTTATAGTTACTCATATATTCACATTTTCCAGGAGTCTTTATTTATTTGTATACATTTAAATTGTTGTCTAATGTCACTTCCTTTAAGCCTAAAAGACTTTAGTATTTCTTCTAAGACAGATCTGCCAGAAACAAATTATTTCAGTCTTTGTTTATCTGGGAATATATATTCACTTTCAATTTTTTAAGATTTTATATTTAGGTAAGCTCCACATCCAATGTGGGGCTCACACTCACAACCCTGAGATCAAGAGTCATGTAGTCCACCGACTGAGCCAGCCAGGCACCACGTTGCCTTCATTTTTAAGAAAAAACAACTTTGATTCCATAAAATTCACCCAATTTATGTGTATAATTCAATATTTGTTACTAAATTTACCAAGTTATGCAACTATCACCACCCTTATCCCAGTAAGATTCCTTGGTACCCACTCATAGTTAATACTGCTTTCTATTCTCAGCCCCAGGCAACCACTAATACATTGTTTCTATACATTTACTTTTTCTAAATATTTCACATAAATGGAATCACACAGTAGGTATCCTTTTGTGTATGACTTCTTTCATTTAGCATGATAATTTTGAGGTTCATCCATGTTTTAAGCATGAATCAGCACTTCATTCTTTTTAATTGCTAAATAGTGTAGACAGTCCTGCATGGTAGTGGGAACCACAAAAATTGACTATACAAGCTGAAAGCATGAAAGGCAATCTTGAGGCATCTGGGTGGCTTAGTCAGTTAAGTGGCTGACTCTTGATTTTGGCTCAGGTCATGATCTCAGGGTTGTGAGATCAAGCCCCAAGTTGAGCCCTGAGTCGGGTTCTGCACTTGGTGTGGAGCCTGCTTAAGATTCTCTCTCTCAGGGATCCCTGGGTGGTGCAGCGGTTTAGCGCCTGCCTTTGGCCCAGGGCGCGATCCTGGAGACCCGGGATCGAATCCCACGTCGGGCTCCCTACATGGAGCCTGCTTCTCCCTCTGCCTATGTCTCTGCCTCTCTCTCTCTCTCTGTGACTATCATAAAAAAAAAAGATTCTCTCTCTCCTTCTCCCTCTGCCCCTCCTCCCCTGGCCTGTGTACATACATGCACCCTATTTTACAAAAAGGAAGAAAAGCAATCTTAATAATCAATGGGAAAAAATATAATTGTACCATGGTCTTTAAAAAAGTTTGTGGAAACATTAAAGACTCTTACTCTTGACTTTAAGTGTAAAGAGAAAGTAAAACGATAGTAAAACTAATATTAGTGTACCATAATTTAAAACATCAGAAATATTGAGAACTAAAGCTATTTCTTTGTTTAAAAAAAAAAAAACTTAAGAGTAGTTTGAACAGTGTGCTTTCTTCTCCTTGTCCTATAACTGACAATACAGAGTAAGCATCTTTTCTATGCCATGGCAAATTGTCACACTCCTTTCTGGGTTAGGATCAGCTTCCACATTATATCCTTAGCACTTTCAATGTCTTGAAATACTTCCAAGAGTTCCTTCAATCTGAGGAACTCTTTTTTGCTGGCATCACTTCCTCTGAAATCTTCATGCTTTTCATCACAACCACTCTGCTCATTTATATCAGTAAGTTCCCCTTCTTTAAGTTCTTCTGGCTGTGATCTAGAGTTTCTCAAATGATGGCAGTGTCAACATTTCTGCTATCAGGTATTTTGTCGAAATGAACTACACAGGCATTGGGGCACTGACCTGCCATGCAGTCAAAAATCCAGATGCAACCTGTGACTGCCCCCAAATGTAACCACTAATACCCTTCTATGGACTGGGAAGCCTTACTGATAACAGTCAACTAACACATATTTTGTATGTTGTATGCATTACATACTGTATTCTTACAACGACATACCAAAGAAAAGAAAATGTTAAGTAAATCATAAAGGAAATATATTTATGGTACTGTACATATCAAAAAAGAAATCCACGTATAAGTGGACCTGTGAAATTCAAACCTATGTTGTTCAAGGGTCAACTGTAATTCCATTTATGTTTGATATAAATTTATCTTCCAGTGTTATTACTTTTTTTGGCTTCACTTTCATCTTTGTTGGCCCATTTCCTCTTTCAGTTATGCATTTTGATAAAATGTCACATGGATTTATCACTGGGAGACAAGGAGGCAACACAACTCTATGCTTTGCTGTCCACATGCGGATTGAATAACAAAAGGACAGTAACCAATAACAGACAGACTTTGAAAGAGATGACTATGATTGGGCGCTGATCCTGATGTGCATTTGTTATTTACATAGTGATTTCTGGAGTAAAGAACTAGCAGTAAAGTTTTTACTTTGGGCAATTAATATACCATGGTACCAAAAATTTGAATCATGTTGTTAGGAGACTGATGTTATTTAACTAAACCATGGTAACTTCAATTCATACATACAGACTGATGCAAAGCGGGACTACCTGTATCTGGGTAGATGGGTCTTCTAACTTGCTTTTTTTTAAAAATTTATTTATTCATGAGAGGCACAGAGAGAGATAAAGAGAAGCAGAGACACAAGCAGAGGGAGAAGCAGGCTCCACGCAGGGAGCCCAACGTGGGATTCGATCCCGGGGCTCTAGGATCATGCCCTAGGCTGAAGGCAGGTGCCAAACCGCTGAGCCACTCGCACTTGGGATATCATTGTTATGAAGTCTACTTCATTTTAAATTAATAATAGCTACTCCTCTCTCTTTTGCTTACTGTTACATAATTTATCTTTATCCTTCTTTTGACTTTTAATCTATCCATGCCTTTATGCTTAAAGTGGGTTTCTTATAAATAGCATACAGTTGCATTCTTTTTTAAA
Source organism: Canis lupus dingo (assembly GCF_003254725.2). Taxonomy (NCBI): domain Eukaryota; kingdom Metazoa; phylum Chordata; class Mammalia; order Carnivora; family Canidae; genus Canis; species Canis lupus. Next base: position 40,362,534 of record NC_064281.1, read on the forward strand.
TCTAATCTGATTATCTCTTTTAGGCCACTCACATTTTCACATTTAAAATGAATGCTGATATGGTGGGATTAAAATCTACTATCTTGCCAGCTATTTTTTATTTGTTCCACTTGGCCTGTTAAAGTCTGTAAGGGGGAGAACTTCCTCTACCTCTGGCCCCCAGCCTTTAGCAATTCATTTAAAAATACTAGTTTAATCTTACTGGCTTATATGACATTCAGCAGTGTCTGTCCTGGGTATGCAAATGCTCAAGTCCTATTTCTCCCTGTAGTGACTCCTGTATCACTCTCGATTTGGGGTTAGTTGTATGCTCTGAAGTCTCAGTTTTCTGATGCATTCAAGAGAAGTCGTTGATTTGCAATTTGTCCAGCTTTTTTCTCGTTGTAAGGATGGGAGCTCTATGGTCTGCATCTCTGAGGTGAAACCAGAAGGCTGTTTATTCGTTTTTCGAGTGTACTTTTACTTTATATGCAGCCTTTTCCCAGAAAGGTTAGATATGTGAAATACTGAAAGACTGTGTCAAGCAAATTATAATGCACTAAATAACAATTCACTGAACTTTAGTTAATCAGATAAACAGAGAAAGATAGGAAACTGGAGCACCTGGGTGGCTCAGTTGGTTAAGCATTTGCCTTTAGCTCTGGTCATGATCCCAGGGTCCTGGGTCGAGTCCCATATTGGGCTCCCTGCTCAGCAGGGGAGCCTGCTTTTCCTTTTCCTCTGCCCCTGCTCGTGTGCCTCCTCTCACTCATTCCGTCTCTCAAATAAATAAAATTTTTTAAAAGATTGGTAACTCCTATAGTATCTAATCAAGGATTCTGATCAGTTTGATATAAGATTTTCTTACCTGACTTGCTATTATTCCAATGAAAGAAAGAACTGGTTTCAATAAACTTATATGTTCTTGTAACACATAAATGCTTGATGCCCATTTGGCCTTCTGAGGTAGAGCAAAATGCTCAAACCTGCATCACATCTTTGACCTTATGTCATTGGCCCAACCAGGCCCTCCATACTAGCGGAGGAGACTAAGAATACAGCAGGTGCTTATGTGACCTACTCCTCTAAAGTTGTCCTCTTTTACAGAAACCCAACTCTAATTAGGAATTTTCCAAACACTACCTCAATTGTAGAAACTGAACAGATGTTGCTACAAAACTAAATAATGTCATTCAGTACCCTCGGCAGGCACAGTTTTCCTGGCTGAACTCATCATAAAAGGGCTTAGATATCCTAGGGTATCACTGCTAAGGTGGCTCTATGACAAAAAGACACTGTTACAGAAATATCTAAATGTTTTGCTTACAAATATTAATGTGTACATCAAATCATAATGTAAATTATACTATACAAAGGGCACTGATTGGTAAGCTTACAAAATAGTTGATGTAGGGATCCCTGGGTGGCGCAGCGGTTTGGCGCCTGCCTTTGGCCCAGGGCGCGATCCTGAAGACCCGGGATCGAATCCCACATCGGGCTCCCAGTGCATGGAGCCTGCTTCTCCCTCTGCCTGTGTCTCTGCCTCTCTCTCTTTCTCTCTCTGTGACTATCATAAATAAATAAAAATTAAAAAAAAATTTAAAAAAATAGTTGATGTAGGTGGGGTGCTTTTTCATGCATAGACTTAACATTTCAAATGTGAACAACTGTTTATCATAATTACCTCACCCCAGCCTTTGGGCATACATTACCACAGCAAATCCAGTTGTGCCTCAACACCTAGCTTCCTTCTCCCCCACCCGTGAAGTCTGCTGGGAGGGATATTGGTTCTTTTGAGGCTGACCATGCAGCTTTTCTCCTCCCTCCTGGGCCATATCCAGGTATTGGATCTACTGCTCACCAGAATAGGCCTTTAATTTGAGTCAGGGTCATCATGCCAGTCCTGGGCTTCTGTGCCCTCAGATCTATTTTCTGCCCTTTCTTGCTCTGCTACATTTGCAGGGGGCAGGGAGAGAAGGGAAGGGGTTGGGTTGACCCCAGTAAACTTCATCTCCAGGCTCCCCTTCCCAGTGTTCCAGTGAGATTCATCCAATGGGCAGCACGGTGAGAGACTAGAGTGGGAGAGAAAAGAAGCCAGGGTATCTTCATCTCTTTGCTGTAGGAGCACATGCTTGTGTGCTCTCTCCTCCTCTCCTTCTGTACCCTCTGTCTATCCTCCCTCTCTAGCAATGGCTATGTGATCTCTATGGCCGAAGCTTCCACCAGACAGCCCTCTCTCCAGGTCCCATGTCTCACTAGGCAGCCCCCACAGTGATTCCAGTTCCTGCCAGGCAACCTCATTCCTGGGCTCTGGCAATGCTACCTCCTCCCTGTGTCAGCCCTAGGGGTGACAGTGGCTGCCTGCTGTTGCTTATTTCTAGGCTGCTTCAATGCACCCTGTCTGTCTTCTAAGGTCTTCCAATGTCTTGGTTCATAGTTGCCCTGGACTGAACTACTTGTCTCTTTTTTCCTGAGTGGACTGGGAGGACTTCATCTGCCACATCAGAGCTATACCCTTTACCAGATTTCTCCACAGTGGATAAAAAATCACTACAGATTGCCATCTTGACTGTGTCTCTCTTCAGTGCCATCACAAACACTCCACAGAACACTGCCACTGAAAGCAGACAATTCTCTCATTCATACCACTGAAGAGAATCACTCTGGCTCATTAATAGCCTACTCGCTAATGAATGCAATTGTTTCTTTCCCCAGTTCTCTCAACAGCAAAAAAATACAGTAGCCAACATATTCCTAGACTAGAATATGATAGTTTACGGTAGGCTTGTTTTAAATGTCTGTCGGTTTGTATACAAATACACATAACTGCATGAAGACATAGACACACATATAAAGTCCATGGTTCAAACAAAGAAATACCAAAAGACAGAGTGTATGTGTATGGGGGTTACAATGACCCCCCCCCAAAAAAAAGATTAAAACTCCTTTATGAAATGAAGGCTTCCACTTCCAGATAAGACAGAGAAACAGGGACTGGATTTATCTTCATGCCTGAAACAAAAACAAAGAAATACATGAGATAATGGTTTTCAAGACACCACGCATCAGGCAATAAAGAACTGATCCCTGAGATGGGGAAAAATGGGGTGAGTACTATGATTGTTCCAGCTTACTACCTTCAGAGAGTTTCTAAGCCATAAAGCAGGGAGAGGAAACTGATACAAAGTCTAGCCAGCTCCCTAAATTGACAAAGCCAAGAGTCTACATCCAAAGGCAGCTAAAGTTCATGGGACAGGGCAGCCAGGGTGGCTCAGTGGTTTAGCGCTGCCTTCAGCCCAGAGTGTGATCCTGGAGACCAGGGATCGAGTCTCACATCAGGCTCCCTGCATGGAGCCTGTTTTTCCCTCTGCCTGGGTCTCTGCCTCTCTCTCTCTCTCTCTCATGAATAAATAAATAAAATATTTAAAAATAAATAAATAAACAATGTTCATGGGACAGAAGACCAGCAAGGAGACCTAAATAGAGGGGATCCCTGGGTGGCGCAGCGGTTTGGCGCCTGCCTTTGGCCCAGGGCGCGATCCTGGAGACCCGGGATCGAATCCCACGTCGGGCTCCCGGTGCATGGAGCCTGCTTCTCCCTCTGCCTGTGTCTCTGCCTCTCTCTCTCTCTCTCTCTCTCTGTGACTATCATAAATAAATTTTAAAAATTTAAAAAAAAAAAGGAGACCTAAATAGAGAGAATCCTGAAGGTCCACAGAGGGTCTCTCCCTTGGGTATTCAGAAGACATTAGCATATGCATATGAGGGGAAAGAACAATCTGAAAGGACAAGAGAGAACAGTACCTGGCTACAGGGACAGTACAAGGCCTCACTAGCCAGACTGGAAAAACTGACATTTCATAGGATATTTGGGTAGAATAATCAGGATGGTCTTGCCTTGGTAGTAGGAATAACTAGCACTGCTCTAGACCCATCTAACAAATGATGAAAGCAAGACCCCAAAGGATCGAACTATTCTTAAGTTAACTGCATCTAGGAACAAAGTGCAGGATGATTTTTAGGAATACAAACACGTCCAGCACCTAACAAGGTAAAATTTACAACGTCTGGCATCCAACTAAAAATTAGCAGGCATACAAGGAGGCAGGAAAATGCAATCCATAATTAGGAGGATAATCAATCAATCAAATGAAACTGACTGAAATTTTAGAAGTAGCAAGGAAGGTCATTAAAATAATTATTATAATATATTCCATGTGTTCAAAAAGTTAAGCAGACACATGGAAGAACTTCTGAGCATAAAAACAACAACATCTAAGATGAAAAAAACATCTTAGTCCCCCCAATATGGATTGGGGTTGACTGGGTGGCACTGTTGGTTAAGCTTCCGATTCTTGGTTTTGGCTCAGGTCATGATCCCAGGGTTGTGAGGTCGGACCCCACCTCGGGCTCCATGCTCAGGGCCAAACCTACTTAAGACTCTCTCTCTCCTTCTGTCCCTCCCCCACCAAATAAATAAACAAATCTTTAAAAAATAAAAAATACACTAGATGCAGTAATCTGTAATGGCATATTAGGTGTTGCAGGAGAAAAAAGATGAGTTATCTTAAGGGCATAGCAAAAGAACCATCCAAAGTGAAACACATGGAAAAAAATCATCCAAAAATATGAAAAGGCACAGTGATCTGTGTAACAACTTGCAAGTGGTCTAATATACAGGTAACTGGAGCTCCTGAAGGGGAAAAGGAAAGGAAAAAAGAAATATTTGAAGAAGTAATGGCCAAAATTTTTACGAACTTAATGAAAACTATACACCTGAAAAACCAAATGAATCCCAAGTGCATGAAACACAAAGAAAATGACACCAAGGTAAGTTATAATCAAATTGTTAAAAATCAGTGATAAACAGAAAATCTTAAAAGCAACCAGAGAGGAAAGACGTGTACATATACAGGACAAAGACAAAGGTGATGTCATATCTCTCATCAGAAACAATATAAGCAAAAAGGTGATGGAGCAGGAAATAGAGACTGGAGAAAAACAAAAATCAACATAATAGTAAGTCAATCTGAGAAGGACAAACATTATATGATCTCATTCATCCGGGGAATATAAAAAATAGTGAAAGGGAATAAAGGGGAAAGGAGAGAAAATGAGCGGGAAATATCAGAGAGGGTGACAGAACATGAGGGACTCCTAACTCTGGGAAATGAACAAGGGGTAATGGAAGGGGAGGTGGGTGGGGGGACGGGGTGACTGGCACTGAGGGGGGCACTGGATGGGATGACACTGGGTGTTAAGCTATATGTTGGCAAATCGAACTCCAATAAAAAATATACAAAAAAATCAATATAGAATTCTATACCCAGCAAAAACATCTTTCAAATTGAAGGTGGAATAAAGACATTTACACATATGCCCACACACAAAAAACAAAATTAAATTTAATTAAATTAATTTAATTAAATTTTAAAAACTAATGATTTTAAAAATAAAAGAGTGGATGACTAGAGAAACCTCAGGAACACAAAAAACTAACAGTCAGCTGACACCACATGTTATTCTGCAGGAAAACGTTAACATAACAGGCCTGATGTTGTGATCTCTAGGAGGGCCTGCTTGCATGGTTGATCCTTGTAATAGCTCATTTGAATATGGTGTATAGAATATTCCCTGTGTTACTAATTGATAAGGTTGTTCTGTGGGTCTAGGACATTGAATTCTGCCATACTAGCCTGGCTAAGTTGTTTTTGTGAATGTGATTTATGACAAACGCCTGCTTTCCTTCTGGGAGTCAGAAATTTCAGTGAGCGTCCTGATCAGCCCTCAATAAAAAAAAGTTGGAGTCTTAAGCAAGATTCCCTAGGCAGAAACCCTGTGCATGTGTTGCTGTATCTACCTGCTGGAAGAAGAAGCTTGTTCTGTGAAAGCCTACTTCAAATCGTCTAAGGGAGAACTTTAGAAGGCCCCATCTAGACTCTTCCAGACTCCACCCATTACTTCTTTTCCCCTTGCTGATCCTGCTGTTTATCCTTTCACTATAATAAATCATAGCTCTGACTATATATGTCTCTTAATCCCATGAGTCTTTCTAGCAAATCACCACATCTGTGGGTGGCCACCAGACGCCCAAGCAGTTACCAAATGTAAGTGGTACTTTGAATCTTAACTCTTTTTTCAAACACTTTCTCTGGACCTGTACTGCCTATTCTTTGGCCTCCCCCTAGAATCCCAAGCAGTGTCTTATCCATTATAGTCATAAACAACTGCATCAGGTCCTCAAAACAGTCCCATCTATCACACTCGAGTTTCAAGTGGAACTCAGAGCCCGGTATAAAAGTTAAAATTAGATTCAGCAGCAAATAACAAACACTCATTTCTCTCTCACTTGTAAGATGTCTGGAAGTATTCAGTCCAGGTCTAGCACAGCAGCTCTATGCTATCAGAGATCCCAGCTCCACCTATCTTGATGTATTGCTAGAAGTGTCTTCCATTCCCAAAGTTACCTCTGGATCCAATATGGCTGCTGAAGGCCTAGCCATAACATTGACATTCAAAAAAATAGAAGGAATGACAGAAGAAGTGCATATTCCCTTCCTTTTATAGATATTTGCTCAAAATCCACACAGCACTTTCAATCTTTAGTCAGAACTTGATCATAGGACACCTAACCACAAGAGAGGCCAAGAAATACAGTGTTTTCATTGCATAGAAATATGCTGAGCTAAAACTAATGGTCCTATTAGAAGGATGAAAGGGAGAATGAATATTGGGAGATACCTGGAGTCTCTGCCACACTTAGGTCTATGCCCAACACAAAGTTATCTGTGAATCAACTTTTTTAATAACCCAAGACAGTTTGAGGTAAATGTGTCTTTACCCACAATGTGTTTCAGAGGTAGATGGGGAGTAGGTAAAGAAGAGATTTGTTTAATATAAACTTAAACTCTATGTATGATAAGTTACACCCCAATTAGAATTTTCTCTTTCTAGCTTCTCAGCAAAAGCATGTGATAGAAGCCCACAATAAAATTTAAAAGACTACTTCAGGACTTTTACTCTTAGTGACATGGTACACAAGTTTAACAAAACAGGACTTAATACTATTTTTTCCCAGAGATCATGGTGTCTCTGAAAATATACAAAATGTAATTTTTATTTATTTACTGTTTTTATTTATTTATTTATTTGTAATTTTTTAAAAGCACAATGTGGTGAGGAATGTCAGCAAAATGATGGAGTAGGCAGGTCCAAACTCCTGTTCCTTCATAGAAATATAAAAAAAATAAGCAGAAACTGTCAGAACCAACTTTTTCAAAATTCTGGAAAAAACTAAAAGGTTTATAGCAACCAAGCAAAAACTCCTTCCTAAGAAGGCTGAGATATTAGACATACTAGACAGAAACTTTAAGTCAACTATCTGAAATATGCTTAAAAAGCTATGGGAAACCATGAGCAATGAAATAAAGGAAACCAGGAAAATGATGTATAAACAAAATGAGAATATCAAAAAGGAGGTAGAAATTTTAAAAAGGAAGTGTTAGAATTCTAGAGCTGAAAAGTACAATAACTGAAATAATAAATTGACTAGAAGGGCTCAATGGCATATTCGAGCAAGCAGAAGACAGAATTAGCAAATGTAAAGATAGAACAATTGAAATTATGAAGTCTGAGGAGCAGAAAGTAAAAACAATTGAAGAAAAGTGAACACGGCCTAAGGGACCTGTGAGACACCATCAAGAGGACCAATAATGCATTATGGAAGTCCCAGATGGAGAGACAGAGAAAGAATTAGAAAGAATATTTGAAGAAATTATGGCTTAAAACTTCTCAAATTTGATGACATCCGTTACTCTACACATTCAAGAAGCTCAATGATCTCTAACCAGGATAAACTCAAAAGATGCACACTGAGACACACTATAATGAAACTGTTGAAAGGTAAAGACAAAGAGAACCTTGAAAGGAGAAAAGAGAAGTGACTTGTCACATACAAGGGGTCTTCAATAAAATGAAATCTGATTTCTTAGCAGAAACCTCAGAGGTTAGAAGGAAAGTGAAATAACATATTTAAAGTGCTGAAAGAAAAAAAATGTCAACCAAGAATTCTGTACCTGGCAAAAACAAATTTTCAAGAATGAAGGAGAAATTAAGACATCTCCAGAAACATTTCTGGAGAAACATCTCCAGAAAAAGCTAGTGGAGTTCCTTATGAGTAGACTTGACCTATAAGAAATGCTTAAGGAGTACTTCAGGCTGACATGAATAGACACCAGCCAGTACTTGAAACCATAGGAAAAAATAAAAAACACTGGTGAAGAACACAGGTAAATGTAAAAAAACAATACTTTTGGTTTATAACTCTTCTTTTTTTTTATAACTCTTCTTTTTATATGATTAAAAAGGCAATTTCAAATAATAATTATAAATCTATGTCAATAGATACACAATGTATAAATATGTAATCTTGACAATAACAATATAAAGGGAAAGGAACAGAGGTATAGGAACAGAGTGTGTATAATACTGAAACTAAGTTGGTACTATTCAAAATGTGTTACTAAAAGCTTAAGATATTAAGTGAAATCTCCAAGATAACCAGCAAGAAAATAACAATATACAGAAAAGGAAAGAAGATCAAAACTATACACTACAAAAAATCAACTAAACACAAAAAAGGTGGTAATGGAGATGAGGAACAAAAACCATATAAGACATATAGAAAACAAAAACCAACATGGCAGAAGGAGTCCTACCTTACCAGCAATTACTTTAAATGTCAAAAAATTAAGCTCTACAATTAAAAGTCAGAGACTGGCAGAATGGGTAGAAACAAATAATCCATCTATATGTTGTGTACAAGAGAATCACTTTGAATACAAAGACACAAAGAGGTTGAAAGTAAAAGGATAGTAAAAAAAAATAGACTATGCAAATAGTAACCACAAGGGAAGTGGGGTGGCTATATTATCTGACAAAATAGATTTTAAGTTAAAAAAATATATTACAATAGACAAAGATATATATTGATAAAATGTTCAACCTATCAATAAGATACAACAAATACAAACAAATACAAACCTAAAAATGGATCCCAGAAACATATGAAGCAGAATCTGACAGAACTAAAGGAAGACCTAGTTCTTTTTTTTAAAAAAGTTTTTATTTATTTATTCATGAAAGACACAAAGAGAGAGGCAGAAACATAGAGGGAGACACAGGCTCCATGCAGGAAGCCCGATGTGGGACTTGATCCTGGCACTCCAGGATCACACCCTGAGCCAAACAGGCATCCTGGAAGACCTAGTTCTATAATAATAGTTGAAGACTTCAATAACCAACTAACAATAACATAAAGACCAGACAGAAGATCAATAAAGAATTAGAGGACTTGAAGAATACTATAAACCAACTAGACCTAACAGACACATACAGAACACTCCACCCAACAAGATCAGAGTACACATTCTTCTCAAGTACATATTTTTAACATTCTCCAGGATAGACCATAAGTTAGGTCACAAAACAAGTCTTAAAAAAATGAAAAAGGCTAAAAGTTTACAAAGTATCTTTTCCCATCACAATGGGATGAACTAGAAATCAATAACAGAAAGAAAAGTGGAAAACTCACAGATGTGTGGACTTTTTAAAGATTTTTAAAATTTATTCACTTGAAAGAGAGAGACAGAGAGAGCACAAACAGGAGGAGAGGGAGAAGCAGACTCCCCATTGAGCAGGGAGCCTGATGTGGGGCTCAATCCCAGGACTTGATGGTCGTGACCTGAGCTGAAGGCAGAGGCTTAACCATCTGAGCCACCCAGGTGCCCCAAATGTGTGGAAATTAAACAGCACACTCTTAACCAATAAGTCAAAGAAGAAATCACAAAGGAAATTAGAAAATACCTTGGGAAAAATGAAAACAACATAACATACCAAAAGTCATCAGATGCAGCAAAAGTAGGGCTCAGAGAGAAATTCTTAGCTGTAAGTGTCTACGTTAAAAAAGAGGAATGATCTCAAATCAGTAACTTAATTACACCTGAAGGAACCAAAAAAAAAAAAAATAAGAGAAACCAAACTCGAAGCTAGGACAGGGACAGATGAAAAGATTAGAGAGGAGATAAATAAAGAATAGAAGAAAAAAATTTTTTTTAAAGTTGGTTCTTTGAAAAGATCAACAAAATTGACAAACTGTAACTAGAGTAGTTAAGAAAAATGAGAGAAGACTCAAATTACTAAAATCAGAAATGAAAAAGGAGACATTAGATCAACTTTACAGATGTTAAAAAGATTATGAACAAGTATACACACCAACAAATTGGGTAACCTAGATGAAATTCACACATTCTTACAAACACACAAAATATCAAAACTAATTCAAGAAGAAACAGAAAAATCTGAATAGACCTATAACAATAAGGAGAGTGAATCAGTAATCAAAAACTTCCCAACAAAGAAAAGCCCAGAACCACATAGCCTTATTGATTAATTTTACTAAACATTTAAAGAAGAAATAACAACAATCCTTCTCAAACTCTTCCAAAAAATTGAAACAGTGAATACTTCCTGATATGAAGCCAGCATTACCCTCATATCAAAGCCAGGTACATGACAATAGAAAACTGCAGACCAACAGTCCTTATAAATATAGCTGCAAAAATCCTCTACAAAATACTGGCTAACCAGATTCAGCAACACATTTAAAGAACTATACACCATGACCAAATGCAATTTATCCCAAGAATGCAAGGGTGACTCAAAATATGAAGCTCAATCAGTGTAATATACCATGTTAATAGAATGAAGGAGAAAACCCACATAATCACCTCGACTGAAGTAGAAAAAACATTTGACAAAAAGAATACCTTTCCATTATAAAAAAAAAACACCCAATAAACTAGAAATAAAAAGGAACTTCCTCAAAGTGACAAAGGCCATATGTGAGAAACCCAAATCTAATACCATACGCAGTGGTGAAAAACTGAAACCTTTTCCCCTAAGATCAGGAACAAGACAAGGATCCCCACTTTTACCACTTCAATTCAACACAGGACTGGAAGTTCTAACCAGAACAATTAGGCAAGAAAGGGAAATAAAAGGCATCCAAATTAGAAAGAAAGAAGTAAAACTATCTCCATTTGCAGATGACATGATCTTATACATATAAAACTCTAAAGAATCCAAAAAACTGCTACAAAAATAAGTTCAACAAAGTTGCAAGACACAAAATCAACACCAAAAAAATCAGTCATATTTCTATACACTAGCAATAAACAATCCAAAAAAGAACTTAAGAAAACAATATAAATAATAGTGAAAGGGAATATAAGGGAAGGGAGAAGAAATGTGTGGGAAATATCAGAAAGGGAGACAGAACATAAAGACTGCTAACTCTGGGAAACGAACTAGGGGTGGTGGAAGGGGAGAAGGGCGGGGGGTGGGAGTGAATGGGTGACGGGCACGGGGGGTTATTCTGTATGTTAGTAAATTGAACACCAATAAAAAATAAATTAAAAAAAACAATTTCACCTAAAATAGCATAAAAAGGAATAAAATACTTGAAAATAAATTTAACCAAGGAAGTGCAAGAGTTGTACACTCAACTACAAAACATTCCTGAAAGAAATTAAAGACCTAAATAAATGAAAAGATACCATGTTCACGGACTAGAAGACTTAAAATCATTAAGATGACAATACTATCCAAAGCAATATAGAGACTCTATGTAATTTCTATAACATCTCAATGGCAGAAATGAAAAAACCTGGGGTGCCTGAGTGGCTCAGTCAGTTAAGCATCTGTCTGCCTTCAGCTTAGATCATGATCCCAGAGTCCTGGGATTGAGTCCCTGCTCAGCAGGGAGCCTGCTTCTCTCTCTCCCTCTGCCTGCCACTCTCCCTGCTTGTCCTCTCTCTCACACACACACTCTCTTTCTGTCATATAAATAAATAAAATCTTAAAAAAAAGAAATGAAAAAATCCATCCTAAAACCTATATTGAAAATCGAGGAACTTCATAGAGCCAAAATCATCCTGAAAAAGAACAAAGTTGGAGGACTCCACACTTCCCAATTTCAAAACACACTATAAAGCTACAATAATCAAAACGGTGTGATACTGGCATAAGGACAGACATATAGACCAATGGAATAGAATTGAGAGCCTAGAAATATGCCTTCACATCTATGGTCTACTGTTTTTTGACAAGGGTGCCAAAACCATTCAATGAGGAAGGGACAGTTTCTTCAACAAATGGTAATGGCATAACTGAACATCCATATACAAAAAAAAAATTAATTTGGACCATTACCTGATACCATATATAAAAATTAACTCAATATAGACCAAAAACCTCAATTTAAGAGCTAAAACTATGAAACTCTTCAAATAAAACATATAGAGAAAGCTTCATGGCATTGGATTTGGCAAAGACTTCTTGAGTATGACACTGAAGGCATAGACAACAAAAGAAAAAAAGTGAACGTCATCAATATTAAAGCCTTTTATGCATCAAAGGATACTATCATAGAGTAAAAAGGCGACATGAACTAGGATAAAGTATTTACAACTCATGCATCTCATAAGAGATTAATATCCAGAATATATAAAGAACTCCTACAACTCAATAATGACAAAAATAAACACCCTAATTTAAAAATGGGCAGAGGAGTTGAATGAACATTTCTCCAAAGAAGATGTACAAACAGCCAATAAACACATGAAAAGATGCTCCACATCATTATTCATTAGGAAAATGAAAATTAAAACCATGAGCTACCACTTCACAAGTACTAGGATGCCTACAAAAAAAAATCCAACAACAACAGAAAATAACAAGTATTGGAGAAGATGTGGAGAGATTAGACCTCTTGTGTACTTCGGTGGGAATGTACAATACTGAAGCTGCTGTGGAAAACAGGCAGTTCTGAGAAAAGTCATACATAGAAGTACCATATGACCCAGCAATTCTACTCCCAGGTATATACTCAGAAGAACTGAAAACAGGGACCCAAAGAGATACTTGCATGTCATGGCAGCAATATTCATAATGGCCAAAAGGTGTAAAACCACTCAAGTGTCCAGGAACTGATAAATGAGGAAACAAATGCAGAGTAGAACATTATTCAGCCTTAGAAAGGAATGAAATTCATATATATGCAACAACACGGATGAACCTTGAAAATACTGTGCCGAGCGAAATAAGTCAGATACAAATAAGTTAGGACTAGAAGTGTATGAATACACTTACATGAAATATCTAAGATAGGCAAATTCGTAGAGACAAAAACTAGATTAGAGGATATTGGGCAGTGGGGAGAGGAAGGAATATGACATTATTGTGTAATAGGTACAGAGTTTCTGTTTGAGGTAACAAAAAATTTTTGGAAATACTGGTATGATTGGCCACACAGTTTTACTAGTGCCATTAATGCTAGTGAATTGTACAGTTAAAAATGATTTTTAAAATGGCAAATTTTGCTATATTTATTTTACCACAATAAAAAAGAATTTAGGGATCCCTGGGTGGCGCAGCGGTTTGGCGCCTGCCTTTGGCCCAGGGCGCGATCCTGGAGACCCGGGATCGAATCCCATATCAGGCTCCCGGTGCATGGAGCCTGCTTCTCCCTCTGCCTGTGTCTCTGCCTCTCTCTCTCTCTCTGTGACTATCATAAGTAAATAAATAAAAATTAAAAAAAAAATAAAAAATAAAAAAGAATTTAGAAACCACCATGTAGCTTATCAGCTAAGTACACAATTTTTGCGAAAATATACTCACCTATCCCCCTTTGTTCTCCTTCCTGCAACAGCTTGCTGTGATTCAGGCAGATGTTTTCACACACAGTTCTCCTCAGAAACTTCACTGCCAGTGTGAATCTGAGGCATGAGAACCTGAAGGAAGGACCTTTAATGCTAAGCAGCGTTAATAGCACCTTATTTTTGTTAGACAAAATAGAATTCATTAAGCAAATATTTCCATGGCACCTACTATGTGTCTGGCACTATTCTAGGGACAGAAGAGACAGCAGTAAACAAAAGACATGTATGCCTGCCTACACTGTCATTCAGGCTTATGTTCTAATGTACTTGGGAAGAGCTCTCCAGGAGACTATGATATGCCTGGGAGAACTAGCATAGTAAGAGGAAGGAGACCTGGAAGCTCGACAGACCAGGCTCTGCCTCTCCACCTCTGTGATAGTGACATCTTGAGATCAGAAACCTTTTAAGCACCTGCTCCCACCAAGAAGGCCTGGCACAGCCACTCTAAACATCCTTTGATGATTTTTCTGGGTTTTCCTCTATAACAACTGGTAGCTTTCTGCCATATTGTTTTGGTCAGGGCAGCTCTGACAAAGTACCATAGACTGGGTGACTTAGACACCACAGAAATTTATTTTTCTCACAGTTTTGGAAGCTATAAGTCCAAGATCAGGGTCATAAAATGGTCAGGTTCTGGTGAGCGTCTCCTTCTGGGCTGCAGACTGCCGACTTCTCATTGTATACTCGTGTGGTGGGGAGAGAGCTCTCTGGGGTCTCTTCTATAAGGGTATGAATCTCATTCATGAGGGCTCCATTTTCATGACCTAATTACCTCCCAAAAGCCATAGCTCCCAATACTATCACACTAGGTGTCAGGATTTCAATATATGAATTAGGGGAGGCCCAAACAATCGTTCATAGCACCTTTGGATGAAAACAAACAGGCATTTTGGCTCCACTCGGATCCAAGGTCCCAAGGCCAATTTAGCATAGGAAAATCCAGTCTTCCAAATTGGCCAGCCTCATTCCTTGCAGTAGTACATTGGAGTTTGGAACCAAAGCCCTAACTAAGAATAAAAGGGGACACTTTTATTTTATACTCTGGGCAGAGATTTCCCTCAGAGACCCTTAGGAACCGGGTCATCAGGGCAGGATTCAACTTTGGCTCTATCCTGGCCAAACACATCCTGAACCATACTGATCTCATCCTTTAATAGACTCCCACTTACCACTCTCAAATACATGGCCCTAAACAAATGTAGTAGTAGATCTAATGTTCAATTTCTTCATTTGGCAAAATGAGAGCAACAATACAGTCTTCATACATTTGATGTGAAGGTTAAATGGCTTTAAGTGTGCAAAATACTTAACATAGTGCCTGGCTATCATAGCAGGTACTCCAAAAACAGTTGCTATTTTTCTACTATTGTTTAATTACAAGCAACATAGTGAATGTATTTAAAGGGTGAAAACAAATCTTCTACAGCAGTGAGTTTCAAATTACAACTTAAAAAACAACAACAACAAAAAACCCTACTAGGGGCACCAGTTGGTTAAGCATCTGACTCTTGATTTGGCCCAGGTCCTGATCTCAGAGTTGGGAGATCAGGCCCCATGTTGGGCTCCATGCTCAGTGCAGAGTCTGCTTGAGATTATTTCTCATGTTCTCTGTCTCTCCCTCCCCCAACTCATGCTCACTCGCTCTAAAAAAAATAGATAAAATAAAATAAAATATTGCAAAAAAAACTCTGCTAATGTATTGAAACATCAATTTCTGTGTCCCACTCCGAAGCATTCTAAGTCTGAGACCATACCTGCTAGTTCTAATAATCTCCCCAGTAATGTACTGAAATAATTTCATAAACTCCAGATGAATACTCCCTTCAAAATGGGTTACTTAAAAAATTTAGTTTATTATCACCAACAACAAAACCACATGCAAATCCTACTACTTCTCTTTCCTAGATTATGTGTGACAAAGTACACATC
Organism: Canis lupus dingo; assembly: GCF_003254725.2. Classification (NCBI taxonomy): domain Eukaryota; kingdom Metazoa; phylum Chordata; class Mammalia; order Carnivora; family Canidae; genus Canis; species Canis lupus. The sequence goes on from NC_064281.1 coordinate 40,378,220, forward strand.
AAACACTGCATCAGAGATTGGCTAGCTGCTTTCCAAACCTGTTCCTCTTCCTCTAGCTAAACTATATTCCCTGCTTCCCTTCCAGTAAGATGTGGCCTTATGACGAGGTTCTGTCCAACAGAAGTGGACAAAGTGATGTGCAATACTTTCAGGCTTAGCACAAAGTCTTCCCCATGTGATCTCTTTTCCTTTCCTTATTCACTGGTTGGAGAGAGAGGATTCCAAGGCCCTAAGGGATGTGGAAGCCACGGGATGGAAGGCACCTGGTCCCTGAATGACTACCTGGAGAACCACCTGCCAGACTCTTGCACTGGCTCATTACATGAAATAAAAATGAACCTTTCTTATGTTAGGCCACTGAAATTTGGGGTTGGTCTGTTCCAATGGCTAGCATTACCCTAACACAAATATCCACACTGATTAAAAGCCAAGTAACATGCTTTAACCAAAAGAGAAAAGTCTCCTAACACCTATTCTCTTGCAAATGGAACGGAGGTAATTTTTCAAAAGAGATGTGAGCTTTTAAAATAAAAAAATATCAGGGGTGCCTGGATGGCCTAGTTGGCTAAGCATCTGCCTTCGGCTCAGGTCAGGGTCCTGTGATTGAGGCTCACATGTGGCTCCTTGCTCAGCAGGGGGCCTGCTTCTCCCGCTCCCTCTGCTGCTCCCCCCGTTTGTGCACACAGACTCTCTCTCTCTGTGTCAAACAAATAAATAAAATCTTTTATAAAATAAAAAAATTAAAAGTAAGAAAGCCTAACATAATCCCATATAAACTAATGTCAAGGGCCACCTGGGTGGCCCAGTAGTTGAGCCTCTGCCTTCGGCTCAGGTCGTGATCCCAGGGTCCTCAGATTGAGTCCTGCATCAGGCTCCCCGCAGGGATCCTGCTTCTCCCTCTACCTATGTCTCTGCCTCTCTCTGTGTCTCTTATGAATAAATAAATTAAAATAAAATCTTTAAAAAAAATAAAAATAAACTGTCAATGAGTAATGTCAAACAGCATTACTCAATGTCAGAATTTAATGAGAGTAACAGGTTGTATATAGCCTTCATCCTTTCAGGAAGGAAGGTTAACAACTAACAGGTTAGCAGGGAGGTTAACATCTTCCCCAATTTTCTATTTTAATGAAAATTTCAAAACATAGAAAAAAGTTGAAAGATGAATATATATAACGCATACCCTTTCACCCACCACTCAGATATATGTGGTATGTGTATTTTTTTGACTGAACTTTTTGAAAGTAAGTTGCACGCATTAGGTCTCATATACTTGACCCCTAAATACTTGTAGACGCCAATTAATATGTGCATTCTCCTATACAACCCCAATTATCTCACCTAAGAAAAATAACAGTCACTCCCTAATGTCATCTGGCACCAAGTCCATATCCAAAACATTTTATAGTTTATTTTCATGAACCAGGAGTCAATCAAGTTTCCTGTGCTATGACTGCTTATGCCTCTTTGGTCTCCATGAACTTGTAAGAACACGGTCTTAGTTGGCTCAGGCTGCTAGAACAAAATACCATAGACTAGGTAGTTTAAACAACCAACATTTATTTCTCACAGTTCTGGAGGCCAGGAAGTTCAAGATTAAGGTGCTGGCAGATTCAGTGTCTGATTAGAGCCCTCTTCCTAGCTTGTAGATGGTGGCCTTCTCCCTGTATCCTCACATGGTAGAGAGACTGGGAGCTTTGGTCTCTTCATCTTCTTATAAGGGCACTAAACCCATCATAGAGGTACCACTCTTATAACCTCACCTAGAACCTAATTACCTCCCCAAACCCCACTTCCAAATAGCATCACATTAGGGATTATCAGGACCTCAACACATGAGTCTCAGAAGGTGAGATACAATACAGTCCATAACAGACATTTATCCTATCTTTTTGTTTCCCTTGACATAGACTTCTTGAAACCAGGACAATGCTCTTGTAGATTATCCCATATTTTGGATATGTCTAATTGTCTTCACACGGTATTTGATAACTTGCTTCTCTATCCCCTATATTTCCTGTAAAAACTGCATCACATAAGGAGGCACATACTACTAGATAGTTCAACAAGGAGCAAGGATAAATTTGATGACTTAGATACAGGATGGCGACTGCCTGACCTCTCCACCATAAAGATACCTTCTCTCCTTTGTGATAGGCAAATAATCTGTGGAGTGCCCCTTGGCACCATGTAAGGACCATGTTCCCCAACAACCTCTCACCTATAGCTTTGGAATTCATTGAAAATCCTGGTCTAAGTCATCGAGGGTTGTAAAATGGTGATTTTCTAATCACATCATTCCAAAAAGATTACCTTTTGAGAGTTCTAAGAAACAATTTCAGGAAATCTCACTTTCTAATTTTGAGATACATTTTATGTCCATTACTCACTTTTAAAAAACTAAGTTTTCTTTATGCCTAGAGATTCCTTTAAAAAGAATACCTTAATATCGAAGGAAAATGCTACCTAACCATATAACTATGTTCCCCTAGTTCTAATGTAATTTTTGCTACATAAAAATTGTCAGCTTTCTTTTCAAACAATTTTTCAATTGCAAAAGAAATGTGTCAGTGTCATGGAAATTTCAAGCCATTCAGAAGAGTACAAAGGGAAAAGTAACATCTCCCCTCCCTCTATCCCAACAACTGGCTCCACTACCAAAGGATAACCACTGCTAAGTTTGCATGTGCAGGTCATATATAAATATGTGTACATGTTTGAGTGCATACATTGCATAATTCTTAAAGCATAAGTGAGATGATACTATACAGATTGTTGTGAACCTTGTTTTTTCTTTATAAAGTATTTTTTAAAGCTTTTATTTATTTATTCATGAGAGACACACAGAGAGAGGCAGACACATAGGCAGAGGGAGAAGCAGGATCCCTGCGGGGAGCCTGATGCAGGACTCAATCTGAGGACCCTGGGATCACGACCTGAGCCGAAGGCAGAGGCTCTACTACTGAGCCACCCAGGTGCCCCATGCCTTGTTTTTCTTCACAACAGTATGTGTGGATGGCTGCACAACACGTCTTTTTTGCCAGCTGCATAATATTCCTTAGCAGGAATGTGCTGTCACTTAACCAGTCCCTTCTTGAGTATTGCAACTTGCTTCTGCTACAACAAATATTGCCATCTATGTAACATGCTAGCACAAGTATTTCTGAAGGACAAGGTCCAAGAATTGAGACTGCTGGCCAAAAGAGCAGGGTAGGTACACTGTAAATAGTTTCTAGGTATTAACAAATAGCCCATCAAAAAAAATTAAATGCACCTCTCCCCCACTAACTTATGCTGATGCATTTTTAAATTACAGCAGGTCTCTACTGAATGAATCTCAAGTGGCAAAGCTGGCCAGGGACGCCTGGGTGGCTCAGTGGTTGAGTGTCGGCTTGCTGCTCAGGGCGTAATCCCGTGGTCCTGGGGTCGAATCCACATCAGGTTTCCCACAAGGAACCTGCTTCTCCCTCTGCCTGTGTCTCTGCCTCTCTCTGTGAGTCTCTCATGAATAAATAAATAAAATCCTAAAAAAAAAAAAAGCTGGCCAAAGAATCACAAAGTCTAAAGTGAGAATAAGAACTAATACTTACCAAGTGTTTAAGTGTCAGGCACTGCACTTGACCTTTACAACATCTCAATAATACAGTAATCCTATGAGGTGAGTGACACTGTCTCCATTTTTGAAAAGAGGAAACCAAGGCTCAGAGAGCTAACCCAATGTTGTATACAGCTTTAAAAATAACAGAGCCAGCATCTGAACCCAAGGGATCTGGGGCCAAAGTGAGACCCTATGGAGCTGCCCCAGACTGGGGCTGAAGGGTGGGGGGACTCTTAAAAGAAAAACCCAGGGCTCCCAATTAACCAAGAACAGGGTGGTTCCAAAATGTTTACTCACACACAGGCTCAAATGCTAATTGTATGCTACTTCAAAGAGTCATATTTCCCCTTGCAGGCTTTGCCTAGGAACCCACTCTCAGGCTGAGCTAGACAATTCAGCTCCAATAAAGCAACCACCAGCCCACGGCCCACAGAACCTGGAGGGGCTGACCAACATAGACTTGGGAAGTTGATAGGCGTGGAGGAAGCGAGAGGCAGGTGGTAGGCTGACACGGCCAAGTTAGATATTTTGGACCTGTATCAGTTGTCACAAAAACATTATGGGGGGAAGTGGAACTAGCATACACACGAGAGAGAACCACAGCTAACTGACACAGTATGTTTATACCACCTTTCTCTGCCTCAGACACTTGCTATTTCTGCTGCACAGATTTGCTGGGCCCAGTAACTTTCGGATGGCACGTAGTCATGTAGTCACGTACAGAGGCAGACAGCTGGGAGCTCCCTGCTCTGACAAAACAGGTTAGACTGGTGCCAGTAAGCTCCTGGGCCACTGCTGTGTGCATCACAGGGCCTGGAGGTGCTGCTTTCAACTTCCCTGGAGAGTCTGGTCTCTGGTCACCTTCCCTGATAGCTACCTGGGTCTGCTGTCAGGGAGGTGTGCTTATAACTGTCTCTTGCAATTTATTTTTTGGTTTTAAGATCTTATTTATTTATTTATTTATTTATTCATTCATGAGAGACACACAGACATAGGCAGAGACATAGGCAGAGGGAGAAACAGGCTCCCTGGAGGGAGCCTGATGTGGAACTTGATCCCAGGACCTGGGTATCACAACCTGAGCTGAAGACAGATGCTCAACCGCTGAGCCACTCTGGTGCCCTTGTCCCTTGCAATTTGAAGGTTGAGCATGCACAGTGTGTCTTTTACTGTCCTCAGATCCTTTGTCTCTGAGCAAGAGCTTAAGATGGGATCTATCAGTGCACACCACTCCCAATAACACATCAACTCTTGGGGGATGCCTGGGTGGCTCAGCGGTTTAGTGCCTGCCTTCGGCCCAGGGTGTGGTCCTGGAGTCCTAGAATCGAGTCCTGAGTCCCACGTCGGGCTCCCTTCAGGGAGCCTGCTTCTCCCTCTGCCTGTGTCTCTGCCTCTCTCATTCTGTGTGTGTGTGTGTGTGTGTCTCTTTTGTCTCTCATGAATAAATAAATAAAATATTTTTAAAAAAGTGTTAACTCTTGGGGCGCCTGGGTGGCTCAGGCCACGGTCCCAGGGTCCTTGAATGGAGCCCCCGCATCAGGCTCCCTGCTCAGTGGGGAGTCTAGTTCTCCCTCTCCCTCTGACTCTTCCCCCCATTCCTGCTTGTACTATCTCTCTCTCTCAAATAAAGAAATAAAATCTTTTTTAAAAAATCAACTCTTCTTTGAGGATAATGAGTTGGAGAGAGTGCAAGAAAAGAAAATCTCTTTCCCCTTTCCCATTTTGTCTCCATTCCAGGCACAGGGCTCCAGAAGTCCCATGGGTATAAGCAACAATTGAAAGGTCACAGAAAACTGATAGTGTAATATAATTTAAAACAGGGAGAAGTGGGTATCAAACTAGATGATTTGAGGAGCATCTTAAAATGCCATCATAAATGCCTCCAAATGGGGGCAATGATGCACTGAGAGGTAATTCAGCTTCCACAGGTAAAAAATGGAAAAGCACAAAAGAGTATACAGTGATGTTTCCCTCCCACCTCAGGTCACAGCAACCTAGTTCCTCCCCCGAAAAAAAAAAACCAATGTTACTAATCTATTGACTATCCTTCCAGAGATATTTTATATCAGCAAACATAGTTACTTATCATAACTTGTTATAAATATTAAAGCTTTCCCTTTCAAATTAAAATGCCACTTATATATTTTTAAAGGGGCAGAAATTAACATTTTTTAAATTTCAAAGAGTTTTGAAACTTGCAGTTGAACTCTTTCACTCATAAAAGCTTACCAACATTTAAAAATTAAATTGTTTACCTTCAGAAATTAAATTGGGCACCCAGCACACAGCAGATACTCAACAAATGTTTCCTTAGGTCTTTTTGTCCTTTATTACTCAGAGGCAACAGGACAATTACTCACTTCCTCTACTGATATCAAGAAATGAAATCTGTTTCTTACTATTATTAACAAAGAGAAGTCCTGAAAATCTGTACTATGTTTGCTTAAGCGTTTGAATATTTTCATCCTGAATTTTTAAAAATCAGAATCCCTATCCCACTAGCCTTCAGGAAATAATGAATAATTAGCTGATCAAATGATGTTAGAATTCAGATGGAAGGTGTGTGTGTACTAAAACAGAAGACTAAATATCCATGAGACAGAAAACTTTTCTCACAGGCAAAATATTCACATTAAAATATTAATATTTGGCAGAACATAGGACATCAGATACTGACAAACTAAATTTCTTAGTATATTTCAAAGTAACACTAAAACCCAAAGACAGAGCAAAATGACACAGAGTGCTATAAGATGATGTTGCCTGTTCTGAACAATCAGCAATTAAACCAGATTTCGGTACCACAAAACAAAATGGTACACTGCAACACGACCCCAATGACTAAAAGATGGAGAGGAGTTTAAAAAGTATATATCAGCAAAGGAAAATCCCACTATTGTTTGTAACCCTTAAGATAAAGATGACTGAGCTCCTGAGAACATGGAGTACAGTTTTTTCTCCATCAGAAAAAAAATATTTTTAAATCCTCATTTTCCATGTGCTTGAACATGTATTTATGAGCCTGTCAAATCTACCTTTTAGAAGTATTTCACACTGTGCTTTAGTGAATTGGATCCTGAGGCTAGAAAATAAAAATATTTTTATGGTTATCTATAGACACAGAAGGATAATTTTCATTTGCATTATCCCTCAGAGTCAACCACCTGAAATGACAACATGCTTCAATTCCCCCACTCCACTATCTGCTCAGTACACCTCCTGGCTTACCTGCAGCCCTGGCATTAGTGATTTGTTACCCACTGACACAAACCGCAGAGCTCAAGAGTGGCCAGGTATTGAGACCAAAGTTTGAGTTCACGTCTCCAACTTGCAATAACCGAACTCGGTTTTAGACCTGGTTCTGTTTCAATGACATATCTGTTTAGGCCCTGGTGGCCATGAGCCTGGGCTGTCAACAACTGATCCAGAGCCCTGAGAAGCAACGCCCACGACCAAGGGTAATTTTCACATTAAAAATTAAGGTGTCTGCTTTCCATTCTTTGTCCAGGAACCCTGAATGGAAATTGAATGGAGGGATCCCTCCAGTAAAAGTAATGAAGTATAATGTTCCCAAATGGGAACAGTCATGAAGTGGGCTTATCTATTTCACGTGACGATGCCCACTTGGGCCTTAACTCCACTGAATTCAATTCAAAAAGAGAATACTTGGTTCTAGTTTGGAGTCACAAGGGGGTGGGATAGAGGGATGATTCAGATTACAGCTAACAGATATCCATCCAATGATGGAAGATTTGTGCTGACCACTCTGAACGTAACACACCCTGTGCCATTAAATCCAGAAGAGGATGGTGACATCAGCCCACCCTTCACAACAAAAGACGGCTGACTCCAGAGTTAAAACCACCACTTTCCCTCTCTCATACACTTCTAAACGTATCTTCAAAGTCATGTCTATGTTAAAACCTGAAGAACACAAAAGGTCCTCTTCAAGTCATTAGGTATAATGTCCCACCTGGACAGAAGAGTGGGAGGAGTGCCCACATGCCCGACTAGGCCCGACCACGGCAGTGCACCACTCTGGATCCTGGACCCCGCTCGCCTTTCACAGCACATCCGGCTCCGACTTTGTTAACAAGAGACCCGGGAACAGAGATCTCAGAAGTGGGTGCTCACCCAGGTTGACCATGGATGTGTGGCATCCATCAGGCCCCAGGCCGCCCATTACCCAAGCCCAGAAACCCTCAGCCCTCGCCCCCACCTCACTGTGGCCTGCCTCTTGGGGTGACGCGGTCCCCAGGGTAGTCACCCACCTCTCGCAGAGGCACACACACCCTGTTGAGCTGAACTGGGGTGGGGGGTGGGGTGGCGGGTGAGGAAGCGCGATGCGGGGATCGTGGGGGGGGGGGGGGGCACAAAACAGAACCTGGCAGACAGAGCCGGGCCACCTCGGTGCCTTTCATTATCCTGGTTCCCCGATTAAGAAACGTCGAAATGGGGTGGGATTCTTTTTAACGGTAATAGAAAGCCAGAAAAAGCAAGACAGTTGACCTTGGGAACCAACCCCGTCGCAGCGGGAAACGGAAAAGAAACACGTTGGCAAGTGAAGGGGGAGCGCAGCGCAGCGCAGAGCGGGGCGGGGTGGGGGCAGCGCCGCGGCCGGGCCGCCGGAGGGGTGGCGGGGCGGTGGGCACGGTAGGGGGTGCTCACCGTAGATCATGGCCAGCCCGGTCTCGTGCAGAAAGCGCACCCGGCGGTGCTTGAAGAGCCAGATGGTGAGGATGGTGAGCGTGAGCAGCAGGATGAAGGTGAGCAGGCTCACGCTGTCTTGCCGGTGGCTCTCCTCCGCCTCCTTCTCAGTGGCGAGCTCCTCCATGGCGCTGCTGTCGTCGGCCGCCGCCCCAGTGGAGGCCGAGGCCGCGGCGCGCAGCCCCCGACCCAGCAGCAGTGGCAGCAGCGGCAGCAGCAGCAGCCGCGGTGGCAGCGCCCGGGCCGCCCGTCCCGGGCCGAGGCGCGCCGCGTCACCAGGCTCCATGGCCCCAGGGCCGCCCGCGCCTCCTGCGCGCGGGGACCAGCAGCCCGCGCCGTCCGCGGCTTCCCGCGGCGCAGCCGACCTGCCGGAGTGGCCGCGACCGCCGCAGCTCCTCCCCCCGCGCGCCGGGCCGGGGCTGCGCAGGGAGCCACGTGGGGGAGGGGCGCGCGCAGTGCGCAGGATCCCCAAGCACCGCCCCCCGCCCGCGCACCTGTTCGGCCCCCAGCCGCGCCGCGCGCTGCCGGCGCCCTCCGGGCTGCCGAAGCCGCCCCGGCTGGGCCCCTGCGGCTCCCGGGAGCGGCCGTCGGCCGCCGGCCTCCCTGCGCTCCCTACCGGGTCCTGGCGTACCTGGCCAGGCCGTCTGGGATCGCGGGGCCGGTCCTGGGCAGTCGGCGCCGTCGCCGCGCTTCCTAAACGCAACGCCAGAGGTCGCCGGTGCCCGGCAGGAGCATCAGCTTGGATTCGCGCGCTCTGGGGCCACCGCGAAGTGTTCCACCTCTGGCCAGGGTGTGGCTGCCCGGAGCCCAGTAAAGGGCGAGGGGACCCAGGGTGGGGGGGGGGTGGATCTGGGGGAAGCGAAGATTCGCCCTACGCCTCTCTTTCCACAGCTTTCACAGGCCTTCCCAGACTCCGCCAGGCTTCATTCAAACCTCTGCTCTAAGTCTGTTCCAAAGTGAGGACTGATAAGGGATTGGAATAAGGTGCAAGCGTTAAAATACCGCCTTCACCATTTGGGGAAGAGACCGACTTCTTATTTTGGACTGTGTAACTAACCCTCTTGGGGAACAGGGTTGAGCCAGAAGGAACTGAACTCTTGCTGTTCCTGCTAGATGCGCAGCAGGGGCTGAGGGTGATTACCCTGGTGGCCCTTTTATGATGACCTTATGGTAGCCCAGGGAGTCTTTGGATGATTCTTGGGGCACCTCTGAAAAAAAAAATCAGAAAGTGGACTCTGGAGAATAAAGCCTCTTGGAACAATTCCTCAGGAACTAGAATTTCCAATCCATCACGGAAGAAAAGAGCTTGAATTCTCTCTTTTTTAAAAAAGATTTTTAAATTTTTAAGTAATCTCTACACCTGACGTGGGGCTGGAACCTACAATCCCAAGATCAAGAGTTGCATGCTCTACCTACTGAGCCAGCCAGGCGCCCCTAGAGCGATGGAATTCTTAATCACTGAATTCCCAGTGCCTAGCGCTGTGCTCTTAAGTGTTTATTGAACTGCTCTGAAATCCTTACCAACTGTTCATGTTTTCTCTCCCAGGGGAGTTTGCATTTTTAAGAGAATTAATTGAAGAAATCAATGCTTAACTAAAAAGAGTAATAATAGGGTAGGGGATAGTATTAGGTAAGAAAGAGATTTGGAGCACTACAGCCTTCCTGGTTCTCCTCTAGGTGAACACTCTGCGGAGCTGCTTAGTACCTTCTCTAAAGCAGGGGAATGAATCTCTTCATCAAGATTTTAGCTAGCATTGTTCTATATTTGTCCAGGCTGTCACCCAGCCCCTGCAAAAATCCATATATCTTGAAGTTCCATGCAGGTTCCTAATGAAATCGCAAATACTAAAAACCTGTATAATCACAGAGAAAGTTGTACAGCAACAGGAAGACAATCTAATTTCTGGAGACTCACTAAAATCCACATTTGCTGAAAACTGGCCATATTGATCATAATATTTAATATTACACCCTCTTGGGTTCTATAAGTCGAGGACAGAACTTCTCTCTGCAGACTTCTTAGTACTTAGGGCAGATTGCATTTTCAAAAAATGCCCACAACCCCATTTCCAATTGCACATGCTCTTCCAGAACGTGCCACGCCCCATCAAGAGGTGGCATCTGCATTCCCACCCCTTGAACCTCAGTCGACCCTCGTGACTGCCTCAAAGAATAGAATGTGGCAATAAAGACTGCACAACTTGCGAAACCAGGTTGTAAAAGACAATCTAGTTCTGCCTGACTCATTCTCACACTCTTGCTCTCTACCCGCTTGGAACCCTGAGCTTCCATGTAAAAAATCTAGACCACAGTGAGATATCACATCACACCTGTTAGAAAGGCTATCATCAAAAAGACAAGAGATAACAAATGTGAACGAGCAGGTGGAGAAAAGGGAACCCTCATGCACTGTTGGTTAGAATGTAAATTGATACAGGCACTCTGGTAAACAGTATGGAGGTCTGTCAGAAAATTAAAAATAGAACTACCAGATGATCTAGAAATTCTGCTTCTGGGTATTTATCCAAAGAAAGTGAAAACAGGATCTCAAAGATATATCTTCATCCCCACGTTTATTGCAGCATTATTCACAATAGCCAAGATAGGGAAATAACTCAAGTATCTGTCAACAGATAAATGGATAAAGAAAATGAGATATATATATATAGATATATTGAGATATGTAGATATAGCTATATACACACACAATGGAATATTCAGCCATGAGAAAAAAGGAAATCTTGCCATTTGCAACAGCATCAAGGATCAGTCTTGAGATCCCATAAGTCAGTGAAATAAGTCAGGCAGAGAAAGACAGATACTGTTTGACCTCACTTATATGTGGGATCTAAAAAAACTGAATCTATAGAAACAGAGTAGAATGTTGGTTATCAGGAGCTGAGAGGTGAGGTAAATAGGGAAATGTTGGTCAAAGAATACAAACATACAGTTATAAGATGAATACATTCTAGGGATTTAATGCACAGTGTTGTAATTATGGATGACAATTCTATACCATATATTTGAAAGTTGCTAAGAGAGGGATCCCTGGGTGGCGCAGCGGTTTGGCGCCTGCCTTTGGCCCAGGGCGCGATCCTGGAGACCCGGGATCGAATCCCATGTCGGGCTCCCGGTGCATGGAGCCTGCTTCTTCCTCTGCCTGTGTCTCTGCCTCTCTCTCTCTCTCTGTGACTATCATAAATAAATAAAAATTAAAAAAAATTAAAAAAAAAGAAAGTTGCTAAGAGAGTAGATCTTAAATGTTGTCACCACAAAGAAAGAAATGCTAATTATGTGACATGATGGAGGTATTAGCTAACGCCAAGGTGGTAATCATAGTGCAACATACAAGTACATCAAGTCAACACAGTGTACACCTTAAACTTACACAATGTTATGTGTCAATTATATCTCAATAAAGCTGGAAAACTTTTAAAAAGAAATCTATCAAAAAAAAAAAAGAAATCTATCTACCTTGAAGCTGCCATGCTGGCAAAACCACAGAGAGACAACATAGCAACAGAGATGGACAGTGCCACAGGAACCACAGCTTTTTTGGTGTTTCCAGCCCAAATACCACACACTTGAATGAGTGAATCTTCAAATTATTTTATTTTAAGATTTTATTTATTTATTCATGAGACACACACAGAGAAGCAAAGACACAGGCAGAGGGAGAAGCAGGCTCCATGCAGGGAGCCCGATGTGGGACTCAATCCAGGCATTCTGGGATAACGCCCTGAGCCAAAGGCAGACACCCAACCGCTGAGCCACCTAGGCATCCCTTCAAATTATTTTATATCCAGCCACCATCTTACTGTAAGTATATGAGAGACTCTCAAGGAAGAACCACCTAGCTGAACCTAATCAATGCCCGAGTCTATGAGATAACAATACAATGATTTATGTCATTTCAAGCTCTAAATTTAAGTGTGATTTCCTCCATAGCAACAGATAACCAGAAGAATATTTATAGTATAAAGTGATTGCCTCAGATAGAGTATGAAAATATTTGTCCCAAGTATTCACAAATCTACACCAAAGAAAATGCTCAATTATCTATACATGCTTATATATGAAAACTAACGTATACAGCACGAGGGTTCCGATTCCAGTTAATACAAAATAATCCCACTCAACCCATTCTCTCCCACTGAATGCAGCTGTAAAACCTGAACAGGGGACACCTGGGTGGCTCAGTGGTTGAGCGTCTGCTTTCAGCTCAGGTAGTGATCCCGGGGTCCTGGGATTGAGTTCCACATTGAGCTCCCCATGGGGAGCCTACTTCTCCCTCTGCCTATGTCTCTGCCTCTCTGTGTGTCTCTCATGAATAAATAAATAAAATCTTTTTAAAAATGAACATAACACATGGATCAGCTATTTGAGGACTCTAGAAAATAAATTGGACCAGGTAAATTGAGGAAGAGCACCAGAATTTGAACTGAAACAAAAGGCAGTGAGTTTACCATTTCTTTCTCCTCCAGTAGCCACTGGACTGAACTCAAGGCAGCCCAAACTCAGAAGAGGACATGGACAGAGAGAGCACAGGAATAGCGGAAAACAGACCTACTGATGTTCAGGGAAAGTAGGGAAGTACAGCAATTTTTCTTTTTTTCGTTCTTTCACACCCTTGCCAATAGGAATTCCCCCATTGCAGCTGAGTCAATGGTGACAATGGAGGGAGCAGTGCTGTCAAGTACCTAAGATGCTGACAGAAGGGGGAACCTTCCTCTCTGGTTTGAAATAGCCTTGGTCCCAAGACAGTGGGACCACTGATAGACCTTTTTCTCTCTGTGTCCTCCTGCTGCTTGGCTTTAGACATAGGTGAAGTTGCAGGAAGCACATGCCAGAGAGAAGTAAATAAAGACTCAGATTTCTTGCCAAAGGACTGAAAAGAGGAACGCCAAGGAACTGCAAAGTCCCAGGGAGATTTTGGAAGGGGAACAACTTGGGAGAGCCCTATAGATTTGTTTATGAGCTCCTAGGTTCGCCCTAACCTGCAAGTGGATCTTATCCTAAACAGCATACTGAAGACTGTGAAACTGAACTAAGAAACAGATCACCACCCAGATCTGAAACTAACCATTGGATAAAACACTTGTGGGACAAATCAAAATAGTACTGCAAAATATTTGAAGACTGAATTGACTTTGGAGCCATGATCCACAAAGGGCAGAACTTGTGAAAGAACTTGTGATCTAGACCCAACCATGTTGACTAAAGCTCAAACAAAAACAGGAGGAATATTCCATAGGAGGAATATGAACATAAGACACAAGGCCCCATAACATAATATTAAAAATGTCCAGGATACAGCACAAAATTATTCAGCACATGAAGAACATGAAGATCTCAACTACTAAAGGCAATCAATCAAAAGACACCATTGCTGAGATGACACATGACACAGATGTTAGAATTAACTAAACAAGACTTTAAGTCAGCTATTATAAAAATGCTCCAATAAGTAAGAGCAAACAATCTTGAAATGAATGGAAAGGTAGAAAGTCTCAGCAAAGAATTAAAAGATAGGGGGTGCCTGGGTGGCTCAGTGGTTAAGTGTCTGCCTTTGGCTCAGGTCGTGAACCTGGGGCTTGGGATCAAGAAATGGGTAGGAAATATCAGAAAGGGAGACAGAACATGAAGACTTCTAATTCTGGGAAACGAACTAGGGGTGGTGGAAGGGGAGGAGGGCGGGCGGTGGGGGTGAATGGGTGACGGGCACTGAGGGGGGCACTTGACGGGATGAGCACTGGGTGTTATTCTGTATGTTGGCAAATTGAACACCAATAAAAAATAAATTTATTATTTAAAAAAAAAGTCCTGCATCAGGCTCCCTACAGGGATGTCTCTGCCTTTGCGTATGTCTCTGCCTCTCTGTGCATCTCTCATGAATATATAAATAAAATCTTTTTTTAAAAAAGATTAAAAGATAAAATAAGAACTGAATTGAAATGTTATAACAGAAAAAATAAAATAACTGAAATTTTAAAGGGATTAGATGGGCTCAATAACAGAATGAAGAGGAGAGAGTAAATTTGAAAATAGATCAATAGAAAGTATCCAATCTTAGCAACAGAGGAGAAAAATTGAGAAGTAAATAAAATAGCCACATAGTCCTGTAGGATAATAATGAAACAACTAGTATTCATGTCTTTGAAATCCCAAGGGCAGGAGAAAGTGTGATGCAGAGGAAAAAAGATATAGTAACTGAAAACATTCCAGATTTACCAAAGATTCAGGAACCTCAGCACACTCCAAACAGAATAAACTCAAAAGAATCAATGCCCAGACATATTATATTCAAACCGTTGACAAGAAAGACAAAGAAAATATGTTTAAAGCAGAAAGAGAAAAAATGGCACATTACACTTAGGGTAACAGCAATTCAAATGACTATGGATTTCTCATCAGAAACCAAGGTCATAAAAAAGCACACAGCATTTTTAAAGTGCAAAAGAACTGTCAACCCAAAGTAATACATCCAGCAGAAAGAGCTTTCAGGAATGACAGTGAAATAAAGACATTTTTCAAGGGAGGAAAACAGAGAATCCATTGCCAGAAGACCTACTATAAAAGGATGGTGAAGGTAAGTTCTTCTTCTCACCAGTTTTTAAAATACGATTTTTGATTGAAAACAAAAATTATTTTAAAAAAGAAAATGAAAATTATAACATGGTCTAGTGGAATTTTCAACATATGTAGAGGTAATACACAACCACAACATAAAGGGAAAAGGATAAAGGGACCTACATATTAGTATAGTTTTCATATTCCACTTGTACTACAGGTAAAAATATCAATTTTAGGTAGGTCATGAAAACTTAAGCATGTATATTGTATTCCCTAAAATATACAAAGAGATAAAGTAAAAACACAGTAGATAAATTAAATGGAATACTAACAAGGGACACCTGGGTGGCTCAGCGTTTGAGCTTCTGCCTTCAGCTCAGGGCATGATCCTGGAGTCCTAGGATCGAGTCCCACATTGGGCTCCCTGTGTGGAGTCTGCTTCTCCGTCTGCCTATGTTTCTGCCTCTCTCTCTCTCTCATGAATGGATGAATGAATGAATGAATGAATGAATAAATAAATAAATATTTTTAAAGTGTTAAGAAACCCCAAAAAAGGCAGGAAAGGGGAAAAAGAGGAACAAGGAACAGAGGGAACAAACAGAAAACACATAATAAAATGCTCGACCTAAATCCCAACATATCAGTAACTACATTAAATGTAAACGGCCTTAACAAATCAATTAAAAGAAGTGTCATAATGGTTTTTTTAAAAAAAAAAACCCAGGACCCCAAAATGAATGCTTACAAGAAACTCACTTCAAATATCCTGACATAGGTGGTTTAAAGTAAAAGGATGAAAACATATATACCATGTAAAACACAATAATAGAGAGCTAGAGTGGCTTTATTAGTATCAGACATGTTAGACTTCCCAGCAAAAAAAAATTACCAGGAATAAAGATGGACATTACATAATAACAGATCCGTTCACCAGGAAGATATTACAACCTGTATTCATTTTCTGCTCTTGCATAACAAGTTACCACAAAGTCAGGTAAATTGTGACCTAAAACAATGCACATTTATTATCTCACAGGGTCTGTACACTAGAAGTCATGGCCCAGGTTGACTGGGTTCTGTGCTCAGGGGGTCTGTTATTCAGGTGTCTGCTTAAGGCCGCAGTGTCATCATAAACTTGACTGGGAAAAGATCCACTTCCAGACTCATTCAGGTTTTGGCAGAATTCATTCCCTTGTAGCAGTATGGCCAAGGGCTCTGGATAGTTGATGGCTGTCAACTGGAGGCCACCTTCGGGTATGAGGGGCCGCTTGCAGTTCCTAGAAGCTGGCTGAAGTTCTTTACCATGCGGGCTTCCTCAAAATGGCCACTTACTTTATCAGTCCAACAAAGATGATCTCTCACTCTGGTCTGCTAAGAGAGTCTTACATAATGTGACATAATTATGGAAGCAGCATTTCATCATCTTTGCCATATAGCATAACTTCATCAAGATCATGACATCCCATCACCTTTGCCATAGTCGACTGGTTAGAAGCAAGTCCTAGGTCCTGCCCCCATTCAGTAGGAGAGGATTATGCAAAAGCATGAACATCAAGAGCTGACTTCATTGGGACTCACCTTCTTAGGGACTGCCCACCACACAATCCTAGATGCATCTAATACCAGAGCTTTAAAATACAGGAAGCAAAAGCTGACAGGAAGGAAAGGAGAAATAAACATATCCACCAATAGAGTCGGAGACTTCAATACTCACCTCACAGTAAGAACTAGAACTAATAGAAAATCAGTAAGCATATAGAAAATCTGAACACCATCAACCAGCTGGATCTAATTCACATTTACATAACACTCCATCCAACAGTAGGAGGATACACATTGCCTTTATTTTTTTAAGATTTTATTTATTTATCCATGAGAGACACACAGAGAGAGAAGCAGGGACACAGGCAGAGGGAGAAGCAGGCTCCATGCAGGGAGCCCGATGTGGGACTCGATCCCAAGTCTCTAGGATCCAGCCCTGGGCCGAAGGCGGCACTAAACCGCTGAGCCACCTGGGCTGCCCTACAAATTGCCTTTAAATGCACATGAAACAAAAGTCTGAAATCAGTTTCACTGTGTTAAAGTCAAAATGTCAGCAGAGCTGGCTTGTTTTGGAGGCTCTAGAAAAGAATCCATTTCCTTGCCTTTTCCACTTTCAGAGCTGTATTACTTGCCTTATGGCTCCTTCCTCCATCTTTTAAAAAAGATTGTATTTATTTATTTGAGATAGAGAAAGAGAGAGTGGGGAAAGAGGGAGAGGGAAAGAATCTCAAGCAGACTGCACTAAGCATGGAGCCTCACAACTCTGAGATCATGACCTGAGCTGAAACCAAGAGTGGGTCGCTTAACTGACTGAGCCCACCAGGCACTCCTCCTTCCTCTGTCTTCAAAACCAGCAATGTAGCATCTTGCTTCCATTGTCACACCTCCTACTCCCTCCTTTGACCTTCTTGCCTACCTCTTTTAAGGACTTGTGATTACATTTAGGGCCCACTCAGACAATCCAGGTAATCTCCCCATCTCAAGAGCCTGAACATAGTCACATTTGCAAGGTCCTTTTTGTCATTAAAGTAATATATTCAGGGATCCCTGGGTGGCGCAGCGGTTTGGCGCCTGCCTTTGGCCCAGGGCGCGATCCTGGAGACCCGGGATCGAATCCCACGTCGGGCTCCTGGTGCATGGAGCCTGCTTCTCCCTCTGCCTGTGTCTCTGCCCCTCTCTCTCTCTGTGACTATAATAAATAAACAAAAAAAATAAATAAAGTAATATATTCACAGATTCTGGAAATTAGGACATAGATGTCTTTTAGGAGACCGTAATTCAGCATACTACATATACTTATTGAAGAAATTGAGGGCACCTGGGTGGCTCAGTCAGTTAAGCATCTGACTTTTAATTAAAGCTCAGGTCATGATCTCAGGATCTTGAGAGCGAGCCTCACGTTGGGCTCAGCATGCAGTCTGCTTGTCCTCTCTCCCTCTGCTCTTCCCCCTGCTCTTTCTCTCTTTTTCTCTCTTTCTCTCCCTCTCTCATAAATAAATAAATAAATAAATAAATAAATAAATAAATAAATAAATAAATAAATAAAATCTTAAAAAGAAAAGAAATTGAACTTGTCATAGAAACATTCCAAACAAGAATTCTACAGGCCCAGGTGGTTTCACTGGTGAATTTCACCAAACACATTAAGAAGAAATAACACCAATACCACACAATCCCTTCTAGAAAATATACAAGAGTGAACAATTATTGTATGAGGTCAACATTACTCTGACACCAAAATCAGAGACTTCAAGAAAAGAAAGCTATAGGCCAACGTCTCTCATGAACTTACACATAAAAATCCTCAACAAAATATTACTTAGATATAAATTTAACAAAACATGTACCATATGCTGAAAACTACAAAATGCTCATGAAAGAAATCAAAGAAGACCTAGATAAATGGAGAGACCTACCATGTTCATTAATTGGAAGACAAATCCTAGAAAAGGTGTTAATTTTCTCTAAAGTGATGTACAGATTTAATGCAATTCCCATCAAAATCGCAGCAGAATTTTTTTTTATAAATCTAGACAAGGGTAATCTAACATTAATAGGAAAGTCAAAGAAACTCGGATAACCAAAACAATTTTGAAAAGAAGAATAAAATTGAAGAATAAAATCGCATAGTGTGCATACTCACACTATGCAACTTGAGACTTACTATAAAGCTATAAAGTATGAAGCAATCAAGACAAGGTAGTATTGGTGAAAGGATAGATATATAGATCCATGTAACAGAATAGAGTCCAGAAATAGGTCTACACACAAATTTGGTCAATTGATTTTTGACAAAAGTGCAAAATCAATTCAATGGGGGAAAGTACATTCTTTTAAAAAAAATGGTTCAGAATAATTAGAAGTTCATATGCAAAAAATTAACTCAATTGAAAAATAGGCAGAAAACTTCAACAGACAAAAGAGGATACGTGGATGACAAATAATGATGTGAAACGAGTTAACACCATTAACCACTTAGGAAAAGAAAATCAATGCCATGATTACAACCTACTAGATTGTCTTAAATAAAAATACCATACCAAGCGAATGTCAGAATGCAGACTGGTGTTAGCCACTGTGGAGAACAGTTAGGCAGTTCCTTATAAAATTAACATGCATTTATCCATAGAAGTAATCACCCCCACTCGCAGATATATATTCAAGAGAAATAAAAACATGTTCATTAAAAAACCTGCATATGAATGCTAATAGCAGCTTTATTTATACAGGTTTCCCCTGTTATCTGAAAATAGAGCATTTCTATGAAACTTTTATAAGCTGAAATGACATAAAGTGAAGAAGCAGTTATCATTAATTTATAGGGAAAAAAATTTTGAGCATTCTCGGACCCAAAGAAATAACCTCTCTTAGGCTTTTCTGATACCTTAGGACATGTCTTGCTAATGGATGTACAAAATAAATTGAGATAAAGCACAGATGCTCATTGATCCAATTCAAAGCTCCGGTGGCTGGATGCTGAGAGCTGAGTGGAGTTCCCAGGGAGGGACCTTGGCCAGGCCACTCTTGCTACCTGGGGATGCAAACTTCCTCTATAATGGCTCCCTGCAAAACAAACACCAAATGCTATTTTTTGCTTTTCATCTTTTTTTTTTTTTTTGTAAAAGTGAAAAGCCTCTTTGGATTTCTTTCTGTTAGTGAAAATAGGCACTAATGTAGGTCTTCTGTAAACGTGAAGTTGCTTAATGAGTACTTTTGAAAAGCAGGAGATACCTGTATTAGCCCAAAACTGGAAATAACTCAGACATTCTTCAATGGGTGAAAGAATAAACAAACTCTAGTGCATCTTTACGATGGAATACTACTATTCCACTACTCCACATTAAAAAAGAATGAACAGTTGACATACCTAATAACTTGAATGAATCTCAAAGGCATTATGCTGAGTGGAAGTCAGTCTCAAAGGCTGTATGCTAAATGATTCCATTTGTATGACATTCTTGAAAAGACAAAGTATAATTATGGAAAACAGATCAGTAACTGCCAGAGGTTAATGAGAGAAGGAGGGTGTAATTATAAAGGGACAGCACAAGGGAGGTTTTTGGGGTGACAAAACTGTTTTGCAGCCTGATCATAGTGGTGGTTATACGAACCTGTACATGTGATAAATTCGGACAACTGTACAAGACCAGTGGCCTAACCCCTGAGCTATGGAGCCTCAGCCAGACAACTGGACATTTAAAAAAATACATTTTAGGGCAGCCCTGGTGGCTCAGTGGTTTAGCGCCGCCTTCAGCCCAGGGCCTGATCCTGGAGACCTGGGATCAAGTCCCACGTCAGGCTCCCTGCACGGAGCCTGCTTCTCCCTCTGCCTTTCTCTCTCTCTCTCTCTCTCTCTCTCTCTCTCTCTCTCTCTCCCTCTGTCTCTCTCCTCTCTGTGTATCTCATGAATAAATAAATAAAATCTTTTAAAAAATACATTTTACTGTATGTTGATTTGAGTGATTTCTCCCTGAAGTATCCTTTTTTTTTTTAAAAGATTTATTTATTTTAGAGACAGAGAGTACTTGTGTGCATGAGCACACAAAAGCGAGGGGAGGAGCAGGGGGAAAGGGACAAGTAGACTCCATGCTACTGGAGTAGCTACTGGAGTGTGGAACCCAACGTGGGGCTCAATCTCATGACCTTGAGATCATGACCTGAGCTGAAATCAAGAATTGGACGCTTGGGCAGCCCCGGTGGCGCAGTGGTTTAGCACCGCCTGCAGCCCAGAGCATGATCTGGAGACCCTGGATCGAGTCCCACGTCAGGCTCTCTGCATGGAGCCTGCTTCTCCCTCTGCCTGTGTCTCTGCCTCTCTCTCTCTCTCTCTCTGCATCTCTATGAATAAATAAATAAAATCTTTAAAAAAAAAAGAATTGGACACAACCAACTGAGCCACCCAGGTGCCTCTCCCTGAAATATCTTAACAACCTCTTTGGCTGCCCTTGGACAGTCTCCAATTTTATGTTAGTTTGAGGTTAAGGCGTCAAGAACTCCCCTAGAGCTGTGACCTGAGGTCAGTTACCCTGAAATGTGGTAGGATATAGCAGGAAAGAAAGTCAGAAACGTTTAGACACACCCACAGGTACCATGAAGTCTATGGGCATAAATCTTAGCACCGTGGTTACGGGTCCTTTTTTCTAGAATTAGAAATCAAGTGTCCAAATTTAGCTCTATGATTGGTTTTTACAAATAAACTAGAGACTTACTAATTTACTCGGGATTTAATAAGAAAAACAAAAACGATTTTCAGTACTTCCAACAAAGGAAATGTAATGCAGATAATTGGTGATACAGGAGATAGAAGAATGGGATGCCAACTAGAGAACATGACGTACCCCTAGAGAGCAGTGAGTGGAAGACCCCAGACTGGACAGACAGAAAAGGGAGAGGGATTGCTAAATGACCAGGGGGTCAGGGATGTGTGTCGAAGCTGGAACCACGGCGGGATATCCTTCTAGTTCTGCCGATGGGAGGTTGTCATTGGAGAGCAGGAGGCAGCAAGAGGGGCTGAGAGCTTCCTTGCCAACTCCTGCTATTCTGGACTGCTTTGCCCCAGCCTCCAATTTCATTTACATTTTCCAGAACCAGCTTCAGCAACAGCAACCAAGCCTCTTAGGAAGCCCCCAAAGCAATTCCACTGGGCCTCTCCTTTGACTGCCAAGTTCTGGTAACCCTACTCCTTCCCTATTGTGTTCTAGCCCTAGCTACAGTGGCTGCTTCTTGCTATTATTCTCTCAGGGTTATCTTACTGTGCTTTTTTTGCTCTCTCATTTCTCCAATACCTATGTAGCTCATTCCTTATATTACACTTCCTCTGTTGAAACAGCTATGGGTTCTGTTGTCCCAACCAGACCCTGACTCCAGTCTCTGGAGACTTGCAGTATAAAGTCAGAGGGCTGGGGCACCTGGCTGGTACAGTCAGTTAAGTGACCAACTCTTGGTTTCAGCTCAGGTCATGATCTTAGGGTCATCATCTCAGGGTCATGAGATCGAGGCCTCAGTAGGGCTCTGCCCTCAGCTCAGTGTCTAAGTTTCTCTCTTCCTCTCCCTCTGCCCCACCCCCCGCCTTTCTCTGTCTCTGTCTCTCTGTCTCTCTCTCTCTCAAATAAAAAGATCTTTAAAAAATAATAAAAATTAAAAAATTAAGTCAGAGGGCAACCAGGAGTACGGCTGACCCTGAGTTTCTTGTGTTTGTTTTGCCTCTGTTTGGAATTGTGCCTGCATTTTGAAGATAAAATAAAAATTCCTAAGTGTGGTACATAAGGCCTCTGGTAGACTCTGCTGGTAGTCCCCCTTATGTCCGATTCCCTTCTCGTTCTGAACACATGGAGGATTGTAGTTTTCACTTACCTGAAGTTCGTGGTAGTTCTACAAGTCACTTTGGCCAGTGAAATGAGGGAAGTAATGAGCATCACTTCTGGGCAGAAGTATTTAAGAGCAGGTGCATGATTATCTGTGCTGTCCTACCCTGCAGCATTGAATCCTGAAGCCTCAGATTAAGATGGGAATATTTTAAAAAAATTTTTTTATTGGAGGATGGGAATATTATAAGACAGAAAAGCCCATGTATGACATGTAGTCCAGAGGCAGACTTTTTTTTTACTTTGGGATTGTTGCCACCGTAAAACCTCACCTATTGTTAAAATCAAAATGGCAAGAAATAACAAGTGCTGGTGAGGATGTGGAGAAAAAGGAACCCCAGTGCACTGTTGGTGGGAATGCACACTGGTGTAACCACTGTGGAAAAGAGTATGGAGGTTCCTCAAAAAATTAAAAGTAGAAAAGCATATGATCTAACAATCCCACTACTGGGTATTTACCCAAAGGAAATGAAAACACTAATTTGAAAAGATCTACATACCCCTATGTTTATTGCAGCATTATTTACAATAGCCAAGATATGGAAACAACCCAAGTGTCCATCAATAAGACAAATGGATAAGGAAAATATGATACACAGACACAGACACACAATGGAATATTATGCAGCTATAAAAATGATGAGATCATGCCATTTGAGACAACATGGATGAGAGACATTATAGTAGAGACTATAATGTTAAGTGAAATAAGCCAAAGACAACTACCATTTGATTCCACTTATGAGTGGAATAAGCAAACAAAAAGCGGAATCAAACCTACAAATACAGACAACAAATTAATGATTGCCAAAGAGGAGGGAGGTGGGGGATGGGCAAAATGACTGAAGGGGTAAGGGAGCTATAGGCTCCCAGTTATGGAATGAATAACTCATGGGAATAAAAGGCACAGTGTAAGGAATACAGTCAATGATACAGTAATAGTGATGTAATG
Organism: Canis lupus dingo; assembly: GCF_003254725.2. Classification (NCBI taxonomy): domain Eukaryota; kingdom Metazoa; phylum Chordata; class Mammalia; order Carnivora; family Canidae; genus Canis; species Canis lupus. Next base: position 40,401,456 of record NC_064281.1, read on the forward strand.
GGACAGATGGCAGCTACACTTCCCACACTTATAAAAACTTGCGAAATCACTAAGTTGTACACCTGAAACTAATGTAACATTATGTGTCAACTATACTTTAAAAAAAAAAAACGGGGATCCCTGGGTGGCTCAGCAGTTTAGCACCTGCCTTCAGCCCAGGGCGTGATCCTGGAGTCCCGGGATGGAGTCCCACATCAGGTTCCCTGCATGGAGCCTGCTTCTCCCTCTGCCTGTGTCTCTGCCTCTCTCTCTCTCTCTCTGTCTGTGTGTGTGTGTGTGTGTCTCATGAATAAATAAATAAAATCTTAAAAAAATAAAAGAACCTAAGCCTATCCTGACTAGTCCATTTGTGATTTGCCCCCTGCCTACCTCTCTAGATTCATCTCTGGCCATGGCTCCTACTCTCTCACTTTCCCTAAAGGTGTCAAGAAATTTTAACACCTCTGGGCTATTGCATATGCTCCTCTTTTTGTAGTACTGATCATTTTGACCTGGCACCTGCTGTTAGTTGTTGAAAGTCCAGTTCAGATGCTACTCATCCCAGAAAGCCTCCTTAATTTGGGTTCAATCTGATTTCCTATATTTTCCCTAAATATCCTGCGTTTACTTGTAATGTGACCCTTCCCACATTGTATCCTGTTACCTGATTATTTGTTGATATATTCACTTTACATGAAGCCCTTTGGAAGCATGGGTTGAGTCTTTCTGTTGTTTTTGTTGTTGTTGTATTTTTTTATTGTTGCTTTTTGTATTTGTTTAGCTCTTGCTAAACCATGCATTGAGCACAATGCCTGGTACATAGTAGATGTTCAAAAATAGCTGTTGAGGGCGGCCCGGGGGGCTCAGCAGTTTAGCGCCACCTTCCGCCCAGGGCCTGATCCTGGAGACCCAGGATGGAGTCCCGCGTCTGGCTCCCTGCATGGAGCCTGCTTCTCCCTCTGCCTGTGTCTCTGCCTCTCTCTGTGTGTGTGTCTCTCATTAATAAATAAATAAAGAAAATCTTAAAGAAAATCTGTTGAATAAATGATTAAATGTACATAAATAAAACAGGGGTTGTGTTTTTTTAATGTCTAGCTAGGTACATACAATGCCATTTAATTGAAAGTCATTTAGTGAATTCTGTATTTTTCTAAATACAATTTTTCTGTACCTCTTGCAGATTCTCGATCATCTACTTTGCTTAGAATTCATATCTTCTTATTTATCATTTGCTTTTGTCTAGTGTCTTTTCTGCCCCATCTTACTTTTGCTGCTCTGTTTCTATGGACTATCAGCTGCCAAGAACCACTTATAATCTCTGTTGGTAAATGTATGTAGTTAAATTTCAGTGCAATCCTGGAAAACTGAACAGGTTTAAATATCTCTTATATATTTAATGCTACAATACCCCTGTAATATGTTCCAAATTAAATAAAAGATACCTTTAAATATAAAATAACAAGTTTGAGCTTTTCCCCCCAGCTATTTTATCATCCTCAAATCTGAGTACTTCATTCTCCATTCTATTTCCCATGACCAAAAATCCCTCCCGATTCAATTTCAAAATATAGTTTCAATGAAGATTCTCTGGAACAAAGCAAAGTCATTTCTAGTTTTGTTTTATGCTTCTCATTATACACACTGAGATTCCTCTAAATGTGAGTCATTTAAGCGAAGCTGTGGGAAACCTCCAGATTCCTTTTTAATTATCCTCAAGTCATCTGAAAATATTTAAGCCAATACTGGAGAGAATGCCCTTAGTAGAGAGATGTTCTAAAAATCACAAAGACTTTGGTAGGAGCTCAAGATACTCCTTAAAGCTTATATGAACAGCTCGGGTTTGTCCCTTCTAGCTGCCTGCTTCCATCTCACAACATTAAGCAAAATGTAGGCATTGCAATTTTTTTAAGCTCTTTTTTAGCATCCTCCAAATTTGGGCTTCCATCCAGGGCTCCCACTGCAGTGCACCACTCTGCACGTTGATGACAGCTAAGGTCGAACAGCCCCTAGGGAACTTTTGTGGATGCGTTGATGACCATAGGCATAAATAAATGATCCTTCTCTTTGAGCAAGAGGGGTGGAAAGACACGAGAAGACCCAGGTGCTCTGGCTTCCATGCCTGTATGAATCCGAGCAGACAATATGTTTGTGATTCAGTAGCCATGTTACAAAAGTGCTGCCTTAGATTCTACTTAGAGGTTTGCCACAGCAGAGCTCAGGAGCCCCCCACGCCACCCCGCCTCTACCCAGGCATCATCCTTCTCTCGGTGGCAGTTATAATTTTTGCCTCTGATGAGTAGAGGGAAACTGATCACTGGAAAGGAACTCACAGGTTCATTAGAAATACTTTTTCTGGAAGGAGCAGAAAACCTGTCTCCCCATGGCTGAGGCAAACAAGCATTTCTCTTTCCCATGTAACAGGAGTTGTCTCCGTAGGAAGCTGCTAGGGCAGATTCAATGCCTCAAGGATGTGAGGACAGGATCTCTGCACAACTGAGTATTTGTGATGGAAAAGACAAGTCCTGCAGCGCCAACCATCAGGCCTGCAATCAGAGCAAGGAAAGGTGTGGAAGGACCCCCACCCCCACCCCCATCCTCTTTTATCAGGAAGGCAAATACTTTTCCAAAGAAATATCTCCCTGAGGCCCAGTATGTTTCTGGGCCACAAGAGAGGTTGGGAAAATAAGGAACAAGTTTGTCCCAGTTGTGAGCCTGGGCAGGGCACATTGCTGCTTCAGAGAAAAAGAAGGATCCATCAGCCATGAAGAAGGGCACTTAGACCTAGGTTTTGGGACTTACATCAGTGTCTGTCTCTGAAAGAATCCTTGGGAACACTCTATACCCAATTATAAGACAACCGATTTTTGCTGGGGCCTTTGTTCAGAATGTGGCATGGAGGGGTGGTACTGCACCTGCTACGAAGATGCTCCTCTTGTATGCAGCCATAAAAAGAAACCAATGCAAACACGTGCTACAATGTGGATGAACTTTGAAAACATTATGCTAAGTGAAAGAAGCCAGATGCATGTGGTAGGATTCCATTCATATGAATTATGCAGAAGAGATGAATCTATAGAGGGAGAACACAGATCAGTGGTTACCAGGGGCTGGGGAAAATGAGGAATAGAAAGTAACCACTTAACAACTTCAGGGCTTTCTTTTGGGGTGACGAAAATGTTTTGGAACCAGAGAGATGATGGGGCACAACATTGTGAATGCACTGAATGCCACTGGATTGTTCACTTGAAAATGGTCCATTCAAAATATATATATATATATATATATATATATATATATATATATATAGCTTAGATATTAGTGAATTTCTCTCATCTTCTGAGAAAATTAAGATGAGCTCTGTGCAAATAAACTTTACACAGCATTTATTCTTCAGCTCCTACAAACCCAGTAGTTTCAATAAGTGCCACTTATTTGCAATGAAAACAGGGATAACTAGTGGGCCTTCAATATCCCCTTCTATTCTTTTCTTCCTTAGCAACTGAAACAGAGTCAATGTGCCCAGCTAAAAAATAAAACTAAAAAAGTACATTTCCCAGCCTCCCTTGCAGTGAGGTATGGCCACGGAACAAAGTTTCATTCAGTGAAATGAGAGTGGAATCACTGGGTAGGTCTTCCAGGGAAGATCCTTAGCAATGTATGACATTTTGTCCTTTTTTTTCTTTCTTCCAGCCTGGAAAATAGATTTGAGGGCTGGAGCACCACTTGCCACGTTGGACCATGAGGTAATCTTGAAGATGGAAGCTATATGCTGAGTACAGTAGGACAAAAAGAGAAGAGACTGTGTTCCCAATGGCAACCTAAAGATCCATGACCATTCATGGACAGTCTACTTTCAGATTTCCTTCACCTAAGAGAAATGGAAGAGAAAATGTTAACTTGTTATGTTAGGTGGACGAGGTTCTTGTTTGCAGCCAAACTTAACTGTAACTGATACAGCGGCATAAACTCCTTCAGACAATTCTTCATGCTTTAACTTATTTAGGATACCACAGCCCAGAGTGTGAGTAACATACTCCACTCCAAAGTAAGAATGGATCCACCTACAGGGCTATAGCCTGTTTCATAACAAATGCTGCTGTCACTTACCTGGTCTGTCCAATGGGTACACCAAGTGTACATTTCTATTAACAGACCTCAGAGGTCACAGGTTAGCCAAACCTATTCCATAAGCATGTTTTGTTGATCCAGCACATTTGTTTATTTTATTACTAATACTGTTGTCATTATTTTTTGTTATTTACTTAGTATACTTGAATACGGTGAAGGGGCATGCACTCTCCAGTTTCCTATGATCCACCCACTCTGTATTTTCTCAGACTGAGTGCTTCACAAAGGTACAGAACCTCCTGGGCTCCTGAAGGCATTAATGAGAACTACCCTTTGAAAATGATGCTTTCAACTTGAGACTTTACAAATAAAGGAAGTAGAGAGAATTCGTTGAGAATGTCTCAGCTTGCACTATGAAATGATTTACTAACAATGAACCGAAGTATGAAATAATATACCTCATGGCTCCAATGTTAATTTCTAATTTAGCTCCATGAAGAGAAAGCCTTCAGATGTGATTAGGAAGTGTCTCTCAGTCCCCTTGGACTCCAATTCCAGTTGGGTTAGAATCAGCGTTTTCCTGTATGTGGACCTCAAGGATTTGCAGTCTATCTTTATCAAGTCTAGACTGTTCACTTATGGGGGCGCCTTGATGGCTCAATCAGTTAAGAGACAGGACTCTTGATTTCAGTTCAGATCATGATCTTGGGGGTCATGAGGTTGGGTCCTGAGTAAGGCTCTGTGCTCAGCATGGACCTGCTTGAAATTCTGTCTCCCCCGCCCTCTGCATGCCCCCCCACACTGCTTGTGCATGCCTTTGCTCTCGATAGATAGATAGATAGATAGATAGATAGATAGATAGATAGATACTGTTCACTTATTAACTATGAGGCCAGACTGCTAAGTCTTATTACTCCCCAGTTGCCATTGAACAGATTGTACAACCTGGAATATAAGTGGGTCCCACTCGAATGGAAGCTCTTTGAGGCCAGAAATCATGTCTGCCTTTCTCACCACTGTCTCACCAGCACCAAGCATACAGGGCCTGGAGCAGAGCAGTCAGCCAGGGCCTTGGGTGCGCTCCTGCAGGTAGTTTTCAACAGTGCACGCCAAGGGGAAGGCAAGTTAGCCGGAAGTAAACCACAGCACTTCTGCTCACCACACCTGTATCCCAGTCGAGGCCACTTCCGTTCAGAAAAGGGAGCCTTTCCTAAATGCACAAAAGTCCTCTGGGCTTCCCAAGCCAAGCGAGAAGAACTACACCCAGAGGGTGAGCATTTTTGTATTTCACACAAAGTTTCCTTGTAGTGTGGCAACAGCTACAGAGGCTCTCAAAATAGTTGTGAAACAAACACATCCCTTCCGTGAACAATCTGTAATTCAAGCCACAACCTCAGGCGGCTGCCCTAGGAAAGACAGCATTATGTCCCCCACAGCATCGTGTTTCCACTCATTCCTCTGTGTTCTGCTTAGCCAGGGGGCAATTTTTAGACTACCTTATTTGGATCCTCAGTTGATCAAGTTGTGAGATGAAAAGGACACCCACTGACAATCTACATCCCAAGGGAACTTTCTGAGGTGATAATCACGTTCTCTATCTTGAGCGGAGTTTGGGATACATGGTATATGCATTTGTCAAAACTCATGGAATGGTCCACTTAAGATGTGTGCACTATATTGTATGTAAAAGTTACCTCAAGGGATCAAATTTCACTACAGACAGTATTACAGTTAACTTTCTGCATCCGTAAGTACTTGGGAAGAAATGTACTGATGTGTGCAAGCTGTGGTGAAATGCATCAAAAATAAGATTGATGAATGGGTAAAGAGGGAGATGGCTAATGCCATCAATCGAGTGCAGTAAAATATTAGTTCTAGAATCTAGGTGGTGAGGGAACACCTACGTGGCTCAGCAGTTTGAGCATCTGCCTTCGGCCTAGGGCATGAGGCTGGAGTCTCAGGATTGAGTCCCACATCAGGCTCCCTGTATGGAGTCTGTTTCTCCCTCTGCCTGTGTCTCTGCCTCTGTGTGTGTGTGTGTGTGTGTGTGTGTGTGTGTGCGTGTGTTTCTCATGGATAAATAAATAAAATCTTTTTATTAAAATTTTCTGCATTTGAAATTTTTCATAAGAAAAATTGGGGTGAAAAAAAGCACTGTGCCCCATTGTAGTGGATTAGATTATTGTTCCCACTCTCTTCTCCCTCCCTTTATTGAAATTATATCTTCACTCGCTTGGTTATGTGATTTTGCAGGAACCCCCAGAGTAGACTTCCTTGTGCTGCAGGTTTCGGACTTGGTCACGTGACTTGCTTTGGTCAATGGCACGCTAGTGGACCTGATATGAGGGGAGGCACCAAACGTGCTTGTTCCATTTAGGGCACCTTGTGCCTCAGCAATGGCCATGAAAAGAAAACATGACCTGTGGAGCTGCGATTATCAGAATTAAACAGCACATCTGAACTTGACCTGCAGCCTAAGGCAGAGCTGCCTAAACCAACCCTAAGGCCTGCCAGTGAGAAATAAACGGTTGTGTGAGCCACTAAATTGGGGGATTGTTTGTTATACAGCATCACCGAAACAGGAACCTAATTATGCTAATTCTGTCACACAGGTCAAGTATTTTGGGTTCTTTTAAAGATATTATTTATTTATTCATTCATGAGAGACAGAGAGAGAGAGAAGCAGAGACACAGGCAGAGGGAGAAGCAGGTTCCATGCGGGGAGCCCCATGTGGGACTCAATCCCAGGACTCTGGGGATCGAGCGGAAATCAGACGCTCAACCACTGAGCCACCCACGCGTCCCAGGGTCAAATATTTTGATTGGAGAAATGGTTGTCCTTATCAAAATTCAGTGTCCTAATTCAGTGTCCAAGGCACCAATGGCTCATGTCTGAGGGACAAGTGGTATTATGGTGAGAGGCTGGGGCATGGTGGGATAAAGGTTGACACTGAAGAGTTCTGGAAAGGATGGAGGCTGGGGCAGGTGCTTCTAACAGGCAATGGGCACAGCCGAAACAGGAGGGCAAACCAGGCCAGATTCCCTCAGAATATGCTATACCATCTCTTCAGTTACATTTTGGAGACAAACATGCACTTTCAGTGAAAGAAGTGTAATCACTCTCTGAAACTGTGGATTGTAGAGTGAGTTTGAGCTGAAGCAGACCTTAGGGGAGATCTGCATTTCTGTAATTTTGCAGATAAGAAAAATGAGGGATACAGGTCATTTCCCTATGCTTCCACAGGTAATTGGTGGCAAAGCCAGAATTAGAGCCTGGGCCTCACTGTGTGACCCACGTCCCAGTCTGTCCAGGGAAAGCATTTAGCTAAACGACAGAGATTGCTTAAGAAAACCATAGATTCTTGTTGAAAACTCGTTATTTCTGTGCTCACCACTTGAGCCTGATTTGATATTTTGATCTTTTTATTGGAGGGGGGTGAGAGCTTTCTTTCTAACAACTTTTTATTACTTACTAAACATACACTCGCAAAAAGGAGCAAGGACTGAACCCTGAGTGACTGTGCTTAGTGGGGGACAGTTAGAAAGACACAGCTGGGGGCTTCTGGATGGCTCAGTTGGTTAAACATCTGTCTTCAGCTCAGGTCATGATCCCGGAGTCCTGGGATTGAGCTTCCCATCAGGCCCCCTGCTTGGCAGGGAGTCTGCCTCTCTCTCTCCCTCTTCTCCTCCCCTACTCATGCTCTCTCTCTCACTCCCTCTCTCAAATAAATAAAAAGACACAGCTGACCAGCTTGAGATTTGAATCCTCTTACGCCCTTGCTACTCAAAGTGTAGTCCGAGGACCAGTAGCCCTGGCAACCTCCTATAGAATCTTGGGCTGTATTCCAGATTTGGGGCATTGTCGTTGTTATTTACAGTGTTCTATTAGTTTCAGGTGTACAACACAGGGATTCAACAATTCTATACATCACCCACTGCTCATCACGACAAGTGCACTCCTTAATCCCCATCACCCATTCCTCCCCCACACCCTCCCTTCTGGTAATCACCAATTTGTTCTCTATAATTAGGAGTCTGTTTCTTGATTTTTTAAAAAGATTTTATTTAAAAAAAGATTTTATTTATTTATTCATGAGAGACACATAGAGAGAGGCAGAGACAGAAGCAGGCTCCATGTAGGGAGCCCGATGTGGGACTTGATCCCAGGTCTCCAGAATCAGGCCCTGAGCTGAAGACAGCACTAAACCGCTGAGCCACCCAGGCTGCCCCCGTTTCTTGCTTTTTTGTCTCTCCCTCTCCCTCTCCCCCTTCCTCTCCCCCTCCCCCTCTCCCTTTCTCCCCCCTCCCCCTCTCCCCCTCTCTCTCTCCCTTTGCTCCTTTGTTTTGTTTCTAAAATTACACATATGAGTGAAATAATACAATATTTTTCTTTGCCTTATTTTGCTTAGCATTATACTCTCTAGCTCCATCCATGTTGTTTCAATTGACAAGATTTCATTCTTTTTAGTGCCTGAATAATATTCCATTCTCTCTATATATATCACCCCTTCTTTATTCATTCATCAATCAATGGACACTTGGGTTGCTTCAATATCTTGGCCATTGTAGATAATTCTGCTATAAACATAGTGGTGCATGTGTCCCTAGGAATTAGTGTTTTATGTTCTCTGGGTAAATACCCAGGAGTGCAGTTGCTGGATCATAGGGTAGTTTTATTTTTAACTCTTTGAGGAATCTCCATACTGTTTCCACAGTGTCTGCATCAGTTTGCATTGCCACCAACAGTGCATGAGTGTTCCTTTCTCTCCACATCCTTGCCAACAACCTGTTGTTTCTTGTGTTGTTGATTTTAGCCGTTCTGACAGGTGTGAGGTGATATTTCACTGTAGTTTTGATTTGTATTTCCCTGATGGGAAGTGATGAAAAACATCTTTTCACATGTCTGTTGAAACCCTGGATGTCTTCTTTGGAGAAATGTCCCTTCATGTCTTCTGCCCATTTTTTTAATTGGATGATTTATTTTTGAGTGTTGAGTTTTAGAAGTTCTTTGTCTATTTGGATACTAACTCTTTATTGGATGTCATTTGCAAATATCTTCTCCCATTCTTTTAGTTTTGTTGATTGTTTCCTTCACTGCAGCTTTTTAATTTTGAGTCCCACTAGCTTATCTTTGCTTTTGTTTCCCTTGCCTCAGGAGACATATCTAGAAAGAAGTTGCTACCTGTTACTGCCCGTGTTCTCTTCTAGGATTTTTTTTGTTTCAGGTCTCACATTTAGGTCTTTCATCCGTTCTGAATTTATTTTTGTGCATGGTGTAAGAAAGTGGTCCAGTCTCTTTCTTTTGTATGTTGCTGTCCAGTTTTCCCAACATTTGTTGACAAGAGTGTCCTTTTCCCACTGGATATTCTTTCCTGCTTTGTTAAAGATTAATTGACCATATAGTTGCCAGTTTATTTCTGGGTTTTCTATTCTGTCCCATTGATCTGTGTGTCTATTTTTTAAAATATTTTATTAATTCATCACACACACACACACAGGCAAAGACACAGGCAGAGGGAGAAGCAGGCTCCATGCAGGGAGCCTGATATGGGACTCAATCCCGGGTCTCTAGGTTCACACCCTGGGCTGAAGGTGGTGCTAAACCACTGAGCCACCCGGGCTGCCCTGTGTGTCTATTTTTGTGCCAGTACTGTTGGCACCAAATACTGTTTGGTTATTACAGCTTTGTAATATAAGTTATAGTCCAGAATTTCGATGCCTCCAGGTTTGCTTTACTTTTTCGAGATTGCTTTGGCTATTCAGGGTCTTTTGTGGTTCCATACAAATTTTAGGATTGTTCATTCTAGCTCTGTGAAAGATGCTGTTGGTATTTTGATAGGGGTTGCATTAAATGTGTAGATGGCTTTGTGTAGTGTGGACATTTTGACATTATTTGTTCTTCCAGTCCATGAGCACGGAATGTCTTTCCATTTCTTTGTTTCATCTTCAATTTCTTTGATCAGTGTTTTATAGTTTTGTAGAGCAGGTCTTCTACCTCTTTGGCTAGGTTGATTCCTAGGTATCTTATTACATTTGGTGTAATTATAAACGGGACCGTTTTCTTAATTTCTCTTTCTGCTCCTTCATTTTTGATAATAGAAATGCAACAGATATCTGTGCATTGACTTCATATCCTGCAGCTTTACTGAATTCATTTATCAGTTCTAGCAGCTTTTTGGTGGAGTCTTTTCAGGTTTTCTACATAGAGTATCATGTCATCTGCAAATAGTGAAAGTTTTACTTCTTTCTTACAACTTGGGTGCCTTTTATTTACTTCTGTTGTCTGATTGTGGTTAGGACTTCTAATGCTATGTTGAATAGAAGTGGTGAGAGTGGGCATCCTTGTCTTGCTCCAGAACTTAGGGGAAAAGCTCTGTTTTTCCCTCTTTGAGGTTGATGTTAGCTATGGGTTTTTTATAGGTGGCCTTTATTATGTTGAGATATGTTAGCTCTCTACCTACTTTGTTGAGGGTTGTTTTTTTTTTTTTTTTTTTTTTTTTTGTGAATCGGTGTTGTACTTTGTCAAATGCTTTTCCTGCATCTATTGAAATGATCTTATGGTTCTCATCCTTTCTCTTATTGAAGTAATGTGCCATGTTGGTTGATTGGCAAATATGGAAACACCTGTACAACCCAGGAATAAATCCCATTTGATAACAGTGAATGATTTTTTTCAATGTATTCTTGAGTTCAGTTTGGTAGTGTTGTATTGAAGATTTTTGCATCTGTATTCATCAGGAATATTGACCTGTGGTTCTCTTTTTTAGTGGTATCTTTATCCAATTTTTGTACCTGGATAATGCTGGCCTCATAGAATGAATTTGGAAGTTTTCCTTACTTTTCTACTTTTTGGACTTGTTTGAGAACAGTAGGTATTAACTCTTCTTTAAATGTTTGATAGAATTCGCCTGTGAAGCCGTCTGGTCCTAAATTTTTGTTTGTTGGAGTTTTTTTATTGCTGATTCAATCCGTTTTTTAAGATTTTATCTATTTATTGGAGAGATACAGAGTGAGAGAGAGAGAGAGAGAGCATGAGCAGAGAGGAGGGCTAGAGGGAGAGAGAATCAGACTCCTTGCTGAGCAGGGAGCCCAATGCAGGGCTCCATCCCAGGATCTCGAGATCATGACCTGAGCCAAAGGCAGACAGTTAACCTACTGAGCCCCCCAGGCGCCCTTGATTACTGATTCAATTTCTTTGCTGGTTATTGGTCTGTTCAAATTTTCTATTTCTTTCTAGCTTTGTTTTGGTAGTTTATATGATTCTGGAAATTTACCCATTTTTTCTAGGTTGTCCAATTTGTTGGCATATGGTTTTCCATAACATTCTCTTATAACCTTTGTATTTCTGTGGTGTTGGTTGTCATTTTTCCTCTCTCATTTGTGAGAGATTTTATTTATTTGAGTACTTTCTCTTTTTTTTCTTGATATGTTTAGCTAGAGGCTAATCAATGTTATTATGTTTTTCAAAGAACAAGCTCCTCTTTTCATTGATTTGGTTTTTTTTTTGGTTTCTATATTGTTTATTTCTGCTCTAATTTTTATTATTTCCTTCCTTCTGTTGGTTTTAGATTCTGATTGCTGTTATTTGTCTAGCTTCATTAATGTAAGGTTATGCTGTTTATTTGAGATTTCTCTTGCTTCTTGAGATGGGCTTGTGTTGCTATATACTTCCCTCTTAGGATCACTTTTGCTGCATCCCAAAGGTTTTGGACATTGTGTTTTCATTCTCATTTGTTTCCATGTATTTTTTATTTCTTGGTTGACCCATTCATTGTTTAGTAGCATGCTATTTTAACCTCCATGCATTTGTGCTCTTTCCAGATTTTTCTTGTGGTTCACTTCTAGTTTCATAGTGTTGTGGTCAGAAAAGATGCATGGTATGACTTCAATCTTCTTGAACGTGAGGCTGGTTTTGTGGACTAAAATGCAATCTACTCTGGGGAATGTTCCATGTGCACTTAAAAAGAGTGTGTATTCCACTGTCTTGATGAATGTTCTGAATATATCTGTTAAATCCATCTCTTCCGGGACGCCTGGGTGGCTCAGCGGTTGAGCATTTGCCTTCGGCCCAGGGTGTGGTCCTGGAGTACCGGGATGAGTCCCAAGTCGGGCTCCCTGCATGGAGCCTGCTTCTCCCTCTGCCTGTGTCTCTGCCTCTCTCTCTGTGTTTCTCATGAATAAATAAATAAAATCTTTTAAAATAAAATCTTTTTAAAAAAGATTTTATTTATTCATAGAGAGAGAGAGAGAGGCAGAGACACAGGCAGAGGGAGAAGCAGGCTCCATGCAGGGAGCCCGACGTGGGACTCGATCCAGGGGTCTCCAAGATCACACCTCAGGCTGCAGGTGGCGCTAAACCGCTGCACCACCGGGGCTGCCCAAATAAAATCTTTTTTTAAAAAATAAAAATAAATCATCTGTTCCCAGTGTGTCATTCAAAGCCATTGTTACCTTGTTGATTTTCTGTTTAGATGATCTAGCCATTGATGTAAATGGGGTGTTAAAGACCCCTACTATTGTTGTACTATTATTAATTAGTTCCTTTATGTTTGTTATTAATTGTTTTATGTATTTGGGTTGCTCCCATGTTTGGTGCATAAATATTTAAAATTGTGATATATCCTTGTTGGATCATCCCCTTTATTATTATATTGTGTCCTTCTTTGTCTCTTGTTAGAGTCTGTTTTAAAGTCTATTTTGTCTGAAATAAGTATGGCTACTCCAGCTTTCTTTTGACATCCATTTGCATGATAGATGGCTATCCATCCCCTCACTTTCAATCTGCAGGTGTCTTTAGGTCTAAAATGAGTCGTTTATAGGCAGTATACAGTTGAGTCTTGATTTTCATCCATTCCGTCACCTTGTGTCTTTTGATTGGAGTGTTTAGTCCATTTACATTCAAAGTAATTATTGAAAGATATATATGTATTGATATTTTATTACTTGTTTTGTGGTTGTTTCTGAAGATTTTCTCTGATCCTTTCTTTTCCTGTTTTGTCTTTCTTTTACGGTTTGCTGACTTTCTTTAGTGATACATTCGGATTTCTTTGTCTTTATTCTTTGCATGCTTATTAGTAGTTTTTGATGAATAGTTACCATTAGGTTTATAAATAACCTCTTCTGCTTATAGCAGCCTATATTAAGTCAATGGCCGTTTAAGTTTGAACCCATTCTTTTCTCCTCTCCTCCCCATGTTTTAGGCATATGTTATTATATTTTGACTTGACTGATTTTTTGCAGAAATATACATTTTATTGTTTTTGTGTTTCCTACCCTTATACTGTCACTTTGTGTCTCTCCTTTCCACCCAAAGACTACCCTTTAATATTTCTTGCAGGACTGGTTTAGTGGTCATGAACTCCTTTAGTTTTTGTTTGGGAAACTCTACATCTCTCCTCTTATTATGAATGTCAGCCTTACTGGACAGAGTATTCTTGGCTGCAGTTTTGCCCATTCAGTATATTAAATATATTATGTCACTTTCTCCTGGTTTGCCAAGTTTCTGCTGAAAAATCTGCAAGCCTTATCAGTTTTCCCTTGTAAGTTAATAACTTCTTTTGTCTTGTTTCTTTTAAGGTTTTTTTCTTTATCACCATATTTTGCAAGTTTAATTACAATATGTCTTGGTGTGGGTCTGCTTTTGTTGGTTTTGATGGGAGTTCTGTGTGCCTCCTGATCTGGATATCTGTTTCCTTCCCCAGATTACAGAAATTCTTGGCTATTATTTCTTCAAATAAATTTTCTGTCCCCCCTTTCACTCTGTTCTTCTTCTGGGACTCCTGTACATGAGTGTTATTATGTTTGATGGAGTCACTTAGTTCCCTAAGTCTATTCTCATTTTGCATAATTCTTCTTGGGGTATTTTTCTCATGCAGCAATAGGTAACCGCAACACAGTTCCCAACCTTAGCTATGCTCCAAATAACTCCCCTTGAGGATGAATTAATTAGTCAGGGGTATAGCCTAGGCATTGGGATTTTCTAAAGCTCTCCAGGTAATTCCACTCCTCAACCAAAGTTGAGAATCTCTACTCCTTAAGGTATTATCTGTATGATCTTAGATATATTACTTTGCCTTTCTGTACTTAAGTCTCGGATTTCATAAACTGAAAATGGACACAGTTACTTTTAAACCAGAATCACTGGGGTAGCTGCCAGCTTATCTGCCTGTCCCTTGACCAGGCAGCTATCTAATCAGCTCTTTTTCTTTAAGCACATATTTAATCTCTCCATAATCCATGACAGTCTAATAAGTTCTGGTGTTGAGACAGACATTATAGATTGGCTGACCCAAATTCTATTTTCTCTTTGCCTACCTCTACTACAGAGGTCACAAAAACCAAACACTCCATTTCCTACTCTCTACTACAGCTAAGAGCAGCCGTGACATATATAGATGATTTCTAGTTTTTCTTCTTCCTCTTCCTCCTTTTCCATACTGGAATGCAGATATGATGGCAATGGCTGAAGGTGCAGTGGTCCTTTGAAGCCACAAGGCAAGGAGCATAAGGACCAAGGCCTTCATACTAAGGATACTGGGGCAGAAACATGGGAAGGATTGTATCTCAATTGTATTACCAGATGGCTTTATTGCTCCTCAGCTGGCTATTAGTTATATGATGTAGTAGCCACATGTGACTATTTAAATTTTAATTTGAATTAATTAAAAATAAATTAAATTAAAATTTCAGTCCCTCCATTTGCACTTAGCCAAATTTCAAGTTCATAATACTACATGTAGCCATTAGTTATCTGGCTAATGTGTTAAACAGCCAGAATTTTAGAATATCTCATCAAGAAATCTCTACTTGACAGCACTGGCATAAGGCTGATACAGTGTATTTTGAAAGGAGCTCAGAAAAAAAAAAAAAGGTTGTTTTAAAATCATCTTCCAAAGGCAAAATTGTGCATTTCCTTTATAAGAGCTAGGTTTGTTTCTGACTAAAACAGAAGCTAAAGGGTTTTATTCTGTTCCTCTTTTCACTAAAAACAAGTGATGAGACTAAAGCCATGCTGAATTCTTCCAAATCAGTCATGTTCCATGATCTCCCAGAGCCAGAAAAGAAAAATGTCTCTGCAATTATTTGAAGCAATAGCCAGACCTGGAAAAGGAGCAAAATGCTGCAAAGATACACGTGAAAAACAGAAAATAATGAACCAGAAAAAAATAAGGTTGATTTCTATTCTACATTCTAATTACCATCCTTGAATGATGTATAATGGGCTTTTGGAGCTACCTGATTTTTGGTACAGTCAGGTAACTGGAGGATTTTTATAGCTTAGAACCTTCAGAGATGTTTCTGCGTAATAAGCATAGTCTCGCAAAATTAACTGATATAGCTTCACATTTTGTGAGCACCTGTTATCCAGATGTTTTTTCTTACTACAGTATTGTAACATAATACTATAATAAGATATTGTAAAAATAAATAAAATTGGAACAAAACAAGAAATCTCATGTCCAACTATTATTTGTTTGAATCTTTACTTCTTTCAGTTTTGTTTGAACTGACAGATAAACTTTCTCTTCTACCATCTGTGCATTATATTCAGTGTATCCATGGGTGGGATAAAGCCATGTTTATAATCAAATGCATGCACACAGCTTCGCATAGAACATCACTCCTATAACACTTCCAAACATCACCTTATGCTCATCACAAATGCACTCCTTGATCCCCATCTCCCAAAATTCAACTACTTGGAATTAAAATAAAAACTTAAAGTGTAAATTAAAAAAAAGAATATCCCTTCTTCAGGTGTAGCCTTCTACTTACTTATGTGAGGATGAATGTAAGATCAACCCTGGAAAAGTGTCTTTTGCCCAAGTTTCTTTCTGCCCCATATTCAGCCACATAGGTCATGAAAGAACTGTTATCAAAGTACTCCTCTTAACTCTCCATTTCACCAAATACTGAAAGATCTGAGGTCAATCATATATATGCAATATAATTTATAGTGGGCATTAAAGTTTGATAGACTCAATTTCAGTAATGAACACCTTTTCTCTATAGATGGAGTGTGTTGAAGGTAAGTATCCATATATCAAGGGAAATTGATATTGATGAAAGCTGCAAAAAGCTAACACCAATGAAAGCTATAAATAATTGGTTTCTTTGTACAATCACTATTTTTTCATTGACTTGGGAAATGTTTGATGAATTTATCCTAGGTACAAGTTCTGCAATTCAGTTAGTGACTTCAATGAGTCAGAGTTCTGCCCTCAAAGACCTTACCTTTCTTTTTTTTTTTTTTGTCTTTTTTTTAAATTTCAAGTTTTAAAATTCTAGTTAACATTTATGATAAAATTGGTTTCAGGTGTAGAATTTAGTGATTTGGGCAGCCGGGGTGGCTCAGCGGTTTAGCACCGCCTTCAGCCCAGGGCCTGATCCTGGAGACCCAGGATCGAGTCCCGCCTCTGGCTCCCTGCGTAGAACCTGCTTCTCACTCTGCCTGTGTCTCTGCCTCTCTCTCTCTCTCTCTCTCTGTGTCTCATGAATAAATAAATAAAATCTTTTAAAAATAATTTAGTGATTCATCACTTACATACAACACCCAGTGGTCATCACAAGTGCCTTCTTTAATGCCCATCACCCATTTAGCCCATCCCCCCCCACCTCGCTCCATCAACCCTCAGTGTGTTCTCTATAGTTAAAAAGTTTCTTATGGTTTACCTCCCTCTCTCTCCCCCCCCCCGTTTTCCTTATGTTCATCTGCTTTGTTTCTTAAATTCCATATATGAATGAAATCATATGGCATTTGTCTTACTCTGATTTATTTCATTTAGCATAATTTTTGATATCTAAGTAATGTTCTATTGTATATATGTATAACATTCAAAAAGAATAAAATCTTGCCATTTGCAATGACGTGGATGGAGCTAGACTCTATTATGCTAAATGAAATATATCAGTATATATACACATATGTATGTATACATACATAATTACACCCGAACTTCTTTATCCATTCATCGGTCAATGGACATCTGGGCTCTTTCCATAATTTGGTTATTGTTGATAATGCCGCTATAAACATTGCAGTGCATGTGCTCCTTTGAATGAGTATTTTTCTATCCTTTGGGTAAATATCTAGTAGTGCAATTGTCAGATCATAGGGTAGGTCTGTTTTTAACTTGTTGAGGAACCTCCATACTTTTTCCAGAGTGGCTGTGCCAGTTTGCATTCCTACCAACAGTATAAGAGGGTTCCCTTTCTCCATATCCTCGCCAACATCTGTTGTTTCCTGGGTTGTTAATTTTAGCTATTCTGACAGGTGGGAGTAAGACCTTACTATTCTTTACAGGTCAGGACTCTTCTGCTCCAGCCACACATACTGGCTTTTCATAGAGCCATTGGCAAGGCTGGAATATCACACTCAGAAAATGATCAGAGACCAAGGGAAGCAAGGCAGCCAGAACAGGAACAAACTGGATCCCCAAGTCGGCAAGCAGGAGCACCCCTGCTGCTTTCTGTCTCTTGGAGGCCAAAAATTAGGCCATGACCATGAGGTCTTGGCGTCTCACTGCCACTGCTGCCCTGGAGATTGGATGTTGCTGCCACCATCACCACCACCACCAGACAGGTTCCTCACCATTGTTAAGTCTTTACCTTTCCAGTTGTTAATACAAAGTGCCAGGACGATGTGTTTTATTGGCTCAGCCCAGGTCACATACCAGCCCCCTAGCTTCAAAGAAGGCAGGCGAAACAAACACCAACCTTTCTGACTTTTCAATGGAAAATGAGATCTGTCAAAAATTTGTAGGAGGGTTCAGATATTGGGCAATGTGACAAGCAAAAATCCATTAAGTGAGCTACATAAAAATAATGAGCATTCAGAGACACCTGGGTGGCTCAGTGGTTGAGCATCTGCTTTCGGCTTAGGGTGTGATCCTGGGGCTCTGGGATTGAGTACCACATCAGGCTCCCTACGGGGAGCCTGCTTCTCTTTCTGCCTGTGTCTCTGCCTGTCTCTCTGTGTCTCTCATGAATAAATAAATAAAATCTTTAAAAAGTAATGGGCATTCAAAGGAAGGAAAGATTACTTCTAGCAGGGCGATGGAGAAATTTTGGTCCAAAAGATTATTTTTTTCCAGTTTTACTTATTTATTTTTATTTAAATTCAATTAATTAACATTTAGTGCATTATTAGTTTCAGAGGTAGAAGTCAGTGATTCATTCTCATATAACACCCAGTGCTGATCACATCATGTGCCCTCCTTAATGTCCATCACCAAGTTACCCCGTCCCACCCCCCAGCAACCCTCAGTTTTTGTTTCCTATGATTAAGAGCTTCTTATGGTTTGTCTACCTCTCTGATTTCATCAAAAGATGATTTCTTTAAAAAAGATTTTATTTTTATTCACGAGAAACACACACACACACAGAGAAGCAGGCTCCCTGCAGGGAGCCTGATACAAGACTCTATCCCAGGACCCTGGGATCACACCCTGAGCTGATGGCAGACGCTCAACCACTGAGACACCCGGGCGTCCCAAAAGATGATTTTTAAGGTGAATCTTATGCATGGTTTGAATTTGGGAAGATGTGCAGAAGAACATTACAAGTGAGGGGGCAGTGTCAGCAAACAAATATGCAGAGTTGGGAAGATGTGGAGGCAGGAAATTGCAGGATTTTAGTCCAAAAAGTATTTATTAAACATATGCTATGTGCCAGGCACTCTGTTTGGCACTGGGGCTAAGATGGAAAAGGCACACTCTTTGCCCTTAGGTGTTCACAGGCTAGCGGGAAGAGACCATGTGAAACCACATGTACAGAAAAGGCAGCAATCGACAGTGAAAAAGCAAACTATAGAATGAGAGAAAATATTTTCAAACTATCTGATAAGAGGTTAATATCCAAAACATATGAGAGGGGTGCCTCGGTAGCTCAGTTGGTTAAGCGGCTGATAGTTGCTTTTGGCTTAGATAATGATCTCAGAGTCCTGGGATAAAGCCCCACATCCAGCTCCGCACTCATTGGGGAGTCTACTTAGGACTGATTCTTTCTCCCCCTCTTCCTCTGCCCCTCCTTCTGCTCATGTGCTCTCTCTGTCTCTGAAATCAATAAATAAATATTGTTAAAAAGAAATATACAAAATGCATAATGAACTACTTCAACTCAATAGCAAAAAGAAAAGAAACAAATAACCAATTAAAAGATGAGTAAAGGACTTGAATAAGCCTTTCCCCAAAGGAGACACACAAATGACCAAGAAGTATATGAAAAGATGCTCAATATCACTCATCATCAGGGAAGTGCAAACCCAAACCACAATGAGATATCACCTCACACCTGTTAGGGTGCCCATTAACAACAACAACAAAAGATAATGTGTTGACAAAGATCTGGAAAAATTGGAACACTTGTATTCTATTGGTGGGAATGTAAAATGGTGAAGCCACTATGGAAAACAGTAAGAAGTTTCCTCAAAAAAATAAAAAATAGGGCAGCCCAGGTGGCAGTTTAGCGCCGCCTTCAACCCAGGGCCTGATCCTGGAGACCCCGGATAGAGTCCCACGTCGGGCTCCCTGCATGGAGCCTGCTTCTTCCTCTGCCTGTGTCTCTGCCTCTCTCTCTCTCTCTCTCTCTCTCTCTCTCTCTCTCTCTCTGTGTGTGTGTGTGTGTGTGTCTTTCGTGAATAAATAAAAAAAATCTTTAAAAATAAAAAAATAAGAAATAAAATATTACCTTATGATCCAGCAATCCCACTTCTGGGTATATATCCAAAATAATTGAAACCAGAATCTCAAAGACATATCTTCACTCTCATCTTCATTGCAGAATTATGTACAGTAGCCAAGATGTGGAAACAATTCAACTGTGTATCAATGGATGAATGGATAAAAAAAAATTGTGATATAAACATACAATGGAATATTATTCTACCCTAAGAAAGAATTAAACCCTGCCATATATGACAACATGAGTGAATCTGAGAACATTATGTTAAGTGAAAAAAAGCCAGTGACAGAAGGACAATACTGGGGGCACCTGGGTGGCTCAGTGGTTGAGCGTCTGCCTTCAGCTCAGGGTGTGATCCCAGGGTCCAGGGATCGAGTCCCACATCGGGCTCCCTGCATGGGGCCTACTTCTCCCTCTGCCTATGTCTTTGCCTCTCTTTCTGTGTCTCTCATGAATAAATAAATAAAATCTTTTTTTTAAAAAAGGACAATACTGCATGATTCTATTTATATGAGATACCTAAAATAGTCGAACACATAGAAGCAGAGAATACAATGGTGGTTTTTAGGGGTTAGAGGAAGGAGGAAATGGGAACTTGTTTTTCAATGAGCAAAGAGTTTCAGTCATACAATATGATTAAGCTAAAGGGATCTGCTGTACAACATAGGTTCAATGGTTAAAATTACTGTATTGTACACTTAAAATTTTGTTGACTATGTAATCTCACATTAAGTATTCTTTCCCCCAAAATTTTTTTAGGATTTCTTAATTTATCTTTAGAGAGAGTGGAAGAGAGAGAGCACACGAATCATGAGGAGAAAGGGACAGAATCTCAAGCAGACTCTCTGCTGAGTATGGAGTCCAAGGCAAGGCTTGACCTCACGACCCTGAGATCATGACCTGAATCGAAATCAAGAGTCAGACACTCAGTCGACTGAGCTACCCAGGGGCCCCTACCGCAAAAAATTCAGATACGCCTGGGTAAGTGCTCTATACAGGGGAGGAATCACAGACCAAGGTCATTGAACCAGCTTGAAGGGAATTATGGGAGGCTTCCCCAAGGTAGTAGGTTCAGTCAGAATTAGCCAGGTGAAGAAGTAGAAGGTACAGGTGTACTTAAATTTGGAAGAACTTCCTGGAAGAGGAATGGCATTGCATTGGTTTGCTAGGACTGCCATAACAGAATGCCACAGACTTGGTGGCTTAAACAATACACATTTATCATACCACCGTTCTGGAGGCTGGAAGTCCCAAGATCAAAGTGTTGGCAGAGTAGTTTCTCCTGAGGCCTTACTCCTTAGCTTGCAGTTGGCTGCCTTCTTGCTGTGTCCTCACATAGTCATCCCTCTGTACTGGTCTGTGTCCTAACCTCCTCTTCTTACAAGAACAATAGTCTTATTAGATTAAGGCCCACCCATAAGACTTTATGGCAATTCTGCTGATCTAAGCCAACCTTGTGTAAACATGGCTGGGCTCATGCATTTAATTACCTATTTAAAGACTCTATCTCCAAACACAGTCACGTCCTGGAGTCCTGGGAGTTGGACTTCAATGTGTGAATTTGGAAGGGGGGTTCCCAATTCACCCCCAAATCAAGCATTTCCAAAGGCATGGAGGTGAAAAATGAACTTTATGCTTGGGCAACTGCAAGAAATTATAGTGAAAATTATATGACTGAGAAGTGTGGGTTTTACACAAAAGTGATGGGAAAATGTTGGGGAGCATCATAATCAGGTCATGTTTTAGAAAGACCACTGGTTGTCGTGGAGTCAAAAACAGAAGCCAGGAAATCAATTGTATCGATTAACTTCTTGCTGTGGAAAGAGCTACCCCAGGGATGCCTGGGTAGCTCAGCAGTTGAGCATCTACCTTCCATTCAGGGCATGGTCCTGGAGTCCTGGGATCGAATCTCACATGGGGCTCCCAGCAGGGAGTCTGCTTCTCCCTCTGCCTATGTCTCTGTGTCTCTCATGAATAAATAAAATCTTTAAAAAAAAAAGAGCTACCCTAAATCTTTTTTTTTTGAGCTACCCTAAATCTTAATGGCTTAAAAAAACATATTTATTTATCTCACGGTTTTGTGGTTTGTCAATGTAGCCCAGGCTCAGATGGGCAATTCTGCTGATCTAAGCCAACCTTGTGTAAACATGGCTGGGCTCATGCATTTACTGTCGGTAACTGGGTCAGCTGGGGACTGGCTAGTCTAGGATAGCTCAGATGAGATAGCTCATCTCCATTCCCCATGGGTTCTCATCCTCTAGCAGGCTAGTATGGCTTTGCCCACATGGCAGTGGTGGTAAGTATTCCCAGAACAAGACAGGACGCACACAAGTTCCCTTGAGACTCACACTCAAAATTCACACAACATTGCTTCAACTGCGCATCAGGTCTCAAGGCCAGCCCAAAGTCAAGGATTGGAGAAAGAGAGTCCATCTCTTGATGGAATGGGCTGCAATTATTTGTGGCCATATCTGTAATTCACCACACCAGCTGGGAGATAACCTTTTGTAACTCAGGAGGAAATAAATGATAAGAACCGAACCAAATTAATGACAGTGAGGATGAACGAGAGACCGACTTGAGAAAAGTGACCTGACTTTGTGATTGCGTGGATCCTTTGGCTCTGGCTTTGATGATGAAGTGATTGGTGGCATCATTTGGAATATGAGTATGAGGAACAGTGCTGATGGTCAATTTGACCAGGTCATATCATCAAATGTGTTCCGATTAACCTATGTGGCAGTTTGAAATTCTTGCCCTTGCATGCACAGTCTTTACGGTTTGCTGTAATCATGAAACTTTGATATCTGCTCAGGAATGAAATAAAATAACAAAAATAAAGGAAAGCATACCTCTAGGTAGCAGTTTTTTTGTTCCACCAGCAAATGATGACTTTAACTGTGTTTTTAATTAGCAGAGAAATACAGAAGAGGCATGTTTTCCCTGTTTAGGGGCTTGCATCTAGGTGTTTCCTTTCCTAAAAATGCCCACCACCCACCTGTTCCTTTGTCTGTGCCTTGTGTCTGGCTCCTTCTTATCCTCCCAGTTTCAGCTGACATGTCATTCTCGGAAAGAGACCTTTCCTGATGACCCTATCTACGTGCTACTCCTGCCCTACATCTGCCAGTTACTTTCTGTAACAGAGTCTAGTTTAACTCTGTCTCAGCAATTTTACAATTGATTGCTATCTTGGTTTGGCTTATTTAGGTGTTTTACTTCTTCATTACAAGGAAATGCAAGATTTGAGACAGGGAGTATTGTCTCTTATTCTTCTCACACAGAGCATCACATGTTCCAGGAGTTCAGTATATGTATTAAATGGAAACATACTATTATCTCCATAGCTGGAGGTAAAATACAAATGAGACTCTCCCTTAGATGTTTTTTTTTTTTAGGTTCTGTAACATGAGTTTAGAAACACATATTGAAAAGCATAGGGAAGCCTTTGATATTAAAAATGTGATTAAACACTGGAGTGATTTACTAATATGGTAAATATTTATTGAGCATTTACTACACTTTGTATTGTTAAGTCATCTAGGGGATAGTGAAGTAGGTGCTATCATTATCCCCATTTCACAGATGAGGACAGTGAGGCACAAAGAAAGTAAGTAATTTGTCTAGGGTCACACAGATAGTTCATGGTATAAAACCAGACTTAAAGTCAGGTGGTTTAGGGGCTTCTGGTGGCTCAGTAGTCAAATGTCTGCCTTTGGCTCAGAACATGATCAGAATCGAGTCTCATATCAGGCTCCCCACAGAAAGCCTGCTTCTCCCTCTGCCTATGTCTCTGCCCCCTCTCTCTGTGTCTCTCATG